>NC_081224.1:4624979-4927479 GCF_902713425.1 Acipenser ruthenus | reverse complement strand
TGAATAGAGCCTGACAGCTTCAGCAATCAATGATAGCAATTGCAGACCCCGGGTCCACCACCAGGGGGAGCTCCGGTGCAGCACCACTGCACTTGCGCTGTGCGACTGACTACCTGCAAGCGAGTAGCTTTCTAGTTGTGGTGACTGAAAGCAGTGGCTGGTGAAGAGCGGGCACACCTGGGAGATATGCAAATTGCCACCATTCACAGCCAATCAAAGCACGTTAATAGAGACTGACAGCTTCAGCTATCAATGATAGCACCTGCAGACCCCGGGTCCACCACCAGGGGGAGCTCCGGTGCAGCACCACTGCACTTGCAGCTGTGCGGCTGACTACATGCAAGCGAGTAGCTTTCTAGTTGTGGTGACTGAAAAAAGTGGCTGGTGAAAAGCGGACACACCTGGGAGATATGCAAAGTGCCACCATTCACAGCCAATCAAAGCGCGTGAATAGAGCCTGAAAGCTTCAGCTATCAATGATAGCACCTGCAGAACCCGGGTCCACCACCAGGGGAGCTCCGTTGCAGCACCACTGCACTTGCGCTGTGCAGTGACTACCTGCAAGCGAGTAGCTTTCTAGTTGTGGTGACTGAAAGCAGTGGCTGGTGAAGAGCGGGTACACCTGGGAGATATGCAAATTGCCACCATTCACAGCCAATCAAAGCGCGTGAATAGAGCCTGACAGCTTCAGCTATAAATGATAGCACCTGCAGACCCCGGGTCCACCACCAGGGGGAGCTCCGGTGCAGCACCACTGCACTTGCGCTCTGCGGCTGACTACCTGCAAGCGAGTAGCTTTCTAGTTGTGGTGACTGAAAGCAATGGCTGGTGAAGAGCGGGCACACCTGGGAGATATGCAAAGTGCCACCATTCACAGCCAATCAAAGCGCGTGAATAGAGCCTGAAAGCTTCAGCTATCAATGATAGCACATGCAGAACCCGGGTCCACCACCAGGGGAGCTCCGTTGCAGCACCAGTGCACTTGCAGCTGTGCGGCTGACTACCTGCAAGCGAGTAGCTTTCTAGATGTGGTGAGTGAAAGCAGTAGCTGGTGAAGAGCGGGCACACCAGGAAGATATGCAAATTCCCACCATTCACAGCCAATCAAAGCACGTGAATAGAGCCTGACAGCTTCAGCAATCAATGATAGCAATTGCAGACCCCGGGTCCACCACCAGGGGGAGCTCCGGTGCAGCACCACTGCACTTGCGCTGTGCGACTGACTACCTGCAAGCGAGTAGCTTTCTAGTTGTGGTGACTGAAAGCATTGGCTGGTGAAGAGCGGGCACACCTGGGAGATATGCAAATTGCCACCATTCACAGCCAATCAAAGCACGTTAATAGAGACTGACAGCTACAGCTATCAATGATAGCACCTGCAGACCCCGGGTCCACCACCAGGGGGAGCTCCGGTGCAGCACCACTGCACTTGCAGCTGTGCGGCTGACTACCTGCAAGCGAGTAGCTTTCTAGTTGTGGTGACTGTAAGCAGTGGCTGGTGAATAGCGGGCACACCTGGGAGATATGCAAATTGCCACCATTCACAGCCAATCAAAGCACGTGAATAGAGACTGACAGCTTCAGCTATCAATGATAGCACCTGCAGACCCCGGGTCCACCACCAGGGGGCGCTCCGTTGCAGTACCACTGCACTTGCAGCTGTGCGGCTGACTACCTGCAAGCGAGTAGCTTTCTAGTTGTGGTGACTGAAAGCAGTGGCTGGTGAAGAGCGGGCACACCTGGGAGATATGCAAATTGCCACCATTCACAGCCAATCAAAGCGCGTGAATAGAGCCTGACAGCTTCAGCTATCAATGATAGCACCTGCAGACCTCGGGTCCACCACCAGGGGGAGCTCCGGTGCAGCACCACTGCACTTGCAGCTGTGCGGCTGACTACCTGCAAGCGAGTAGCTTTCTAGTTGTGGTGACTGAAAGCAGTGGCTGGTGAAGAGCGGGCACACCTGGGAGATATGCAAATTCCCACCATTCACAGCCAATCAAAGCACGTGAATAGAGCCTGACAGCTTCAGCTATCAATGATAGCACCTGCAGACCCCGGGTCCACCACCAGGGGGAGCTCCGGTGCAGCACCACTGCACTTGCGCTCTGCGGCTGACTACCTGCAAGCGAGTAGCTTTCTAGTTGTGGTGACTGAAAGCAATGGCTGGTGAAGAGCGGGCACACCTGGGAGATATGCAAATTCCCACCATACACAGCCAATCAAAGCGCGTGTATAGAGCCTGACAGCTTCAGCTATCAATGATAGCAACTGCAGACCCCGGGTCCACCACCAGGGGGAGCTCCGGTGCAGCACCACAGCACTTGCGCAGTGTGGCTGACTACCTGCAAGCGAGTAACTTTCTAGTTGTGGTGACTGAAAGCAGTGGCTGGTGAAGAGCGGTACACCTGGGAGATATGCAAATTGCCACCATTCACAGCCAATCAAAGCACGTTAATAGAGACTGACAGCTTCAGCTATCAATGATAGCACCTGCAGACCCCGTGTCCACCACCAGGTGGAGCTCCGGTGCAGCACCATTGCACTTGCAGCTGTGCGGCTGACTACCTGCAAGCGAGTAGCTTTCTAGTTGTGGTGACTGAAACCAGTGGCTGGTGAAGAGCGGGCCCACCTGGGAGATATGCAAATTGCCACCATTCACAGCCAATCAAAGCACGTGAATAGAGACTGACAGCTTCAGCTATCAATGATAGCACCTGCAGACCCCGTGTCCACCACCAGGGGGAGCTCCGGTGCAGCACCACTGCACTTGCAGCTGTGCGGCTGATTACCTGCAAGCGAGTAGCTTTCTAGTTGTGGTGACTGAAAGCAGTGGCTGGTGAAGAGCGGGCACACCTGGGAGATATGCAAATTGCCACCATTCACAGCCAATCAAAGCACGTGAATAGAGCCTGACAGCTTCAGCTATCAATGATAGCACCTGCAGACCTCGGGTCCACCACCAGGGGGAGCTCCGGTGCAGCACCACTGCACTTGCTCTGTGCGGCTGACTACCTGCAAGCGAGTAGCTTTCTAGTTGTGGTGACTGAAAGCAGTGGCTGGTGAAAAGCGGGCACACCTGGGAGATATGCAAATTGCCACCATTCACAGCCAATCAAAGCGCGTGAATAGAGCCTGACAGCTTCAGCTATCAATGATAGCACCTGCAGACCCCGGGTCCACCACCAGGGGGAGCTCCGGTGCAGCACCACTGCACTTGCGCTGTGCGGCTGACTACCTGCAAATGAGTAGCTTTCTAGTTGTGGTGACTGAAAGCAGTGGCTGGTGAACAGCGGGCCCACCTATGCAAATTGCCACCATTCACAGCCAATCAAAGCACGTGAATAGAGACTGACAGCTTCAGCTATCAATGATAGCACCTGCAGACCCCGGGTCCACCACCAGGGGGCGCTAAGGTGCAGTACCACTGCACTTGCAGCTGTGCGGCTGACTACCTGCAAGCGAGTAGCTTTCTAGTTGTGGTGACTGAAAGCAGTGGCTGGTGACGAGCAGGCACACCTGGGAATATGCAAATTGCCACCATTCACAGCCAATCAAAGCGCGTGAATAGAGCCTGACAGCTTCAGCTATCAATGATAGAACCTGCAGACCCCGGGTCCACCACCAGGGGGAGCTCCGGTGCAGCACCACTGCACTTGCGCTGTGCGGCTGACTACCTGCAAGCGAGTAGCTTTCTAGTTGTGGTGACTGAAAGCAGTGGCTGGTGAAGCGCGTGCACACCTGGGAGATATGCAAATTGTCACCATTCACAGCCAATCAAAGCGCGTGAATAGAGCCTGACAGCTTCAGCTATCAATGATAGCACCTGCAGACCTCGGGTCCACCACCAGGGGGAGCTCCGGTGCAGCACCAATGCACTTGCAGCTGTGCGGCTGACTACCTGCAAGCGAGTAGCTTTCTAGTTGTGGTGACTGAAAGCAGTGGATGGTGAACAGCGGGCCCACCTGGGAGATATGCAAATTGCCACCATTCACAGCCAATCAAAGCACGTGAATAGGGACTGACAGCTTCAGCTATCAATGATAGCACCTGCAGACCCCGGGTCCACCACCAGGGGGCGCTCCGGTGCAGTACCACTGCACTTGCAGCTGTGCGGCTGACTACCTGCAAGCGAGTAGCTTTCTAGTTGTGGTGACTGAAAGCAGTGGCTGGTGAAGAGCAGGCACACCTGGGAGATATGCAAATTGCCACCATTCACAGTCAATCAAAGCGCGTGAATAGAGCCTGACAGCTTCAGCTATCAATGATAGCACCTGCAGACCTCGGGTCCACCACCAGGGGGAGCTCCGGTGCAGCACCACTGCACTTGCAGCTGTGCGGCTGACTACCTGCAAGCGAGTAGCTTTCTAGTTGTGGTGACTGAAAGCAGTGGCTGGTGAAGAGCGGGTACACCTGGGAGATATGCAAATTACCACCATTCACAGCCAATCAAAGCGCGTTAATAGCGCCTGACAACTTCCGCTATCAATGATAGCACCTGCAGACCCCGGGTCCACCACCAGGGGGAGCTCCGGTGCAGCACCACTGCACTTGCGCTCTGCGGCTGACTACCTGCAAGCGAGTAGCTTTCTAGTTGTGGTGACTGAAAGCAATGGCTGGTGAAGAGCGGGCACACCTGGGAGATATGCAAATTCCCACCATACACAGCCAATCAAAGCGCGTGAATAGAGCCTGACAGCTTCAGCTATCAATGATAGCACCTGCAGACCCCGGGTCCACCACCAGGGGGAGCTCCGGTGCAGCACCACTGCACTTGCGCAGTGCGGCTGACTACCTGCAAGCGAGTAGCTTTCTAGTTGTGGTGACTGAAAGCAGTGGCTGGTGAAGATCGGGTACACCTGGGAGATATGCAAATTGCCACCATTCACAGCCAATCAAAACACGTGAATAGAGCCTGACAGCTTCAGCTATCAATGATAGCACCTGCAGACCCCGGGTCCACCAGCAGGAGGAGCTCCGGTGCAGCACCACTGCACTTGCAGCTGTGCGGCTGACTACCTGCAAGCGAGTAGCTTTCTAGTTGTGGTGACTGAAAGCAATGGCTGGTGAACAGCGGGCCCACCTGGGAGATATGCAAATTGCCACCATTCACAGCCAATCAAAGCACGTGAATAGGGACTGACAGCTTCAGCTATCAATGATAGCACCTGCAGACCCCGGGTCCACCACCAGGGGGCGCTCCGGTGCAGTACCACTGCACTTGCAGCTGTGCGGCTGACTACCTGCAAGCGAGTAGCTTTCTAGTTGTGGTGACTGAAAGCAGTGGCTGGTGAAGAGCGGGCACACCTGGGAGATATGCAAATTGCCACCATTCACAGCCAATCAAAGCGCGTGAATAGAGCCTGACACCTGCAGACCTCGGGTCCACCACCAAGGGGAGCTCCGGTTCAGCACCAGTGCACTTGCAGCTGTGCGGCTGACTACCTGCAAGCGAGTAGCTTTCTAGTTGTGGTGACTGAAAGCAGTGGCTGGTGAAGAGCGGGTACACCTGGGAGATATGCAAATTGCCACCATTCACAGCCAATCAAAGCGCGTTAATAGCGCCTGACAACTTCCGCTATCAATGATAGCACCTGCAGACCCCGGGTCCACCACCAGGGGGAGCTCCGGTGCAGCACCACTGCACTTGCGCTCTGCGGCTGACTACCTGCAAGCGAGTAGCTTTCTAGTTGTGGTGACTGAAAGCAATGGCTGGTGAAGAGCGGGCACACCTGGGAGATATGCAAATTCCCACCATACACAGCCAATCAAAGCGCGTGAATAGAGCCTGACAGCTTCAGCTATCAATGATAGCACCTGCAGACCCCGGGTCCACCACCAGGGGGAGCTCCGGTGCAGCACCACTGCACTTGCGCAGTGCGGCTGACTACCTGCAAGCGAGTAGCTTTCTAGTTGTGGTGACTGAATGCAGTGGCTGGTGAAGATCGGGAACACCTGGGAGATATGCAAATTGCCACCATTCACAGCCAATCAAAGCACGTGAATAGAGCCTGACAGCTTCAGCTATCAATGATAGCACCTGCAGACCCCGGGTCCACCAGCAGGAGGAGCTCCGGTGCAGCACCACTGCACTTGCAGCTGTGCGGCTGACTACCTGCAAGCGAGTAGCTTTCTAGTTGTGGTGACTGACAGCAGTGGCTGGTGAACAGCGGGCCCACCTGGGAGATATGCAAATTGCCACCACTCACAGCCAATCAAAGCACGTGAATAGGGACTGACAGCTTCAGCTATCAATGATAGCACCTGCAGACCCCGGGTCCACCACCAGGGGGCGCTCCGGTGCAGTACCACTGCACTTGCAGCTGTGCGGCTGACTACCTGCAAGCGAGTAGCTTTCTAGTTGTGGTGACTGAAAGCAGTGGCTGGTGAAGAGCGGGCACACCTGGGAGATATGCAAATTGCCACCATTCACAGCCAATCAAAGCGCGTGAATAGAGCCTGACAGCTTCAGCTATCAATGATAGCACCTGCAGACCTCGGGTCCACCACCAGGGGGAGCTCCGGTGCAGCACCACTGCACTTGCAGCTGTGCGGCTGACTACCTGCAAGCGAGTAGCTTTCTAGTTGTGGTGACTGAAAGCAATGGCTGGTGAAGAGCGGGCACACCTGGGAGATATGCAAATTGCCACCATTCACAGCCAATCAAAGCGCGTGAATAGAGCCTGACAGCTTCAGCTATCAATGATAGCACCTGCAGACCTCGGGTCCACCACCAGGGGGAGCTCCGGTGCAGCACCACTGCACTTGCAGCTGTGCGGCTGACTACCTGCAAGCGAGTAGCTTTCTAGTTGTGGTGACTGAAAGCAGTGGCTGGTGAACAGCGGGCCCACCTGGGAGATATGCAAATTGCCACCATTCACAGCCAATCAAAGCACGTGAATAGGGACTGACAGCTTCAGCTATCAATGATAGCACCTGCAGACCCCGGGTCCACCACCAGGGGGCGCTCCGGTGCAGTACCACTGCACTTGCAGCTGTGCGGCTGACTACCTGCAAGCGAGTAGCTTTCTAGTTGTGGTGACTGAAAGCAGTGGCTGGTGAAGAGCGGGCACACCTGGGAGATATGCAAATTGCCACCATTCACAGCCAATCAAAGCGCGTGAATAGAGCCTGACAGCTTCAGCTATCAATGATAGCACCTGCAGACCTCGGGTCCACCACCAGGGGGAGCTCCGGTGCAGCACCACTGCACTTGCAGCTGTGCGGCTGACTACCTGCAAGCGAGTAACTTTCTAGTTGTGGTGACTGAAAGCAGTGGCTGGTGAAAAGCGGGCACACCTGGGAGATATGCAAATTGCCACCATTCACAGCCAATCAAAGCGCGTGAATAGAGCCTGACAGCTTCAGCTATCAATGATAGCACCTGCAGACCCCGGGTCCACCACCAGGGGGAGCTCCGGTGCAGCACCACTGCACTTGCGCTGTGCGGCTGACTACCTGCAAATGAGTAGCTTTCTAGTTGTGGTGACTGAAAGCAGTGGCTGGTGAACAGCGGGCCCACCTATGCAAATTACCACCATTCACAGCCAATCAAAGCACGTGAATAGAGACTGACAGCTTCAGCTATCAATGATAGCACCTGCAGACCCCGGGTCCACCACCAGGGGGCGCTAAGGTGCAGTACCACTGCACTTGCAGCTGTGCGGCTGACTACCTGCAAGCGAGTAGCTTTCTAGTTGTGGTGACTGAAAGCAGTGGCTGGTGACGAGCAGGCACACCTGGGAGATATGCAAATTGCCACCATTCACAGCCAATCAAAGCGCGTGAATAGAGCCTGACAGCTTCAGCTATCAATGATAGAACCTGCAGACCCCGGGTCCACCACCAGGGGGAGCTCCAGTGCAGCACCACTGCACTTGCGCTGTGCGGCTGACTACCTGCAAGCGAGTAGCTTTCTAGTTGTGGTGACTGAAAGCAGTGGCTGGTGAAGCGCGTGCACACCTGGGAGATATGCAAATTGCCACCATTCACAGCCAATCAAAGCGCGTGAATAGAGCCTGACAGCTTCAGCTATCAATGATAGCACCTGCAGACCTCGGGTCCACCACCAGGGGGAGCTCCGGTGCAGCACCACTGCACTTGCAGCTGTGCGGCTGACTACCTGCAAGCGAGTAGCTTTCTAGTTGTGGTGACTGAAAGCAGTGGCTGGTGAACAGCGGGCCCACCTGGGAGATATGCAAATTGCCACCATTCACAGCCAATCAAAGCACGTGAATAGGGACTGACAGCTTCAGCTATCAATGATAGCACCTGCAGACCCCGGGTCCACCACCAGGGGGCGCTCCGGTGCAGTACCACTGCACTTGCAGCTGTGCGGCTGACTACCTGCAAGCGAGTAGCTTTCTAGTTGTGGTGACTGAAAGCAGTGGCTGGTGAAGAGCGGGCACACCTGGGAGATATGCAAATTGCCACCATTCACAGTCAATCAAAGCGCATGAATAGAGCCTGACAGCTTCAGCTATCAATGATAGCACCTGCAGACCTCGGGTCCACCACCAGGGGGAGCTCCGGTGCAGCACCACTGCACTTGCAGCTGTGCGGCTGACTACCTGCAAGCGAGTAGCTTTCTAGTTGTGGTGACTGAAAGCAGTGGCTGGTGAAGAGCGGGTACACCTGGGAGATATGCAAATTGCCACCATTCACAGCCAATCAAAGCGCGTTAATAGCGCCTGACAACTTCCGCTATCAATGATAGCACCTGCAGACCCCGGGTCCACCACCAGGGGGAGCTCCGGTGCAGCACCACTGCACTTGCGCTCTGCGGCTGACTACCTGCAAGCGAGTAGCTTTCTAGTTGTGGTGACTGAAAGCAATGGCTGGTGAAGAGCGGGCACACCTGGGAGATATGCAAATTCCCACCATACACAGCCAATCAAAGCGCGTGAATAGAGCCTGACAGCTTCAGCTATCAATGATAGCACCTGCAGACCCCGGGTCCACCTCCAGGGGGAGCTCCGGTGCAGCACCACTGCACTTGCGCAGTGCGGCTGACTACCTGCAAGCGAGTAGCTTTCTAGTTGTGGTGACTGAAAGCAGTGGCTGGTGAAGATCGGGTACACCTGGGAGATATGCAAATTGCCACCATTCACAGCCAATCAAAACACGTGAATAGAGCCTGACAGCTTCAGCTATCAATGATAGCACCTGCAGACCCCGGGTCCACCAGCAGGAGGAGCTCCGGTGCAGCACCACTGCACTTGCAGCTGTGCGGCTGACTACCTGCAAGCGAGTAGCTTTCTAGTTGTGGTGACTGAAAGCAGTGGCTGGTGAACAGCGGGCCCACCTGGGAGATATGCAAATTGCCACCATTCACAGCCAATCAAAGCACGTGAATAGGGACTGACAGCTTCAGCTATCAATGATAGCACCTGCAGACCCCGGGTCCACCACCAGGGGGCGCTCCGGTGCAGTACCACTGCACTTGCACCTGTGCGGCTGACTACCTGCAAGCGAGTAGCTTTCTAGTTGTGGTGACTGAAAGCAGCTGGTGAAGAGCGGGCACACCTGGGAGATATGCAAATTGCCACCATTCACAGCCAATCAAAGCGCGTGAATAGAGCCTGACACCTGCAGACCTCGGGTCCACCACCAAGGGGAGCTCCGGTTCAGCACCAGTGCACTTGCAGCTGTGCGGCTGACTACCTGCAAGCGAGTAGCTTTCTAGTTGTGGTGACTGAAAGCAGTGGCTGGTGAAGAGCGGGTACACCTGGGAGATATGCAAATTGCCACCATTCACAGCCAATCAAAGCGCGTTAATAGCGCCTGACAACTTCCGCTATCAATGATAGCACCTGCAGACCCCGGGTCCACCACCAGGGGGAGCTCCGGTGCAGCACCACTGCACTTGCGCTCTGCGGCTGACTACCTGCAAGCGAGTAGCTTTCTAGTTGTGGTGACTGAAAGCAATGGCTGGTGAAGAGCGGGCACACCTGGGAGATATGCAAATTCCCACCATACACAGCCAATCAAAGCGCGTGAATAGAGCCTGACAGCTTCAGATATCAATGATAGCACCTGCAGACCCCGGGTCCACCACCAGGGGGAGCTCCGGTGCAGCACCACTGCACTTGCGCAGTGCGGCTGACTACCTGCAAGCGAGTACCTTTCTAGTTGTGGTGACTGAATGCAGTGGCTGGTGAAGATCGGGAACACCTGGGAGATATGCAAATTGCCACCATTCACAGCCAATCAAAGCACGTGAATAGAGCCTGACAGCTTCAGCTATCAATGATAGCACCTGCAGACCCCGGGTCCACCAGCAGGAGGAGCTCCGGTGCAGCACCACTGCACTTGCAGCTGTGCGGCTGACTACCTGCAAGCGAGTAGCTTTCTAGTTGTGGTGACTGACAGCAGTGGCTGGTGAACAGCGGGCCCACCTGGGAGATATGCAAATTGCCACCACTCACAGCCAATCAAAGCACGTGAATAGGGACTGACAGCTTCAGCTATCAATGATAGCACCTGCAGACCCCGGGTCCACCACCAGGGGGAGCTCCGGTGCAGCACCACTGCACTTGCGCTCTGCGGCTGACTACCTGCAAGCGAGTAGCTTTCTAGTTGTGGTGACTGAAAGCAATGGCTGGTGAAGAGCGGGCACACCTGGGAGATATGCAAATTCCCACCATACACAGCCAATCAAAGCGCGTGAATAGAGCCTGACAGCTTCAGCTATCAATGATAGCACCTGCAGACCCCGGGTCCACCTCCAGGGGGAGCTCCGGTGCAGCACCACTGCACTTGCGCAGTGCGGCTGACTACCTGCAAGCGAGTAGCTTTCTAGTTGTGGTGACTGAAAGCAGTGGCTGGTGAAGATCGGGTACACCTGGGAGATATGCAAATTGCCACCATTCACAGCCTATCAAAACACGTGAATAGAGCCTGACAGCTTCAGCTATCAATGATAGCACCTGCAGACCCCGGGTCCACCAGCAGGAGGAGCTCCGGTGCAGCACCACTGCACTTGCAGCTGTGCGGCTGACTACCTGCAAGCGAGTAGCTTTCTAGTTGTGGTGACTGAAAGCAGTGGCTGGTGAACAGCGGGCCCACCTGGGAGATATGCAAATTGCCACCATTCACAGCCAATCAAAGCACGTGAATAGGGACTGACAGCTTCAGCTATCAATGATAGCACCTGCAGACCCCGGGTCCACCACCAGGGGGCGCTCCGGTGCAGTACCACTGCACTTGCACCTGTGCGGCTGACTACCTGCAAGCGAGTAGCTTTCTAGTTGTGGTGACTGAAAGCAGCTGGTGAAGAGCGGGCACACCTGGGAGATATGCAAATTGCCACCATTCACAGCCAATCAAAGCGCGTGAATAGAGCCTGACACCTGCAGACCTCGGGTCCACCACCAAGGGGAGCTCCGGTTCAGCACCAGTGCACTTGCAGCTGTGCGGCTGACTACCTGCAAGCGAGTAGCTTTCTAGTTGTGGTGACTGAAAGCAGTGGCTGGTGAAGAGCGGGTACACCTGGGAGATATGCAAATTGCCACCATTCACAGCCAATCAAAGCGCGTTAATAGCGCCTGACAACTTCCGCTATCAATGATAGCACCTGCAGACCCCGGGTCCACCACCAGGGGGAGCTCCGGTGCAGCACCACTGCACTTGCGCTCTGCGGCTGACTACCTGCAAGCGAGTAGCTTTCTAGTTGTGGTGACTGAAAGCAATGGCTGGTGAAGAGCGGGCACACCTGGGAGATATGCAAATTCCCACCATACACAGCCAATCAAAGCGCGTGAATAGAGCCTGACAGCTTCAGATATCAATGATAGCACCTGCAGACCCCGGGTCCACCACCAGGGGGAGCTCCGGTGCAGCACCACTGCACTTGCGCAGTGCGGCTGACTACCTGCAAGCGAGTACCTTTCTAGTTGTGGTGACTGAATGCAGTGGCTGGTGAAGATCGGGAACACCTGGGAGATATGCAAATTGCCACCATTCACAGCCAATCAAAGCACGTGAATAGAGCCTGACAGCTTCAGCTATCAATGATAGCACCTGCAGACCCCGGGTCCACCAGCAGGAGGAGCTCCGGTGCAGCACCACTGCACTTGCAGCTGTGCGGCTGACTACCTGCAAGCGAGTAGCTTTCTAGTTGTGGTGACTGACAGCAGTGGCTGGTGAACAGCGGGCCCACCTGGGAGATATGCAAATTGCCACCACTCACAGCCAATCAAAGCACGTGAATAGGGACTGACAGCTTCAGCTATCAATGATAGCACCTGCAGACCCCGGGTCCACCACCAGGGGGAGCTCCGGTGCAGCACCACTGCACTTGCGCTCTGCGGCTGACTACCTGCAAGCGAGTAGCTTTCTAGTTGTGGTGACTGAAAGCAATGGCTGGTGAAGAGCGGGCACACCTGGGAGATATGCAAATTCCCACCATACACAGCCAATCAAAGCGCGTGAATAGAGCCTGACAGCTTCAGCTATCAATGATAGCACCTGCAGACCCCGGGTCCACCTCCAGGGGGAGCTCCGGTGCAGCACCACTGCACTTGCGCAGTGCGGCTGACTACCTGCAAGCGAGTAGCTTTCTAGTTGTGGTGACTGAAAGCAGTGGCTGGTGAAGATCGGGTACACCTGGGAGATATGCAAATTGCCACCATTCACAGCCAATCAAAACACGTGAATAGAGCCTGACAGCTTCAGCTATCAATGATAGCACCTGCAGACCCCGGGTCCACCAGCAGGAGGAGCTCCGGTGCAGCACCACTGCACTTGCAGCTGTGCGGCTGACTACCTGCAAGCGAGTAGCTTTCTAGTTGTGGTGACTGAAAGCAGTGGCTGGTGAACAGCGGGCCCACCTGGGAGATATGCAAATTGCCACCATTCACAGCCAATCAAAGCACGTGAATAGGGACTGACAGCTTCAGCTATCAATGATAGCACCTGCAGACCCCGGGTCCACCACCAGGGGGCGCTCCGGTGCAGTACCACTGCACTTGCACCTGTGCGGCTGACTACCTGCAAGCGAGTAGCTTTCTAGTTGTGGTGACTGAAAGCAGCTGGTGAAGAGCGGGCACACCTGGGAGATATGCAAATTGCCACCATTCACAGCCAATCAAAGCGCGTGAATAGAGCCTGACACCTGCAGACCTCGGGTCCACCACCAAGGGGAGCTCCGGTTCAGCACCAGTGCACTTGCAGCTGTGCGGCTGACTACCTGCAAGCGAGTAGCTTTCTAGTTGTGGTGACTGAAAGCAGTGGCTGGTGAAGAGCGGGTACACCTGGGAGATATGCAAATTGCCACCATTCACAGCCAATCAAAGCGCGTTAATAGCGCCTGACAACTTCCGCTATCAATGATAGCACCTGCAGACCCCGGGTCCACCACCAGGGGGAGCTCCGGTGCAGCACCACTGCACTTGCGCTCTGCGGCTGACTACCTGCAAGCGAGTAGCTTTCTAGTTGTGGTGACTGAAAGCAATGGCTGGTGAAGAGCGGGCACACCTGGGAGATATGCAAATTCCCACCATACACAGCCAATCAAAGCGCGTGAATAGAGCCTGACAGCTTCAGCTATCAATGATAGCACCTGCAGACCCCGGGTCCACCACCAGGGGGAGCTCCGGTGCAGCACCACTGCACTTGCGCAGTGCGGCTGACTACCTGCAAGCGAGTAGCTTTCTAGTTGTGGTGACTGAATGCAGTGGCTGGTGAAGATCGGGAACACCTGGGAGATATGCAAATTGCCACCATTCACAGCCAATCAAAGCACGTGAATAGAGCCTGACAGCTTCAGCTATCAATGATAGCACCTGCAGACCCCGGGTCCACCAGCAGGAGGAGCTCCGGTGCAGCACCACTGCACTTGCAGCTGTGCGGCTGACTACCTGCAAGCGAGTAGCTTTCTAGTTGTGGTGACTGACAGCAGTGGCTGGTGAACAGCGGGCCCACCTGGGAGATATGCAAATTGCCACCACTCACAGCCAATCAAAGCACGTGAATAGGGACTGACAGCTTCAGCTATCAATGATAGCACCTGCAGACCCCGGGTCCACCACCAGGGGGCGCTCCGGTGCAGTACCACTGCACTTGCAGCTGTGCGGCTGACTACCTGCAAGCGAGTAGCTTTCTAGTTGTGGTGACTGAAAGCAGTGGCTGGTGAAGAGCGGGCACACCTGGGAGATATGCAAATTGCCACCATTCACAGCCAATCAAAGCGCGTGAATAGAGCCTGACAGCTTCAGCTATCAATGATAGCACCTGCAGACCTCGGGTCCACCACCAGGGGGAGCTCCGGTGCAGCACCACTGCACTTGCAGCTGTGCGGCTGACTACCTGCAAGCGAGTAGCTTTCTAGTTGTGGTGACTGAAAGCAATGGCTGGTGAAGAGCGGGCACACCTGGGAGATATGCAAATTGCCACCATTCACAGCCAATCAAAGCGCGTGAATAGAGCCTGACAGCTTCAGCTATCAATGATAGCACCTGCAGACCTCGGGTCCACCACCAGGGGGAGCTCCGGTGCAGCACCACTGCACTTGCAGCTGTGCGGCTGACTACCTGCAAGCGAGTAGCTTTCTAGTTGTGGTGACTGAAAGCAGTGGCTGGTGAAGAGCGGGTACACCTGGGAGATATGCAAATTGCCACCATTCACAGCCAATCAAAGCGCGTTAATAGCGCCTGACAACTTCCGCTATCAATGATAGCACCTGCAGACCCCGGGTCCACCACCAGGGGGAGCTCCGGTGCAGCACCACTGCACTTGCGCTCTGCGGCTGACTACCTGCAAGCGAGTAGCTTTCTAGTTGTGGTGACTGAAAGCAATGGCTGGTGAAGAGCGGGCACACCTGGGAGATATGCAAATTCCCACCATACACAGCCAATCAAAGCGCGTGAATAGAGCCTGACAGCTTGAGCTATCAATGATAGCACCTGCAGACCCCGGGTCCACCACCAGGGGGAGCTCCGGTGCAGCACCACTGCACTTGCGCAGTGCGGCTGACTACCTGCAAGCGAGTAGCTTTCTAGTTGTGGTGACTGAAAGCAGTGGCTGGTGAAGATCGGGTACACCTGGGAGATATGCAAATTGCCACCATTCACAGCCAATCAAAACACGTGAATAGAGCCTGACAGCTTCAGCTATCAATGATAGCACCTGCAGACCCCGGGTCCACCAGCAGGAGGAGCTCCGGTGCAGCACCACTGCACTTGCAGCTGTGCGGCTGACTACCTGCAAGCGAGTAGCTTTCTAGTTGTGGTGACTGAAAGCAGTGGCTGGTGAACAGCGGGCACACCTGGGAGATATGCAAATTGCCACCATTCACAGCCAATCAAAGCACGTGAATAGGGACTGACAGCTTCAGCTATCAATGATAGCACCTGCAGACCCCGGGTCCACCACCAGGGGGCGCTCCGGTGCAGTACCACTGCACTTGCACCTGTGCGGCTGACTACCTGCAAGCGAGTAGCTTTTAGTTGTGGTGACTGAAAGCAGTGGCTGGTGAAGAGCGGGCACACCTGGGAGATATGCAAATTGCCACCATTCACAGCCAATCAAAGCGCGTGAATAGAGCCTGACACCTGCAGACCTCGGGTCCACCACCAAGGGGAGCTCCGGTTCAGCACCAGTGCACTTGCAGCTGTGCGGCTGACTACCTGCAAGCGAGTAGCTTTCTAGTTGTGGTGACTGAAAGCAGTGGCTGGTGAAGAGCGGGTACACCTGGGAGATATGCAAATTGCCACCATTCACAGCCAATCAAAGCACGTTAATAGCGCCTGACAACTTCCGCTATCAATGATAGCACCTGCAGACCCCGGGTCCACCACCAGGGGGAGCTCCGGTGCAGCACCACTGCACTTGCGCTCTGCGGCTGACTACCTGCAAGCGAGTAGCTTTCTAGTTGTGGTGACTGAAAGCAATGGCTGGTGAAGAGCGGGCACACCTGGGAGATATGCAAATTCCCACCATACACAGCCAATCAAAGCGCGTGAATAGAGCCTGACAGCTTCAGCTATCAATGATAGCACCTGCAGACCCCGGGTCCACCACCAGGGGGAGCTCCGGTGCAGCACCACTGCACTTGCGCAGTGCGGCTGACTACCTGCAAGCGAGTAGCTTTCTAGTTGTGGTGACTGAATGCAGTGGCTGGTGAAGATCGGGAACACCTGGGAGATATGCAAATTGCCACCATTCACAGCCAATCAAAGCACGTGAATAGAGCCTGACAGCTTCAGCTATCAATGATAGCACCTGCAGACCCCGGGTCCACCAGCAGGAGGAGCTCCGGTGCAGCACCACTGCACTTGCAGCTGTGCGGCTGACTACCTGCAAGCGAGTAGCTTTCTAGTTGTGGTGACTGACAGCAGTGGCTGGTGAACAGCGGGCCCACCTGGGAGATATGCAAATTGCCACCACTCACAGCCAATCAAAGCACGTGAATAGGGACTGACAGCTTCAGCTATCAATGATAGCACCTGCAGACCCCGGGTCCACCACCAGGGGGCGCTCCGGTGCAGTACCACTGCACTTGCAGCTGTGCGGCTGACTACCTGCAAGCGAGTAGCTTTCTAGTTGTGGTGACTGAAAGCAGTGGCTGGTGAAGAGCGGGCACACCTGGGAGATATGCAAATTGCCACCATTCACAGCCAATCAAAGCGCGTGAATAGAGCCTGACAGCTTCAGCTATCAATGATAGCACCTGCAGACCTCGGGTCCACCACCAGGGGGAGCTCCGGTGCAGCACCACTGCACTTGCAGCTGTGCGGCTGACTACCTGCAAGCGAGTAGCTTTCTAGTTGTGGTGACTGAAAGCAATGGCTGGTGAAGAGCGGGCACACCTGGGAGATATGCAAATTCCCACCATACACAGCCAATCAAAGCGCGTGAATAGAGCCTGACAGCTTCAGCTATCAATGATAGCACATGCAGACCCCGGGTCCACCACCAGGGGGAGCTCCGGTGCAGCACCACTGCACTTGCGCAGTGCGGCTGACTACCTGCAAGCGAGTAGCTTTCTAGTTGTGGTGACTGAAAGCAGTGGCTGGTGAAAATCGGGTACACCTGGGAGATATGCAAATTGCCACCATTCACAGCCAATCAAAGCACGTGAATAAAGCCTGACAGCTTCAGCTATCAATGATAGCACCTGCAGACCCCGGGTCCACCAGCAGGAGGAGCTCCGGTGCAGCACCACTGCACGTGCAGCTGTGCGGCTGACTACCTGCAAGCGAGTAGCTTTCTAGTTGTGGTGACTGAAAGCAGTGGCTGGTGAACAGCGGGCCCACCTGGGAGATATGCAAATTGCCACCATTCACAGCCAATCAAAGCACGTGAATAGAGCCTGACAGCTTCAGCTATCAATGATAGCACCTACAGACCCCGGGTCCACCACCAGGGGGAGCTCCGGTGCAGCACCACTGCACTTGCGCATTGCGGCTGACTACCTGCAAGCGAGTAGCTTTCTAGTTGTGGTGACTGAAAGCAGTGGCTGGTGAAGATCGGGTACACCTGGGAGATATGCAAATTGCCACCATTCACAGCCAATCAAAACACGTGAATAGAGCCTGACAGCTTCAGCTATCAATGATAGCACCTGCAGACCCCGGATCCACCAGCAGGAGGAGCTCCGGTGCAGCACCACTGCACGTGCAGCTGTGCGGCTGACTACCTGCAAGCGAGTAGCTTTCTAGTTGTGGTGACTGAAAGCAGTGGCTGGTGAACAGCGGGCCCACCTGGGAGATATGCAAATTGCCACCATTCACAGCCAATCAAAGCACGTGAATAGGGACTGACAGCTTCAGCTATCAATGATAGCACCTGCAGACCCCGGGTCCACCACCAGGGGGCGCTCCGGTGCAGTACCACTGCACTTGCAGCTGTGCGGCTGACTACCTGCAAGCGAGTAGCTTTCTAGTTGTGGTGACTGAAAGCAGTGGCTGGTGAAGAGCGGGCACACCTGGGAGATATGCAAATTGCCACCATTCACAGTCAATCAAAGCGCGTGAATAGAGCCTGACAGCTTCAGCTATCAATGATAGCACCTGCAGACCTCGGGTCCACCACCAGGGGGAGCTCCGGTGCAGCACCACTGCACTTGCAGCTGTGCGGCTGACTACCTGCAAGCGAGTAGCTTTCTAGTTGTGGTGACTGAAAGCAGTGGCTGGTGAAGAGCGGGTACACCTGGGAGATATGCAAATTGCCACCATTCACAGCCAATCAAAGCGCGTTAATAGCGCCTGACAACTTCCGCTATCAATGATAGCACCTGCAGACCCCGGGTCCACCACCAGGGGGAGCTCCGGTGCAGCACCACTGCACTTGCGCTCTGCGGCTGACTACCTGCAAGCGAGTAGCTTTCTAGTTGTGGTGACTGAAAGCAATGGCTGGTGAAGAGCGGGCACACCTGGGAGATATGCAAATTCCCACCATACACAGCCAATCAAAGCGCGTGAATAGAGCCTGACAGCTTCAGCTATCAATGATAGCACCTGCAGACCCCGGGTCCACCTCCAGGGGGAGCTCCGGTGCAGCACCACTGCACTTGCGCAGTGCGGCTGACTACCTGCAAGCGAGTAGCTTTCTAGTTGTGGTGACTGAAAGCAGTGGCTGGTGAAGATCGGGTACACCTGGGAGATATGCAAATTGCCACCATTCACAGCCAATCAAAACACGTGAATAGAGCCTGACAGCTTCAGCTATCAATGATAGCACCTGCAGACCCCGGGTCCACCAGCAGGAGGAGCTCCGGTGCAGCACCACTGCACTTGCAGCTGTGCGGCTGACTACCTGCAAGCGAGTAGCTTTCTAGTTGTGGTGACTGAAAGCAGTGGCTGGTGAACAGCGGGCCCACCTGGGAGATATGCAAATTGCCACCATTCACAGCCAATCAAAGCACGTGAATAGGGACTGACAGCTTCAGCTATCAATGATAGCACCTGCAGACCCCGGGTCCACCACCAGGGGGCGCTCCGGTGCAGTACCACTGCACTTGCACCTGTGCGGCTGACTACCTGCAAGCGAGTAGCTTTCTAGTTGTGGTGACTGAAAGCAGTGGCTGGTGAAGAGCGGGCACACCTGGGAGATATGCAAATTGCCACCATTCACAGCCAATCAAAGCGCGTGAATAGAGCCTGACACCTGCAGACCTCGGGTCCACCACCAAGGGGAGCTCCGGTTCAGCACCAGTGCACTTGCAGCTGTGCGGCTGACTACCTGCAAGCGAGTAGCTTTCTAGTTGTGGTGACTGAAAGCAGTGGCTGGTGAAGAGCGGGTACACCTGGGAGATATGCAAATTGCCACCATTCACAGCCAATCAAAGCGCGTTAATAGCGCCTGACAACTTCCGCTATCAATGATAGCACCTGCAGACCCCGGGTCCACCACCAGGGGGAGCTCCGGTGCAGCACCACTGCACTTGCGCTCTGCGGCTGACTACCTGCAAGCGAGTAGCTTTCTAGTTGTGGTGACTGAAAGCAATGGCTGGTGAAGAGCGGGCACACCTGGGAGATATGCAAATTCCCACCATACACAGCCAATCAAAGCGCGTGAATAGAGCCTGACAGCTTCAGATATCAATGATAGCACCTGCAGACCCCGGGTCCACCACCAGGGGGAGCTCCGGTGCAGCACCACTGCACTTGCGCAGTGCGGCTGACTACCTGCAAGCGAGTAGCTTTCTAGTTGTGGTGACTGAATGCAGTGGCTGGTGAAGATCGGGAACACCTGGGAGATATGCAAATTGCCACCATTCACAGCCAATCAAAGCACGTGAATAGAGCCTGACAGCTTCAGATATCAATGATAGCACCTGCAGACCCCGGGTCCACCAGCAGGAGGAGCTCCGGTGCAGCACCACTGCACTTGCAGCTGTGCGGCTGACTACCTGCAAGCGAGTAGCTTTCTAGTTGTGGTGACTGACAGCAGTGGCTGGTGAACAGCGGGCCCACCTGGGAGATATGCAAATTGCCACCACTCACAGCCAATCAAAGCACGTGAATAGGGACTGACAGCTTCAGCTATCAATGATAGCACCTGCAGACCCCGGGTCCACCACCAGGGGGCGCTCCGGTGCAGTACCACTGCACTTGCAGCTGTGCGGCTGACTACCTGCAAGCGAGTAGCTTTCTAGTTGTGGTGACTGAAAGCAGTGGCTGGTGAAGAGCGGGCACACCTGGGAGATATGCAAATTGCCACCATTCACAGCCAATCAAAGCGCGTGAATAGAGCCTGACAGCTTCAGCTATCAATGATAGCACCTGCAGACCTCGGGTCCACCACCAGGGGGAGCTCCGGTGCAGCACCACTGCACTTGCAGCTGTGCGGCTGACTACCTGCAAGCGAGTAGCTTTCTAGTTGTGGTGACTGAAAGCAATGGCTGGTGAAGAGCGGGCACACCTGGGAGATATGCAAATTGCCACCATTCACAGCCAATCAAAGCGCGTGAATAGAGCCTGACAGCTTCAGCTATCAATGATAGCACCTGCAGACCTCGGGTCCACCACCAGGGGGAGCTCCGGTGCAGCACCACTGCACTTGCAGCTGTGCGGCTGACTACCTGCAAGCGAGTAGCTTTCTAGTTGTGGTGACTGAAAGCAGTGGCTGGTGAAGAGCGGGTACACCTGGGAGATATGCAAATTGCCACCATTCACAGCCAATCAAAGCGCGTTAATAGCGCCTGACAACTTCCGCTATCAATGATAGCACCTGCAGACCCCGGGTCCACCACCAGGGGGAGCTCCGGTGCAGCACCACTGCACTTGCGCTCTGCGGCTGACTACCTGCAAGCGAGTAGCTTTCTAGTTGTGGTGACTGAAAGCAATGGCTGGTGAAGAGCGGGCACACCTGGGAGATATGCAAATTCCCACCATACACAGCCAATCAAAGCGCGTGAATAGAGCCTGACAGCTTGAGCTATCAATGATAGCACCTGCAGACCCCGGGTCCACCACCAGGGGGAGCTCCGGTGCAGCACCACTGCACTTGCGCAGTGCGGCTGACTACCTGCAAGCGAGTAGCTTTCTAGTTGTGGTGACTGAAAGCAGTGGCTGGTGAAGATCGGGTACACCTGGGAGATATGCAAATTGCCACCATTCACAGCCAATCAAAACACGTGAATAGAGCCTGACAGCTTCAGCTATCAATGATAGCACCTGCAGACCCCGGGTCCACCAGCAGGAGGAGCTCCGGTGCAGCACCACTGCACTTGCAGCTGTGCGGCTGACTACCTGCAAGCGAGTAGCTTTCTAGTTGTGGTGACTGAAAGCAGTGGCTGGTGAACAGCGGGCCCACCTGGGAGATATGCAAATTGCCACCATTCACAGCCAATCAAAGCACGTGAATAGGGACTGACAGCTTCAGCTATCAATGATAGCACCTGCAGACCCCGGGTCCACCACCAGGGGGCGCTCCGGTGCAGTACCACTGCACTTGCACCTGTGCGGCTGACTACCTGCAAGCGAGTAGCTTTCTAGTTGTGGTGACTGAAAGCAGTGGCTGGTGAAGAGCGGGCACACCTGGGAGATATGCAAATTGCCACCATTCACAGCCAATCAAAGCGCGTGAATAGAGCCTGACACCTGCAGACCTCGGGTCCACCACCAAGGGGAGCTCCGGTTCAGCACCAGTGCACTTGCAGCTGTGCGGCTGACTACCTGCAAGCGAGTAGCTTTCTAGTTGTGGTGACTGAAAGCAGTGGCTGGTGAAGAGCGGGTACACCTGGGAGATATGCAAATTGCCACCATTCACAGCCAATCAAAGCACGTTAATAGCGCCTGACAACTTCCGCTATCAATGATAGCACCTGCAGACCCCGGGTCCACCACCAGGGGGAGCTCCGGTGCAGCACCACTGCACTTGCGCTCTGCGGCTGACTACCTGCAAGCGAGTAGCTTTCTAGTTGTGGTGACTGAAAGCAATGGCTGGTGAAGAGCGGGCACACCTGGGAGATATGCAAATTCCCACCATACACAGCCAATCAAAGCGCGTGAATAGAGCCTGACAGCTTCAGCTATCAATGATAGCACCTGCAGACCCCGGGTCCACCACCAGGGGGAGCTCCGGTGCAGCACCACTGCACTTGCGCAGTGCGGCTGACTACCTGCAAGCGAGTAGCTTTCTAGTTGTGGTGACTGAATGCAGTGGCTGGTGAAGATCGGGAACACCTGGGAGATATGCAAATTGCCACCATTCACAGCCAATCAAAGCACGTGAATAGAGCCTGACAGCTTCAGCTATCAATGATAGCACCTGCAGACCCCGGGTCCACCAGCAGGAGGAGCTCCGGTGCAGCACCACTGCACTTGCAGCTGTGCGGCTGACTACCTGCAAGCGAGTAGCTTTCTAGTTGTGGTGACTGACAGCAGTGGCTGGTGAACAGCGGGCCCACCTGGGAGATATGCAAATTGCCACCACTCACAGCCAATCAAAGCACGTGAATAGGGACTGACAGCTTCAGCTATCAATGATAGCACCTGCAGACCCCGGGTCCACCACCAGGGGGCGCTCCGGTGCAGTACCACTGCACTTGCAGCTGTGCGGCTGACTACCTGCAAGCGAGTAGCTTTCTAGTTGTGGTGACTGAAAGCAGTGGCTGGTGAAGAGCGGGCACACCTGGGAGATATGCAAATTGCCACCATTCACAGCCAATCAAAGCGCGTGAATAGAGCCTGACAGCTTCAGCTATCAATGATAGCACCTGCAGACCTCGGGTCCACCACCAGGGGGAGCTCCGGTGCAGCACCACTGCACTTGCAGCTGTGCGGCTGACTACCTGCAAGCGAGTAGCTTTCTAGTTGTGGTGACTGAAAGCAATGGCTGGTGAAGAGCGGGCACACCTGGGAGATATGCAAATTCCCACCATACACAGCCAATCAAAGCGCGTGAATAGAGCCTGACAGCTTCAGCTATCAATGATAGCACATGCAGACCCCGGGTCCACCACCAGGGGGAGCTCCGGTGCAGCACCACTGCACTTGCGCAGTGCGGCTGACTACCTGCAAGCGAGTAGCTTTCTAGTTGTGGTGACTGAAAGCAGTGGCTGGTGAAAATCGGGTACACCTGGGAGATATGCAAATTGCCACCATTCACAGCCAATCAAAGCACGTGAATAGAGCCTGACAGCTTCAGCTATCAATGATAGCACCTGCAGACCCCGGGTCCACCAGCAGGAGGAGCTCCGGTGCAGCACCACTGCACGTGCAGCTGTGCGGCTGACTACCTGCAAGCGAGTAGCTTTCTAGTTGTGGTGACTGAAAGCAGTGGCTGGTGAACAGCGGGCCCACCTGGGAGATATGCAAATTGCCACCATTCACAGCCAATCAAAGCACGTGAATAGAGCCTGACAGCTTCAGCTATCAATGATAGCACCTACAGACCCCGGGTCCACCACCAGGGGGAGCTCCGGTGCAGCACCACTGCACTTGCGCATTGCGGCTGACTACCTGCAAGCGAGTAGCTTTCTAGTTGTGGTGACTGAAAGCAGTGGCTGGTGAAGATCGGGTACACCTGGGAGATATGCAAATTGCCACCATTCACAGCCAATCAAAACACGTGAATAGAGCCTGACAGCTTCAGCTATCAATGATAGCACCTGCAGACCCCGGGTCCACCAGCAGGAGGAGCTCCGGTGCAGCACCACTGCACTTGCAGCTGTGCGGCTGACTACCTGCAAGCGAGTAGCTTTCTAGTTGTGGTGACTGAAAGCAGTGGCTGGTGAACAGCGGGCCCACCTGGGAGATATGCAAATTGCCACCATTCACAGCCAATCAAAGCACGTGAATAGGGACTGACAGCTTCAGCTATCAATGATAGCACCTGCAGACCCCGGGTCCACCACCAGGGGGCGCTCCGGTGCAGTACCACTGCACTTGCACCTGTGCGGCTGACTACCTGCAAGCGAGTAGCTTTCTAGTTGTGGTGACTGAAAGCAGTGGCTGGTGAAGAGCGGGCACACCTGGGAGATATGCAAATTGCCACCATTCACAGCCAATCAAAGCGCGTGAATAGAGCCTGACACCTGCAGACCTCGGGTCCACCACCAAGGGGAGCTCCGGTTCAGCACCAGTGCACTTGCAGCTGTGCGGCTGACTACCTGCAAGCGAGTAGCTTTCTAGTTGTGGTGACTGAAAGCAGTGGCTGGTGAAGAGCGGGTACACCTGGGAGATATGCAAATTGCCACCATTCACAGCCAATCAAAGCGCGTTAATAGCGCCTGACAACTTCCGCTATCAATGATAGCACCTGCAGACCCCGGGTCCACCACCAGGGGGAGCTCCGGTGCAGCACCACTGCACTTGCGCTCTGCGGCTGACTACCTGCAAGCGAGTAGCTTTCTAGTTGTGGTGACTGAAAGCAATGGCTGGTGAAGAGCGGGCACACCTGGGAGATATGCAAATTCCCACCATACACAGCCAATCAAAGCGCGTGAATAGAGCCTGACAGCTTCAGCTATCAATGATAGCACCTGCAGACCCCGGGTCCACCACCAGCGGGAGCTCCGGTGCAGCACCACTGCACTTGCGCAGTGCGGCTGACTACCTGCAAGCGAGTAGCTTTCTAGTTGTGGTGACTGAATGCAGTGGCTGGTGAAGATCGGGAACACCTGGGAGATATGCAAATTGCCACCATTCACAGCCAATCAAAGCACGTGAATAGAGCCTGACAGCTTCAGCTATCAATGATAGCACCTGCAGACCCCTGGTCCACCAGCAGGAGGAGCTCCGGTGCAGCACCACTGCACTTGCAGCTGTGCGGCTGACTACCTGCAAGCGAGTAGCTTTCTAGTTGTGGTGACTGAAAGCAATGGCTGGTGAAGAGCGGGCACACCTGGGAGATATGCAAATTCCCACCATACACAGCCAATCAAAGCGCGTGAATAGAGCCTGACAGCTTCAGCTATCAATGATAGCACATGCAGACCCCGGGTCCACCACCAGGGGGAGCTCCGGTGCAGCACCACTGCACTTGCGCAGTGCGGCTGACTACCTGCAAGCGAGTAGCTTTCTAGTTGTGGTGACTGAAAGCAGTGGCTGGTGAAAAGCGGGTACACCTGGGAGATATGCAAATTGCCACCATTCACAGCCAATCAAAGCACGTGAATAGAGCCTGACAGCTTCAGCTATCAATGATAGCACCTGCAGACCCCGGGTCCACCAGCAGGAGGAGCTCCGGTGCAGCACCACTGCACGTGCAGCTGTGCGGCTGACTACCTGCAAGCGAGTAGCTTTCTAGTTGTGGTGACTGAAAGCAGTGGCTGGTGAACAGCGGGCCCACCTGGGAGATATGCAAATTGCCACCATTCACAGCCAATCAAAGCACGTGAATAGAGCCTGACAGCTTCAGCTATCAATGATAGCACCTACAAACCCCGGGTCCACCACCAGGGGGAACTCCGGTGCAGCACCACTGCACTTGCGCTCTGCGGCTGACTACCTGCAAGCGAGTAGCTTTCTAGTTGTGGTGACTGAAAGCAATGGCTGGTGAAGAGCGGGCACACCTGGGAGATATGCAAAGTGCCACCATTCACAGCCAATCAAAGCGCGTGAATAGAGCCTGAAAGCTTCAGCTATCAATGATAGCACCTGCAGACCCCGGGTCCACCACCAGGGGAGCTCCGTTGCAGCACCACTGCACTTGCAGCTGTGCGGCTGACTACCTGCAAGCGAGTAGCTTTCTAGTTGTGGTGAGTGAAAGCAGTAGCTGGTGAAGAGCGGGCACACCTGGAAGATATGCAAATTCCCACCATTCACAGCCAATCAAAGCACGTGAATAGAGCCTGACAGCTTCAGCTATCAATGATAGCACCTGCAGACCCCGGGTCCACCACCAGGGGGAGCTCCGGTGCAGCACCACTGCACTTGCAGCTGTGCGGCTGACTACCTGCAAGCGAGTAGCTTTCTAGTTGTGGTGACTGAAAAAAGTGGCTTGTGAAAAGCGGGCACACCTGGGAGATATGCAAAGTGCCACCATTCACAGCCAATCAAAGCGCGTGAATAGAGTCTGAAAGCTTCAGCTATCAATGATAGCACCTGCAGAACCCGGGTCCACCACCAGGGGAGCTCCGTTGCAGCACCACTGCACTTGCGCTGTGCCGTGACTACCTGCAAGCGAGTAGCTTTCTAGTTGTGGTGACTGAAAGCAGTGGCTGGTGAAGAGCGGGTACACCTGGGAGATATGCAAATTGCCACCATTCACAGCCAATCAAAGCGCGTGAATAGAGCCTGACAGCTTCAGCTATCAATGATAGCACCTGCAGACCCCGGGTCCACCACCAGGAGGAGCTCCGGTGCAGCACCACTGCACTTGCGCTCTGCGGCTGACTACCAGCAAGCGAGTAGCTTTCTAGTTGTGGTGACTGAAAGCAATGGCTGGTGAAGAGCGGGCACACCTGGGAGATATGCAAAGTGCCACCATTCACAGCCAATCAAAGCGCGTGAATAGAGCCTGAAAGCTTCAGCTATCAATGATAGCACATGCAGAAGCCGGGTCCACCACCAGGGGAGCTCCGTTGCAGCACCAGTGCACTTGCAGCTGTG
Source organism: Acipenser ruthenus (assembly GCF_902713425.1). Lineage (NCBI taxonomy): Eukaryota > Metazoa > Chordata > Actinopteri > Acipenseriformes > Acipenseridae > Acipenser > Acipenser ruthenus. The sequence goes on along the minus strand of NC_081224.1, from coordinate 4,900,978 downwards.
CGGCTGACTACCTGCAAGCGAGTAGCTTTCTAGTTGTGGTGAGTGAAAGCAGTAGCTGGTGAAGAGCGGGCACACCAGGAAGATATGCAAATTCCCACCATTCACAGCCAATCAAAGCACGTGAATAGAGCCTGACAGCTTCAGCAATCAATGATAGCAATTGCAGACCCTGGGTCCACCACCAGGGGGAGCTCCGGTGCAGCACCACTGCACTTGCGCTGTGCGACTGACTACCTGCAAGCGAGTAGCTTTCTAGTTGTGGTGACTGAAAGCATTGGCTGGTGAAGAGCGGGCACACCTGGGAGATATGCAAATTGCCACCATTCACAGCCAATCAAAGCACGTTAATAGAGACTGACAGCTTCAGCTATCAATGATAGCACCTGCAGACCCCGGGTCCACCACCAGGGGGAGCTCCGGTGCAGCACCACTGCACTTGCAGCTGTGCGGCTGACTACCTGCAAGCGAGTAGCTTTCTAGTTGTGGTGACTGAAAAAAGTGGCTGGTGAAAAGCGGGCACACCTGGGAGATATGCAAAGTGCCACCATTCACAGCCAATCAAAGCGCGTGAATAGAGCCTGAAAGCTTCAGCTATCAATGATAGCACCTGCAGAACCCGGGTCCACCACCAGGGGAGCTCCGTTGCAGCACCACTGCAATTGCGCTGTGCGGCTGACTACCTGCAAGCGAGTAGCTTTCTAGTTGTGGTGACTGAAAGCAGTGGCTGGTGAAGTGCTGGTACACCTGGGAGATATGCAAATTGCCACCATTCACAGCCAATCAAAGCGCGTGAATAGAGCCTGACAGCTTCAGCTATAAATGATAGCACCTGCAGACCGCGGGTCCACCACCAGGGGGAGCTCCGGTGCAGCACCACTGCACTTGCGCAGTGCGGCTGACTACCTGCAAGCGAGTAGCTTTCTAGTTGTGGTGACTGAAAGCAGTGGCTGGTGAAGAGCGGGCACACCTGGGAGATATGCAAATTGTCACCAATCACAGCCAATCAAAGCACGTGAATAGAGCCTGACAGTTTCAGCTAACAATGATAGCAACTGCAGACCACGGGTCCACCACCAGGGGGAGCTCCGGTGCAGCACCACTGCACTTGCAGCTGTGCGGCTGACTACCTGCAAGCGAGTAGCTTTCTAGTTGTGGTGAGTGAAAGCAGTGGCTGGTGAAGAGCGGGCACACCAGGAAGATATGCAAATTCCCACCATTCACAACCAATCAAAGCACGTGAATAGAGCCTGACAGCTTCAGCAATCAATGATAGCAATTGCAGACCCCGGGTCCACCACCAGGGGGAGCTCCGGTGCAGCACCACTGCACTTGCAACTGTGCGGCTGACTACCTGCAATCGAGTATCTTTCTAGTTGTGGTGACTGAAAGCAGTGGCTGGGGAAGAGCGGGCACACCTGGGAGATAAGCAAATTGCCACCATTCACAGCCAATCAAAGCACGTGAATAGAGCCTGACAGCTTCAGCTATCAATGATAGCACCTGCAGACCCCGGGTCCACCACCAGGGGGAGCTCCGATGCAGCACCACTGCACTTGCGCTGTGCGGCTGACTACCTGCAAGCGAGTAGCTTTCTAGTTGTGGTGACTGAAAGCAGTGGCTGGTGAAAAGCGTGCACACCTGGGAGATATGCAAATTCCCACCATTCACAGCCAATCAAAGCGCGTGAATAGCGCCTGACAGCTTCAGCTATCAATGATAGCAACTGCAGACCCCGGGTCCACCACCAGGGGGAGCTCCGGTGCAGCACCACTGCACTTGCAGCTGTGCGGCTGACTACCTGCAAGCGAGTAGCTTTCTAGTTGTGGTGACTGAAAGCAGTGGCTGGTGAAGAGCGGGCACACCTGGGAGATATGCAAATTGCTACCATTCACAGCCAATCAAAGCACGTGAATAGAGACTGACAGCTTCAACTATCAATGATAGCACCTGCAGACCCCGGGTCCACCACCAGGGGGAGCTCCGGTGCAGCACCACTGCACTTGCAGCTGTGCGGCTGACTACCTGCAAGCGCGTAGCTTTCTAGTTGTGGTGACTGAAAGCAGTGGCTGGTGAAGAGCGGGCACACCTGGGAGATATGCAAATTCCCACCATTCACAGCCAATCAAAGCGTGTGAATAGAGCCTAACAGCTTCAGCTATCAATGATAGCAACTGCAGACCCCGGGTCCACCACCAGGGGGAGCTCCGGTGCAGCACCACTGCACTTGCAGCTGTGCGGCTGACTACCTGCAAGCGAGTAGCTTTCTAGTTGTGGTGACTGAAAGCAGTGGCTGGTGAAGAGCGGGCACACCTGGGAGATATGCAAATTGCCACCATTCACAGCCAATCAAAGCACGTGAATAGAGACTGACAGCTTCAGCTATCAATGATAGCACCTGCAGACCCCGGGTCCACCACCAGGGGGAGCTCCGGTGCAGCACCACTGCACTTGCAGCTGTGCGGCTGACTACCTGCAAGCGAGTAGCTTTCTAGTTGTGGTGACTGAAAGCAGTGGCTGGTGAATAGCGGGCACACCTGGGAGATATGCAAATTCCCACCATTCACAGCCAATCAAAGCACGTGAATAGAGACTGACAGCTTCAGCTATCAATGATAGCACCTGCAGACCCCGGGTCCACCACCAGGGGGCGCTCCGTTGCAGTACCACTGCACTTGCAGCTGTGCGGCTGACTACCTGCAAGCGAGTAGCTTTCTAGTTGTGGTGACTGAAAGCAGTGGCTGGTGAAGAGCGGGCACACCTGGGAGATATGCAAATTGCCACCATTCACAGCCAATCAAAGCGCGTGAATAGAGCCTGACAGCTTCAGCTATCAATGATAGCACCTGCAGACCTCGGGTCCACCACCAGGGGGAGCTCCGGTGCAGCACCACTGCACTTGCAGCTGTGCGGCTGACTACCTGCAAGCGAGTAGCTTTCTAGTTGTGGTGACTGAAAGCAGTGGCTGGTGAAGAGCGGGCACACCTGGGAGATATGCAAATTCCCACCATTCACAGCCAATCAAAGCACGTGAATAGAGCCTGATAGCTTCAGCTATCAATGATAGCACCTGCAGACCCCGGGTCCACCACCAGGGGGAGCTCCGGTGCAGCACCACTGCACTTGCGCTCTGCGGCTGACTACCTGCAAGCGAGTAGCTTTCTAGTTGTGGTGACTGAAAGCAATGGCTGGTGAAGAGCGGGCACACCTGGGAGATATGCAAATTCCCACCATACACAGCCAATCAAAGCGCGTGTATAGAGCCTGACAGCTTCAGCTATCAATGATAGCAACTGCAGACCCCGGGTCCACCGACAGGGGGAGCTCCGGTGCAGCACCACAGCACTTGCGCAGTGCGGCTGACTACCTGCAAGCGAGTAACTTTCTAGTTGTGGTGACTGAAAGCAGTGGCTGGTGAAGAGCGGTACACCTGGGAGATATGCAAATTGCCACCATTCACAGCCAATCAAAGCACGTTAATAGAGACTGACAGCTTCAGCTATCAATGATAGCACCTGCAGACCCCGTGTCCACCACCAGGTGGAGCTCCGGTGCAGCACCATTGCACTTGCAGCTGTGCGGCTGACTACCTGCAAGCGAGTAGCTTTCTAGTTGTGGTGACTGAAACCAGTGACTGGTGAAGAGCGGGCCCACCTGGGAGATATGCAAATTGCCACCATTCACAGCCAATCAAAGCACGTGAATAGAGACTGACAGCTTCAGCTATCAATGATAGCACCTGCAGACCCCGGGTCCACCACCAGGGGGAGCTCCGGTGCAGCACCACTGCACTTGCAGCTGTGCGGCTGATTACCTGCAAGCGAGTAGCTTTCTAGTTGTGGTGACTGAAAGCAGTGGCTGGTGAAGAGCGGGCACACCTGGGAGATATGCAAATTGCCACCATTAACAGCCAATCAAAGCACGTGAATAGAGCCTGACAGCTTCAGCTATCAATGATAGCACCTGCAGACCTCGGGTCCACCACCAGGGGGAGCTCCGGTGCAGCACCACTGCACTTGCTCTGTGCGGCTGACTACCTGCAAGCGAGTAGCTTTCTAGTTGTGGTGACTGAAAGCAGTGGCTGGTGAAAAGCGGGCACACCTGGGAGATATGCAAATTGCCACCATTCACAGCCAATCAAAGCGCGTGAATAGAGCCTGACAGCTTCAGCTATCAATGATAGCACCTGCAGACCCCGGGTCCACCACCAGGGGGAGCTCCGGTGCAGCACCACTGCACTTGCGCTGTGCGGCTGACTACCTGCAAATGAGTAGCTTTCTAGTTGTGGTGACTGAAAGCAGTGGCTGGTGAACAGCGGGCCCACCTATGCAAATTGCCACCATTCACAGCCAATCAAAGCACGTGAATAGAGACTGACAGCTTCAGCTATCAATGATAGCACCTGCAGACCCCGGGTCCACCACCAGGGGGCGCTAAGGTGCAGTACCACTGCACTTGCAGCTGTGCGGCTGACTACCTGCAAGCGAGTAGCTTTCTAGTTGTGGTGACTGAAAGCAGTGGCTGGTGAATAGCGGGCACACCTGGGAGATATGCAAATTCCCACCATTCACAGCCAATCAAAGCACGTGAATAGAGACTGACAGCTTCAGCTATCAATGATAGCACCTGCAGACCCCGGGTCCACCACCAGGGGGCGCTCCGTTGCAGTACCACTGCACTTGCAGCTGTGCGGCTGACTACCTGCAAGCGAGTAGCTTTCTAGTTGTGGTGACTGAAAGCAGTGGCTGGTGAAGAGCGGGCACACCTGGGAGATATGCAAATTGCCACCATTCACAGCCAATCAAAGCGCGTGAATAGAGCCTGACAGCTTCAGCTATCAATGATAGCACCTGCAGACCCCGGGTCCACCACCAGGGGGAGCTCCGGTGCAGCACCACTGCACTTGCGCTGTGCGGCTGACTACCTGCAAATGAGTAGCTTTCTAGTTGTGGTGACTGAAAGCAGTGGCTGGTGAACAGCGGGCCCACCTATGCAAATTGCCACCATTCACAGCCAATCAAAGCACGTGAATAGAGACTGACAGCTTCAGCTATCAATGATAGCACCTGCAGACCCCGGGTCCACCACCAGGGGGCGCTAAGGTGCAGTACCACTGCACTTGCAGCTGTGCGGCTGACTACCTGCAAGCGAGTAGCTTTCTAGTTGTGGTGACTGAAAGCAGTGGCTGGTGACGAGCAGGCACACCTGGGAGATATGCAAATTGCCACCATTCACAGCCAATCAAAGCGCGTGAATAGAGCCTGACAGCTTCAGCTATCAATGATAGCACCTGCAGACCCCGGGTCCACCACCAGGGGGACCTCCGGTGCAGCACCACTGCACTTGCAGCTGTGCGGCTGACTACCTGCAAGCGAGTAGCTTTCTAGTTGTGGTGACTGAAAGCAGTGGCTGGTGAATAGCGGGCACACCTGGGAGATATGCAAATTCCCACCATTCACAGCCAATCAAAGCACGTGAATAGAGACTGACAGCTTCAGCTATCAATGATAGCACCTGCAGACCCCGGGTCCACCACCAGGGGGCGCTCCGTTGCAGTACCACTGCACTTGCAGCTGTGCGGCTGACTACCTGCAAGCGAGTAGCTTTCTAGTTGTGGTGACTGAAAGCAGTGGCTGGTGAAGAGCGGGCACACCTGGGAGATATGCAAATTGCCACCATTCACAGCCAATCAAAGCGCGTGAATAGAGCCTGACAGCTTCAGCTATCAATGATAGCACCTGCAGACCTCGGGTCCACCACCAGGGGGAGCTCCGGTGCAGCACCACTGCACTTGCAGCTGTGCGGCTGACTACCTGCAAGCGAGTAGCTTTCTAGTTGTGGTGACTGAAAGCAGTGGCTGGTGAAGAGCGGGCACACCTGGGAGATATGCAAATTCCCACCATTCACAGCCAATCAAAGCACGTGAATAGAGCCTGACAGCTTCAGCTATCAATGATAGCACCTGCAGACCCCGGGTCCACCACCAGGGGGAGCTCCGGTGCAGCACCACTGCACTTGCGCTCTGCGGCTGACTACCTGCAAGCGAGTAGCTTTCTAGTTGTGGTGACTGAAAGCAATGGCTGGTGAAGAGCGGGCACACCTGGGAGATATGCAAATTCCCACCATACACAGCCAATCAAAGCGCGTGTATAGAGCCTGACAGCTTCAGCTATCAATGATAGCAACTGCAGACCCCGGGTCCACCGACAGGGGGAGCTCCGGTGCAGCACCACAGCACTTGCGCAGTGCGGCTGACTACCTGCAAGCGAGTAACTTTCTAGTTGTGGTGACTGAAAGCAGTGGCTGGTGAAGAGCGGTACACCTGGGAGATATGCAAATTGCCACCATTCACAGCCAATCAAAGCACGTTAATAGAGACTGACAGCTTCAGCTATCAATGATAGCACCTGCAGACCCCGTGTCCACCACCAGGTGGAGCTCCGGTGCAGCACCATTGCACTTGCAGCTGTGCGGCTGACTACCTGCAAGCGAGTAGCTTTCTAGTTGTGGTGACTGAAACCAGTGGCTGGTGAAGAGCGGGCCCACCTGGGAGATATGCAAATTGCCACCATTCACAGCCAATCAAAGCACGTGAATAGAGACTGACAGCTTCAGCTATCAATGATAGCACCTGCAGACCCCGGGTCCACCACCAGGGGGAGCTCCGGTGCAGCACCACTGCACTTGCAGCTGTGCGGCTGATTACCTGCAAGCGAGTAGCTTTCTAGTTGTGGTGACTGAAAGCAGTGGCTGGTGAAGAGCGGGCACACCTGGGAGATATGCAAATTGCCACCATTAACAGCCAATCAAAGCACATGAATAGAGCCTGACAGCTTCAGCTATCAATGATAGCACCTGCAGACCTCGGGTCCACCACCAGGGGGAGCTCCGGTGCAGCACCACTGCACTTGCTCTGTGCGGCTGACTACCTGCAAGCGAGTAGCTTTCTAGTTGTGGTGACTGAAAGCAGTGGCTGGTGAAAAGCGGGCACACCTGGGAGATATGCAAATTGCCACCATTCACAGCCAATCAAAGCGCGTGAATAGAGCCTGACAGCTTCAGCTATCAATGATAGCACCTGCAGACCCCGGGTCCACCACCAGGGGGAGCTCCGGTGCAGCACCACTGCACTTGCGCTGTGCGGCTGACTACCTGCAAATGAGTAGCTTTCTAGTTGTGGTGACTGAAAGCAGTGGCTGGTGAACAGCGGGCCCACCTATGCAAATTGCCACCATTCACAGCCAATCAAAGCACGTGAATAGAGACTGACAGCTTCAGCTATCAATGATAGCACCTGCAGACCCCGGGTCCACCACCAGGGGGCGCTAAGGTGCAGTACCACTGCACTTGCAGCTGTGCGGCTGACTACCTGCAAGCGAGTAGCTTTCTAGTTGTGGTGACTGAAAGCAGTGGCTGGTGACGAGCAGGCACACCTGGGAGATATGCAAATTGCCACCATTCACAGCCAATCAAAGCGCGTGAATAGAGCCTGACAGCTTCAGCTATCAATGATAGCACCTGCAGACCCCGGGTCCACCACCAGGGGGAGCTCCGGTGCAGCACCACTGCACTTGCGCTGTGCGGCTGACTACCTGCAAGCGAGTAGCTTTCTAGTTGTGGTGACTGAAAGCAGTGGCTGGTGAAAAGCGGGTACACCTGGGAGATATGCAAATTGCCACCATTCACAGCCAATCAAAGCGCGTTAATAGCGCCTGACAACTTCCGCTATCAATGATAGCACCTGCAGACCCCGGGTCCACCACCAGGGGGAGCTCCGGTGCAGCACCACTGCACTTGCGCTCTGCGGCTGACTACCTGCAAGCGAGTAGCTTTCTAGTTGTGGTGACTGAAAGCAATGGCTGGTGAAGAGCGGGCACACCTGGGAGATATGCAAATTCCCACCATACACAGCCAATCAAAGCGCGTGAATAGAGCCTGACAGCTTCAGCTATCAATGATAGCACCTGCAGACCCCGGGTCCACCACCAGGGGGAGCTCCGGTGCAGCACCACTGCACTTGCGCAGTGCGGCTGACTACCTGCAAGCGAGTAGCTTTCTAGTTGTGGTGACTGAAAGCAGTGGCTGGTGAAGATCGGGTACACCTGGGAGATATGCAAATTGCCACCATTCACAGCCAATCAAAACACGTGAATAGAGCCTGACAGCTTCAGCTATCAATGATAGCACCTGCAGACCCCGGGTCCACCAGCAGGAGGAGCTCCGGTGCAGCACCACTGCACTTGCAGCTGTGCGGCTGACTACCTGCAAGCGAGTAGCTTTCTAGTTGTGGTGACTGAAAGCAGTGGCTGGTGAACAGCGGGCCCACCTGGGAGATATGCAAATTGCCACCATTCACAGCCAATCAAAGCACGTGAATAGGGACTGACAGCTTCAGCTATCAATGATAGCACCTGCAGACCCCGGGTCCACCACCAGGGGGCGCTCCGGTGCAGTACCACTGCACTTGCAGCTGTGCGGCTGACTACCTGCAAGCGAGTAGCTTTCTAGTTGTGGTGACTGAAAGCAGTGGCTGGTGAAGAGCGGGCACACCTGGGAGATATGCAAATTGCCACCATTCACAGCCAATCAAAGCGCGTGAATAGAGCCTGACAGCTTCAGCTATCAATGATAGCACCTGCAGACCTCGGGTCCACCACCAAGGGGAGCTCCGGTTCAGCACCAGTGCACTTGCAGCTGTGCGGCTGACTACCTGCAAGCGAGTAGCTTTCTAGTTGTGGTGACTGAAAGCAGTGGCTGGTGAAGAGCAGGTACACCTGGGAGATATGCAAATTGCCACCATTCACAGCCAATCAAAGCGCGTTAATAGCGCCTGACAACTTCCGCTATCAATGATAGCACCTGCAGACCCCGGGTCCACCACCAGGGGGAGCTCCGGTGCAGCACCACTGCACTTGCGCTCTGCGGCTGACTACCTGCAAGCGAGTAGCTTTCTAGTTGTGGTGACTGAAAGCAATGGCTGGTGAAGAGCGGGCACACCTGGGAGATATGCAAATTCCCACCATACACAGCCAATCAAAGCGCGTGAATAGAGCCTGACAGCTTCAGCTATCAATGATAGCACCTGCAGACCCCGGGTCCACCACCAGGGGGAGCTCCGGTGCAGCACCACTGCACTTGCGCAGTGCGGCTGACTACCTGCAAGCGAGTAGCTTTCTAGTTGTGGTGACTGAATGCAGTGGCTGGTGAAGATCGGGAACACCTGGGAGATATGCAAATTGCCACCATTCACAGCCAATCAAAGCACGTGAATAGAGCCTGACAGCTTCAGCTATCAATGATAGCACCTGCAGACCCCGGGTCCACCAGCAGGAGGAGCTCCGGTGCAGCACCACTGCACTTGCAGCTGTGCGGCTGACTACCTGCAAGCGAGTAGCTTTCTAGTTGTGGTGACTGAAAGCAGTGGCTGGTGAACAGCGGGCCCACCTGGGAGATATGCAAATTGCCACCACTCACAGCCAATCAAAGCACGTGAATAGGGACTGACAGCTTCAGCTATCAATGATAGCACCTGCAGACCCCGGGTCCACCACCAGGGGGCGCTCCGGTGCAGTACCACTGCACTTGCAGCTGTGCGGCTGACTACCTGCAAGCGAGTAGCTTTCTAGTTGTGGTGACTGAAAGCAGTGGCTGGTGAAGATGGGGCACACCTGGGAGATATGCAAATTGCCACCATTCACAGCCAATCAAAGCGCGTGAATAGAGCCTGACAGCTTCAGCTATCAATGATAGCACCTGCAGACCTCGGGTCCACCACCAAGGGGAGCTCCGGTGCAGCACCACTGCACTTGCAGCTGTGCGGCTGACTACCTGCAAGCGAGTAGCTTTCTAGTTGTGGTGACTGAAAGCAATGGCTGGTGAAGAGCGGGCACACCTGGGAGATATGCAAATTCCCACCATACACAGCCAATCAAAGCGCGTGAATAGAGCCTGACAGCTTCAGCTATCAATGATAGCACATGCAGACCCCGGGTCCACCACCAGGGGGAGCTCCGGTGCAGCACCACTGCACTTGCGCAGTGCGGCTGACTACCTGCAAGCGAGTAGCTTTCTAGTTGTGGTGACTGAAAGCAGTGGCTGGTGAAAATCGGGTACACCTGGGAGATATGCAAATTGCCACCATTCACAGCCAATCAAAGCACGTGAATAGAGCCTGACAGCTTCAGCTATCAATGATAGCACCTGCAGACCTCGGGTCCACCACCAGGGGGAGCTCCGGTGCAGCACCACTGCACTTGCAGCTGTGCGGCTGACTACCTGCAAGCGAGTAGCTTTCTAGTTGTGGTGACTGAAAGCAGTGGCTGGTGACGAGCAGGCACACCTGGGAGATATGCAAATTGCCACCATTCACAGCCAATCAAAGCGCGTGAATAGAGCCTGACAGCTTCAGCTATCAATGATAGCACCTGCAGACCCCGGGTCCACCACCAGGGGGAGCTCCGGTGCAGCACCACTGCACTTGCGCTGTGCGGCTGACTACCTGCAAGCGAGTAGCTTTCTAGTTGTGGTGACTGAAAGCAGTGGCTGGTGAAAAGCGGGTACACCTGGGAGATATGCAAATTGCCACCATTCACAGCCAATCAAAGCGCGTTAATAGCGCCTGACAACTTCCGCTATCAATGATAGCACCTGCAGACCCCGGGTCCACCACCAGGGGGAGCTCCGGTGCAGCACCACTGCACTTGCGCTCTGCGGCTGACTACCTGCAAGCGAGTAGCTTTCTAGTTGTGGTGACTGAAAGCAATGGCTGGTGAAGAGCGGGCACACCTGGGAGATATGCAAATTCCCACCATACACAGCCAATCAAAGCGCGTGAATAGAGCCTGACAGCTTCAGCTATCAATGATAGCACCTGCAGACCCCGGGTCCACCACCAGGGGGAGCTCCGGTGCAGCACCACTGCACTTGCGCAGTGCGGCTGACTACCTGCAAGCGAGTAGCTTTCTAGTTGTGGTGACTGAAAGCAGTGGCTGGTGAAGATCGGGTACACCTGGGAGATATGCAAATTGCCACCATTCACAGCCAATCAAAACACGTGAATAGAGCCTGACAGCTTCAGCTATCAATGATAGCACCTGCAGACCCCGGGTCCACCAGCAGGAGGAGCTCCGGTGCAGCACCACTGCACTTGCAGCTGTGCGGCTGACTACCTGCAAGCGAGTAGCTTTCTAGTTGTGGTGACTGAAAGCAGTGGCTGGTGAACAGCGGGCCCACCTGGGAGATATGCAAATTGCCACCATTCACAGCCAATCAAAGCACGTGAATAGGGACTGACAGCTTCAGCTATCAATGATAGCACCTGCAGACCCCGGGTCCACCACCAGGGGGCGCTCCGGTGCAGTACCACTGCACTTGCAGCTGTGCGGCTGACTACCTGCAAGCGAGTAGCTTTCTAGTTGTGGTGACTGAAAGCAGTGGCTGGTGAAGAGCGGGCACACCTGGGAGATATGCAAATTGCCACCATTCACAGCCAATCAAAGCGCGTGAATAGAGCCTGACAGCTTCAGCTATCAATGATAGCACCTGCAGACCTCGGGTCCACCACCAAGGGGAGCTCCGGTTCAGCACCAGTGCACTTGCAGCTGTGCGGCTGACTACCTGCAAGCGAGTAGCTTTCTAGTTGTGGTGACTGAAAGCAGTGGCTGGTGAAGAGCAGGTACACCTGGGAGATATGCAAATTGCCACCATTCACAGCCAATCAAAGCGCGTTAATAGCGCCTGACAACTTCCGCTATCAATGATAGCACCTGCAGACCCCGGGTCCACCACCAGGGGGAGCTCCGGTGCAGCACCACTGCACTTGCGCTCTGCGGCTGACTACCTGCAAGCGAGTAGCTTTCTAGTTGTGGTGACTGAAAGCAATGGCTGGTGAAGAGCGGGCACACCTGGGAGATATGCAAATTCCCACCATACACAGCCAATCAAAGCGCGTGAATAGAGCCTGACAGCTTCAGCTATCAATGATAGCACCTGCAGACCCCGGGTCCACCACCAGGGGGAGCTCCGGTGCAGCACCACTGCACTTGCGCAGTGCGGCTGACTACCTGCAAGCGAGTAGCTTTCTAGTTGTGGTGACTGAATGCAGTGGCTGGTGAAGATCGGGAACACCTGGGAGATATGCAAATTGCCACCATTCACAGCCAATCAAAGCACGTGAATAGAGCCTGACAGCTTCAGCTATCAATGATAGCACCTGCAGACCCCGGGTCCACCAGCAGGAGGAGCTCCGGTGCAGCACCACTGCACTTGCAGCTGTGCGGCTGACTACCTGCAAGCGAGTAGCTTTCTAGTTGTGGTGACTGAAAGCAGTGGCTGGTGAACAGCGGGCCCACCTGGGAGATATGCAAATTGCCACCACTCACAGCCAATCAAAGCACGTGAATAGGGACTGACAGCTTCAGCTATCAATGATAGCACCTGCAGACCCCGGGTCCACCACCAGGGGGCGCTCCGGTGCAGTACCACTGCACTTGCAGCTGTGCGGCTGACTACCTGCAAGCGAGTAGCTTTCTAGTTGTGGTGACTGAAAGCAGTGGCTGGTGAAGATGGGGCACACCTGGGAGATATGCAAATTGCCACCATTCACAGCCAATCAAAGCGCGTGAATAGAGCCTGACAGCTTCAGCTATCAATGATAGCACCTGCAGACCTCGGGTCCACCACCAAGGGGAGCTCCGGTGCAGCACCACTGCACTTGCAGCTGTGCGGCTGACTACCTGCAAGCGAGTAGCTTTCTAGTTGTGGTGACTGAAAGCAATGGCTGGTGAAGAGCGGGCACACCTGGGAGATATGCAAATTCCCACCATACACAGCCAATCAAAGCGCGTGAATAGAGCCTGACAGCTTCAGCTATCAATGATAGCACATGCAGACCCCGGGTCCACCACCAGGGGGAGCTCCGGTGCAGCACCACTGCACTTGCGCAGTGCGGCTGACTACCTGCAAGCGAGTAGCTTTCTAGTTGTGGTGACTGAAAGCAGTGGCTGGTGAAAATCGGGTACACCTGGGAGATATGCAAATTGCCACCATTCACAGCCAATCAAAGCACGTGAATAGAGCCTGACAGCTTCAGCTATCAATGATAGCACCTGCAGACCTCGGGTCCACCACCAGGGGGAGCTCCGGTGCAGCACCACTGCACTTGCAGCTGTGCGGCTGACTACCTGCAAGCGAGTAGCTTTCTAGTTGTGGTGACTGAAATCAGTGGCTGGTGAAGACTGGGCACACCTGGGAGATATGCAAATTCCCACCATTCACAGCCAATCAAAGCACGTGAATAGAGCCTGACAGCTTCAGCTATCAACGATAGCAACTGCAGACCCCGGGTCCACCACCAGGGGGAGCTCCGGTGCAGCACCAGTGCACTTGCAGCTGTGCGGCTGACTACCTGCAAGCGAGTATCTTTCTAGTTGTGGTGACTGAAAGCAGTGGCTGGTGAAAAGCGGGCACACCTGGGAGATATGCAAATTGCCACCATTCACAGCCAATCAAAGCACGTGAATAGAGCCTGACAGCTTCAGCTATCAATGATAGCACCTGCAGACCCCGGGTCCACCACCAGGGGGAGCTCCGGTGCAGCACCACTGCACTTGCAGCTGTACGGCTGACTACCTGCAAGCGAGTAGCTTTCTAGTTGTGGTGACTGAAAGCAGTGGCTGGTGAAGAGCGGGCACACCTGGGAGATATGCAAATTGCCACCATTCACAGCCAATCAAAGCGCGTGAATAGAGCCTGACAGCTTCAGCTATCAATGATAGCACCTGCAGACCCCGGGTCCACCACCAGGGGGAGCTCCGGTGCAGCACCACTGCACTTGCGCTGTGCGGCTGACTACCTGCAAGCGAGTAGCTTTCTAGTTGTGGTGACTGAAAGCAGTGGCTGGTGAAGAGCGGGCACACCTGGGAGATATGCAAATGGACACCATACACAGCCAAACAAAGCACGTGAATAGAGCCTGACAGCTTCAGCTATCAATGATAGCACCTGCAGACCCCGGGTCCACCACCAGGGGGAGCTCCGGTGCAGCACCACTGCACTTGCAGCTGTGCGGCTGACTACCTGCAAGCGAGTAGCTTTCTAGTTGTGGTGACTGAAAGCAGTGGCTGGTGTAGAGCTGGCACACCTGGGAGATATGCAAATTCCCACCATTCACAGCCAATCAAAGCGCGTGAATAGAGCCTGACAGCTTCAGCAATCAATGATAGCAACTGCAGACCCCGGGTTCACCACCAGGGGGACCTCCGGTGCAGCACCACTGCACTTGCAGCTGTGCGGCTGACTACCTGCAAGCGAGTAGCTTTCTAGTTGTGGTGACTGAAAGCAGTGGCTGGTGAAGAGCGGGCACACCTGGGAGATATGCAAATTGCCACCATTTACAGCCAATCAAAGCACGTGAATAGAGCCTGACAGCTTCATCCATCAATGATAGCAACTGCAGACCCCAGGTTCACCACCAGGGGGAGCTCCGGTGCAGCACCACAGCACTTGCAGCTGTGCGGCTGACTACCTGCAAGCGAGTAGCTTTCTAGTTGTGGTGACTGATAGCAGTGGCTGGTGAAGAGCGGGCACAACTGGGAGATATGCAAATTGCCACCATTCACAGCCAATGAAAGCACGTTAATAGAGACTGACAGCTTCAGCTAGCAATGATCGCACCTGCAGACCCCGGGTCCACCACCAGGGGGAGCTCCGGTGCAGCTGTCCGGCTGACTACCTGCAAGCGAGTAGCTTTCTAGTTGTGGTGACTGAAAGCAGTGGCTGGTGAAGAGCGGGCACACCTGGGAGATATGAAAATTCTCACCATACACAGCCAATCAAAGCGCGTGAATAGAGCCTGACAGCTTCAGCTATCAATGATAGCAACTGCAGACCCCGGTTCCACCACCAGGGGGAGCTCCGGTGCAGCACCACTGCTCTTGCAGCTGTCTGGCTGACTACCTGCAATCGAGTATCTTTCTAGTTGTGGTGACTGAAAGCAGTGGCTGGTGAAGAGCGGGCACACCTGGGAGATAAGCAAATTGCCACCATTCACAGCCAATCAAAGCACGTGAATAGAGCCTGACAGCTTCAGCTATCAATGATAGCACCTGCAGACCCCGGGTCCACCACCAGGGGGAGCTCCGATGCAGCACCACTGCACTTGCGCTGTGCGGCTGACTACCTGCAAGCGAGTAGCTTTCTAGTTGTGGTGACTGAAAGCAGTGGCTGGTGAAAAGCGTGCACACCTGGGAGATATGCAAATTCCCACCATTCACAGCCAATCAAAGCGCGTGAATAGCGCCTGACAGCTTCAGCTATCAATGATAGCAACTGCAGACCCCGGGTCCACCACCAGGGGGAGCTCCGGTGCAGCACCACTGCACTTGCAGTTGTGCGGCTGACTACCTGCAAGCGAGTAGCTTTCTAGTTGTGGTGACTGACAGCAGTGGCTGGTGAAGAGCGGGCACACCTGGGAGATATGCAAATTGCTACCATTCACAGCCAATCAAAGCACGTGAATAGAGACTGACAGCTTCAGCTATCAATGATAGCACCTGCAGACCCCGGGTCCACCACCAGGGGGAGCTCCGGTGCAGCACCACTGCACTTGCAGCTGTGCGGCTGACTACCTGCAAGCGAGTAGCTTTCTAGTTGTGGTGACTGAAAGCAGTGGCTGGTGAAGAGCGGGCACACCTGGGAGATATGCAAATTGCCACCATTCACAGCCAATCAAAGCGCGTGAATAGAGCCTGACAGCTTCAGCTATCAATGATAGCACCTGCAGACCTCGGGTCCACCACCAGGGGGAGCTCCAGTGCAGCACCACTGCACTTGCAGCTGTGCGGCTGACTACCTGCAAGCGAGTAGCTTTCTAGTTGTGGTGACTGAAAGCAGTGGCTGGTGAAGAGCGGGCACACCTGGGAGATATGCAAATTCCCACCATTCACAGCCAATCAAAGCACGTGAATAGAGCCTGACAGCTTCAGCTATCAATGATACCACCACCAGGGGGAGCTCCGGTGCAGCACCACTGCACTTGCGCTCTGCGGCTGACTACCTGCAAGCGAGTAGCTTTCTAGTTGTGGTGACTGAAAGCAATGGCTGGTGAAGAGCGGGCACACCTGGGAGATATGCAAATTCCCACCATACACAGCCAATCAAAGCGCGTGTATAGAGCCTGACAGCTTCAGCTATCAATGATAGCAACTGCAGACCCCGGGTCCACCACCAGGGGGAGCTCCGGTGCAGCACCACAGCACTTGCGCAGTGCGGCTGACTACCTGCAAGCGAGTAACTTTCTAGTTGTGGTGACTGAAAGCAGTGGCTGGTGAAGAGCGGTACACCTGGGAGATATGCAAATTGCCACCATTCACAGCCAATCAAAGCACGTTAATAGAGACTGACAGCTTCAGCTATCAATGATAGCACCTGCAGACCCCGTGTCCACCACCAGGTGGAGCTCCGGTGCAGCACCATTGCACTTGCAGCTGTGCGGCTGACTACCTGCAAGCGAGTAGCTTTCTAGTTGTGGTGACTGAAAGCAGTGGCTGGTGAAAAGCGGGCACACCTGGGAGATATGCAAATTGCCACCATTCACAGCCAATCAAAGCGCGTGAATAGAGCCTGACAGCTTCAGCTATCAATGATAGCACCAGCAGACCCCGGGTCCACCACCAGGGGGAGCTCCGGTGCAGCACCACTGCACTTGCGCTGTGCGGCTGACTACCTGCAAATGAGTAGCTTTCTAGTTGTGGTGACTGAAAGCAGTGGCTGGTGAACAGCGGGCCCACCTATGCAAATTGCCACCATTCACAGCCAATCAAAGCACGTGAATAGAGACTGACAGCTTCAGCTATCAATGATAGCACCTGCAGACCCCGGGTCCACCACCAGGGGGCGCTAAGGTGCAGTACCACTGCACTTGCAGCTGTGCGGCTGACTACCTGCAAGCGAGTAGCTTTCTAGTTGTGGTGACTGAAAGCAGTGGCTGGTGACGAGCAGGCACACCTGGGAGATATGCAAATTGCCACCATTCACAGCCAATCAAAGCGCGTGAATAGAGCCTGACAGCTTCAGCTATCAATGATAGCACCTGCAGACCCCGGGTCCACCACCAGGGGGAGCTCCGGTGCAGCACCACTGCACTTGCGCTGTGCGGCTGACTACCTGCAAGCGAGTAGCTTTCTAGTTGTGGTGACTGAAAGCAGTGGCTGGTGAAGCGCGTGCACACCTGGGAGATATGCAAATTGCCACCATTCACAGCCAATCAAAGCGCGTGAATAGAGCCTGACAGCTTCAGCTATCAATGATAGCACCTGCAGACCTCGGGTCCACCACCAGGGGGAGCTCCGGTGCAGCACCACTGCACTTGCAGCTGTGCGGCTGACTACCTGCAAGCGAGTAGCTTTCTAGTTGTGGTGACTGAAAGCAGTGGCTGGTGAACAGCGGGCCCACCTGGGAGATATGCAAATTGCCACCATTCACAGCCAATCAAAGCACGTGAATAGGGACTGACAGCTTCAGCTATCAATGATAGCACCTGCAGACCTCGGGTCCACCACCAGGGGGAGCTCCGGTGCAGCACCACTGCACTTGCAGCTGTGCGGCTGACTACCTGCAAGCGAGTAGCTTTCTAGTTGTGGTGACTGAAAGCAGTGGCTGGTGAAGAGCGGGCACACCTGGGAGATATGCAAATTCCCACCATTCACAGCCAATCAAAGCACGTGAATAGAGCCTGACAGCTTCAGCTATCAATGATAGCACCTGCAGACCCCGGGTCCACCACCAGGGGGAGCTCCGGTGCAGCACCACTGCACTTGCGCTGTGCGGCTGACTACCTGCAAGCGAGTAGCTTTCTAGTTGTGGTGACTGAAAGCAGTGGCTGGTGAAGAGCGGGCACACCTGGGAGATATGCAAATTCCCACCATTCACAGCCAATCAAAGCACGTGAATAAAGCCTGACAGCTTCAGCTATCAATGATAGCAACTGCAGACCCCGGGTCCACCACCAGGGGGAGCTCCGGTGCAGCACCACTGAACTTGCAGCTGTGCGGCTGACTACCTGCAAGCGAGTAGCTTTCTAGTTGTGGTGACTGAAAGCAGTGGCTGGTGAAGAGCGGGCACACCTGGGAGATATGCAAATTTCCAACCATTCACAGCCAATCAAAGCACGTGAATAGAGCCTGACAACTTCAGCTATCAATGATAGCAACTGCAGACCCCGGGTCCACCACCAGGGGGAGCTCCGGTGCAGCACCACTGCACTTGCAGCTGTGCGGCTGACTACCTGCAAGCGAGTATCTTTCTAGTTGTGGTGACTGAAAGCAGTGGCTGGTGAAGAGCAGGCACACCTGGGAGATATGCAAATTGCCACCATTCACAGCCAATCAAAGCACGTGAATAGAGCCTGACAGCTTCAGCTATCAATGATAGCACCTGCAGACCCCGGGTCCACCACCAGGGGGAGCTACGGTGCAGCACCACTGCACTTGCGCAGTGCGGCTGACTACCTGCAAGCGAGTAGCTTTCTAGTTGTGCTGACTGAAAGCAGTGGCTGGTGAAGAGCAGGCACACCTGGGAGATACGCAAATTTCCCACCATTCACAGCCAATCAAAGCGCGTGAATAGAGCCTGACAGCTTCAGCTATCAATGATAGCAACTGCAGACCCCGGGTCCACCACCAGGGGGAGCTCCGGTGCAGCACCACTGCACTTGCAGCTGTGCGGCTGACTACCTGCAAGCGAGTAGCTTTCTAGTTGTGGTGAGTGAAAGCAGTGGCTGGTGAAGAGCGGGCACACCTGGGAGATATGCAAATTGCCTCCATTCACAGCCAATCAAAGCACGTTAATAGAGACTGACAGCTTCAGCTATCAATGATAGCACCTGCAGACCCCGGGTCCACCACCAGGGGGAGCTCCGATGCAGCACCACTGCACTTGCGCTGTGCGGCTGACTACCTGCAAGCGAGTAGCTTTCTAGTTGTGGTGACTGAAAGCAGTGGCTGGTGAAGAGCGGGCACACCTGGGAGCTATGCAAATTCTCACCGTTCACAGCCAATCAAAGCGCGTGAATAGAGCCTGACAGCTTCAGCTATCAATGATAGCAACTGCAGACCCCGGGTCCACCACCAGGGGGAGCTTTAGTGCAGCACCACTGCACTTGCAGCTGTGCGGCTGACTACCTGCAAGCGAGTAGCTTTCTAGTTGTGGTGAGTGAAAGCAGTGGCTGGTGAAGAGCGGGCACACCTGGGAGATATGCAAATTGCCTCCATTCACAGCCAATCAAAGCACGTTAATAGAGACTGACAGCTTCAGCTATCAATGATAGCACCTGCAGACCCCGGGTCCACCACCAGGGGGAGCTCCGGTGCAGCACCACTGCACTTGCGCTGTGCGGCTGACTACCTGCAAGCGAGTAGCTTTCTAGTTGTGGTGACTGAAAGCAGTGGCTGGTGAAGAGCGGGCACACCTGGGAGATATGCAAATTCCCACCATACACAGCCAATCAAAGCGCGTGAATAGAGCCTGACAGCTTCAGCTATCAATGATAGCAACTGCAGATCCCGGGTCCACCACCAGGGGGAGCTCCGGTGCAGCACCACTGCACTTGCAGCTATGCGGCTGACTACCTGCAAGCGAGTAGCTTTCTAGTTGTGGTGAGTGAAAGCAGTGGCTGGTGAAGAGCGGGCACACCTGGGAGATATGCAAATTGCCTCCATTCACAGCCAATCAAAGCACGTTAATAGAGACTGACAGCTTCAGCTATCAATGATAGCACCTGCAGACCCCGGGTCCACCACCAGGGGGAGCTCTGGTGCAGCACCACTGCACTTGCGCTGTGCGGCTGACTACCTGCAAGCGAGTAGCTTTCTAGTTGTGGTGACTGAATGCAGTGGCTGGTGAAGGGCGGGCACACCTGGGAGATATGCAAATTGCCACCATTCACAGCCAATCAAAGCACGTGAATAGAGACTGACAGCTTCAGCTATCAATGATAGCACCTGCAGACCCCGGGTCCACCACCAGGGTGAGCTTCGGTGCAGCACCACTGCACTTGCAGCTGTGCGGCTGACTACCTGCAAGCGAGTAGCTTTCTAGTTGTGGTGACTGAAAACAGTGGCTGGTGAAGAGCGGGCACACCTGGGAGATATGCAAATTGCCACCATTCACAGCCAATCTTAGCACGTGAATATATCCTGACAGCTTCAGCTATCAATGATAGCAACTGCAGACCCCGGGTCCACCACCAGGGGGAGCTCCGGTGTAGCACCACTGCACTTGCAGCTGTGCGGCTTACTACCTGCAAGCGAGTAGCTTTCTAGTTGTGGTGACTGAAAACAGTGGCTGGTGAAGAGCGGGCACACCTGGGAGATATGCAAATTCCCACCATTCACAGCCAATCAAAGCACGTGAATAGAGCCTGACAGCTTCAGCTATCAATGATAGCACCTGCAGACCCCGGGTCCACCACCAGGGGGAGCTCCGGTGCAGCACCACTGCACTTGCGCTGTGCGGCTGACTACCTGCAAGCGAGTAGCTTTCTAGTTGTGGTGACTGAAAGCAGTGGCTGGTGAAGAGCGGGCACACCTGGGAGATATGCAAATTCCCACCATTCACAGCCAATCAAAGCACGTGAATAAAGCCTGACAGCTTCAGCTATCAATGATAGCAACTGCAGACCCCGGGTCCACCACCAGGGGGAGCTCCGGTGCAGCACCACTGAACTTGCAGCTGTGCGGCTGACTACCTGCAAGCGAGTAGCTTTCTAGTTGTGGTGACTGAAAGCAGTGGCTGGTGAAGAGCGGGCACACCTGGGAGATATGCAAATTTCCAACCATTCACAGCCAATCAAAGCACGTGAATAGAGCCTGACAACTTCAGCTATCAATGATAGCAACTGCAGACCCCGGGTCCACCACCAGGGGGAGCTCCGGTGCAGCACCACTGCACTTGCAGCTGTGCGGCTGACTACCTGCAAGCGAGTATCTTTCTAGTTGTGGTGACTGAAAGCAGTGGCTGGTGAAGAGCAGGCACACCTGGGAGATATGCAAATTGCCACCATTCACAGCCAATCAAAGCACGTGAATAGAGCCTGACAGCTTCAGCTATCAATGATAGCACCTGCAGACCCCGGGTCCACCACCAGGGGGAGCTACGGTGCAGCACCACTGCACTTGCGCAGTGCGGCTGACTACCTGCAAGCGAGTAGCTTTCTAGTTGTGCTGACTGAAAGCAGTGGCTGGTGAAGAGCAGGCACACCTGGGAGATACGCAAATTTCCCACCATTCACAGCCAATCAAAGCGCGTGAATAGAGCCTGACAGCTTCAGCTATCAATGATAGCAACTGCAGACCCCGGGTCCACCACCAGGGGGAGCTCCGGTGCAGCACCACTGCACTTGCAGCTGTGCGGCTGACTACCTGCAAGCGAGTAGCTTTCTAGTTGTGGTGAGTGAAAGCAGTGGCTGGTGAAGAGCGGGCACACCTGGGAGATATGCAAATTGCCTCCATTCACAGCCAATCAAAGCACGTTAATAGAGACTGACAGCTTCAGCTATCAATGATAGCACCTGCAGACCCCGGGTCCACCACCAGGGGGAGCTCCGATGCAGCACCACTGCACTTGCGCTGTGCGGCTGACTACCTGCAAGCGAGTAGCTTTCTAGTTGTGGTGACTGAAAGCAGTGGCTGGTGAAGAGCGGGCACACCTGGGAGCTATGCAAATTCTCACCGTTCACAGCCAATCAAAGCGCGTGAATAGAGCCTGACAGCTTCAGCTATCAATGATAGCAACTGCAGACCCCGGGTCCACCACCAGGGGGAGCTTTAGTGCAGCACCACTGCACTTGCAGCTGTGCGGCTGACTACCTGCAAGCGAGTAGCTTTCTAGTTGTGGTGAGTGAAAGCAGTGGCTGGTGAAGAGCGGGCACACCTGGGAGATATGCAAATTGCCTCCATTCACAGCCAATCAAAGCACGTTAATAGAGACTGACAGCTTCAGCTATCAATGATAGCACCTGCAGACCCCGGGTCCACCACCAGGGGGAGCTCCGGTGCAGCACCACTGCACTTGCGCTGTGCGGCTGACTACCTGCAAGCGAGTAGCTTTCTAGTTGTGGTGACTGAAAGCAGTGGCTGGTGAAGAGCGGGCACACCTGGGAGATATGCAAATTCCCACCATACACAGCCAATCAAAGCGCGTGAATAGAGCCTGACAGCTTCAGCTATCAATGATAGCAACTGCAGATCCCGGGTCCACCACCAGGGGGAGCTCCGGTGCAGCACCACTGCACTTGCAGCTATGCGGCTGACTACCTGCAAGCGAGTAGCTTTCTAGTTGTGGTGAGTGAAAGCAGTGGCTGGTGAAGAGCGGGCACACCTGGGAGATATGCAAATTGCCTCCATTCACAGCCAATCAAAGCACGTTAATAGAGACTGACAGCTTCAGCTATCAATGATAGCACCTGCAGACCCCGGGTCCACCACCAGGGGGAGCTCTGGTGCAGCACCACTGCACTTGCGCTGTGCGGCTGACTACCTGCAAGCGAGTAGCTTTCTAGTTGTGGTGACTGAATGCAGTGGCTGGTGAAGGGCGGGCACACCTGGGAGATATGCAAATTGCCACCATTCACAGCCAATCAAAGCACGTGAATAGAGACTGACAGCTTCAGCTATCAATGATAGCACCTGCAGACCCCGGGTCCACCACCAGGGTGAGCTTCGGTGCAGCACCACTGCACTTGCAGCTGTGCGGCTGACTACCTGCAAGCGAGTAGCTTTCTAGTTGTGGTGACTGAAAACAGTGGCTGGTGAAGAGCGGGCACACCTGGGAGATATGCAAATTGCCACCATTCACAGCCAATCAAAGCACGTGAATATATCCTGACAGCTTCAGCTATCAATGATAGCAACTGCAGACCCCGGGTCCACCACCAGGGGGAGCTCCGGTGTAGCACCACTGCACTTGCAGCTGTGCGGCTTACTACCTGCAAGCGAGTAGCTTTCTAGTTGTGGTGACTGAAAACAGTGGCTGGTGAAGAGCGGGCACACCTGGGAGATATGCAAATTCCCACCATTCACAGCCAATCAAAGCACGTGAATAGAGCCTGACAGCTTCAGCTATCAATGATAGCACCTGCAGACCCCGGGTCCACCACCAGGGGGAGCTCCGGTGCAGCACCACTGCACTTGCGCTGTGCGGCTGACTACCTGCAAGCGAGTAGCTTTCTAGTTGTGGTGACTGAAAGCAGTGGCTAGTGAAGAGCGGGCACACCTGGGAGATATGCAAATTCCCACCATTCACAGCCAATCAAAGCACGTGAATAAAGCCTGACAGCTTCAGCTATCAATGATAGCAACTGCAGACCCCGGGTCCACCACCAGGGGGAGCTCCGGTGCAGCACCACTGAACTTGCAGCTGTGCGGCTGACTACCTGCAAGCGAGTAGCTTTCTAGTTGTGGTGACTGAAAGCAGTGGCTGGTGAAGAGCAGGCACACCTGGGAGATATGCAAATTTCCAACCATTCACAGCCAATCAAAGCACGTGAATAGAGCCTGACAACTTCAGCTATCAATGATAGCAACTGCAGACCCCGGGTCCACCACCAGGGGGAGCTCCGGTGCAGCACCACTGCACTTGCAGCTGTGCGGCTGACTACCTGCAAGCGAGTAGCTTTCTAGTTGTGGTGACTGAAAGCAGTGGCTGGTGAATAGCGGGCACACCAGGGAGATATGCAAATTCCCACCATTCACAGCCAATCAAAGCACGTGAATAGAGCCTGACAACTTCAGCTATCAATGATAGTAACTGCAGACCCCGGGTCCACCACCAGGGGGAGCTCCGGTGCAGCACCACTGCACTTGCAGCTGTGCGGCTGACTACCTGCAAGCGAGTAGCTTTCTAGTTGTGGTGACTGAAAGCAGTGGCTGGAGAATAGCGGGCACACCTGGGAGATATGCAAATTGCCACCATTCACAGCCAATCAAAGCGCGTGAATAGAGCCTGACAGCTTCAGCTATCAATGATAGCACCTGCAGACCCCGGGTCCACCACCAGGGGGAGCTCCGGTACAGCACCACTGCACTTGCAGCTGTGCGGCTGACTACCTGCAAGCGACTAGCTTTCTAGTTGTGGTGACTGAAAGCAGTGGCTGGTGAAGAGCGGGCACACCTGGGAGCTATGCAAATTCTCACCATTCACAGCCAATCAAAGCGCGTGAATAGAGCCTGACAGCTTCAGCTATCAATGATAGCACCTGCAGACCCCGGGTCCACCACCAGGGGGAGCTCCGGTGCAGCACCACTGCACTTGCAGCTGTGCGGCTGACTACCTGCAAGCGAGTAGCTTTCTAGTTGTGGTGAGTGAAAGCAGTGGCTGGTGAAAAGCGGGCACACCTGGGAGATATGCAAATTGCCTCCATTCACAGCCAATCAAAGCACGTTAATAGAGACTGACAGCTTCAGCTATCAATGATAGCACCTGCAGACCCCGGGTCCACCACCAGGGGGAGCTCCGGTGCAGCACCACTGCACTTGCAGCTGTGCGGCTGACTACCTGCAAGCGACTAGCTTTCTAGTTGTGGTGACTGAAAGCAGTGGCTGGTGAAGAGCGGGCACACCTGGGAGCTATGCAAATTCCCACCATTCACAGCCAATCAAAGCGTGTGAATAGAGCCTGTCAGCTTCAGCAATCAATGATAGCAACTGCAGACCCTGGGTCCACCACCAGGGGGAGCTCCGGTGCAGCACCACTGCACTTGCAGCTGTGCGGCTGACTACCTGCAAGCGAGTAGCTTTCTAGTTGTGGTGACTGAAAGCAGTGGCTGGTGAAGAGCGGGCACACCAGGGAGATATGCAAATTCCCACCATTCACAGCAAATCAAAGCACGTGAATAGAGCCTGACAGCTTCAGCTATCAATGATAGCAACTGCAGACCCCGGGTCCACCACCAGGGGGAGCTCTGGTGCAGCACCACTGCACTTGCAGCTGTGCGGCTGACTACCTGCAAGCGAGTAGCTTTCTAGTTGTGGTGACTGAAAGCAGTGGCTGGTGAAGAGCGGGCACACCTGGGAAATATGCAAATTGCCACCATTCACAGCCAATCAAAGGACGTTAATAGAGACTGACAGCTTCAGCTATCAATGATAGCACCTGCAGACCCCGGGTCCACAACCAGGGGGAGCTCCGGTGCAGCACCACTGCACTTGCGCTGTGCGGCTGACTAACTGCAAGCGAGTAGCTTTCTAGTTGTGGTGACTGAAAGCAGTGGCTGGTGAATAGCGGGCACACCTGGGAGATATGCAAATTCCCACCATACACTGCCAATCAAAGCGCGTGAATAGAGCCTGACAGCTTCAGCTATCAATGATAGCAACTGCAGATCCCGGGTCCACCACCAGGGGGAGCTCCGGTGCAGCACCACTGCACTTGCAGCTATGCGGCTGACTACCTGCAAGCGAGTAGCTTTCTAGTTGTGGTGAGTGAAAGCAGTGGCTGGTGAAGAGCGGTAAACCTGGGATATATGCAAATTGCCTCCATTCACAGCCAATCAAAGCACGTTAATAGAGACTGACAGCTTCAGCTATCAATGATAGCACCTGCAGACCCCGGGTCCACCACCAGGGAGAGCTCTGGTGCAGCACCACTGCACTTGCGCTGTGCGGCTGACTACCTGCAAGCGAGTAGCTTTCTAGTTGTGGTGACTGAATGCAGTGGCTGGTGAAGGGCGGGCACACCTGGGAGATATGCAAATTGCCACCATTCACAGCCAATCAAAGCACGTGAATAGAGACTGACAGCTTCAGCTATCAATGATAGCACCTGCAGACCCCGGGTCCACCACCAGGGGGAGCTCTGGTGCAGCACCACTGCACTTGCGCTGTGCGGCTGACTACCTGCAAGCGAGTAGCTTTCTAGTTGTGGTGACTGAAAGCAGTGGCTGGTGAAGAGCGGGCACACCTGGGAGATATGCAAATTGCCACCATTCACAGCCAATCAAAGCACGTGAATATATCCTGACAGCTTCAGCTATCAATGATAGCAACTGCAGACCCCGGGTCCAACATCAGGAGGAGCTCCGGTGTAGCACCACTGCACTTGCAGCTGTGCGGCTGACTACCTGCAAGCGAGTAGCTTTCTAGTTGTGGTGACTGAAAACAGTGGCTGGTGAAGAGCGGGCACACCTGGGAGATATGCAAATTCCCACCATTCACAGCCAATCAAAGCACGTGAATAGAGCCTGACAGCTTCAGCTATCAATGATAGCACCTGCAGACCCCGGGTCCACCACCAGGGGGAGCTCTGGTGCAGCACCACGGCACTTGCGCTGCGCGGCTGACTACCTGCAAGCGAGTAGCTTTCTAGTTGTGGTGACTGAAAACAGTGGCTGGTGAAGAGCGGGCACACCTGGGAGATATGCAAACTGCCACCATTCACAGCCAATCAAAGCACGTGAATAAAGCCTGACAGCTTCAGCTATCAATGATAGCAACTGCAGACCCCGGGTCCACCACCAGGGGGAGCTCCGGTGCAGCACCACTGAACTTGCAGCTGTGCGGCTGACTACCTGCAAGCGAGTAGCTTTCTAGTTGTGGTGACTGAAAGCAGTGGCTGGTGAAGAGCAGGCACACCTGGGAGATATGCAAATTTCCAACCATTCACAGCCAATCAAAGCACGTGAATAGAGCCTGACAACTTCAGCTATCAATGATAGCAACTGCAGACCCCGGGTCCTCCACCAGGGGGAGCTCCGGTGCAGCACCACTGCACTTGCAGCTGTGCGGCTGACTACCTGCAAGCGAGTAGCTTTCTAGTTGTGGTGAGTGAAAGCAGTGGCTGGTGAAGAGCGGGCACACCTGGGAGATATGCAAATTGCCTCCATTCACAGCCAATCAAAGCACGTGGATAGAGACTGACAGCTTCAGCTATCAATGATAGCACCTGCAGACCCCGGGTCCACCACCAGGTGGAGCTCCGGTGCAGCACCACTGCACTTGCAGCTGTGCGGCTGACTACCTGCAAGCGAGTAGCTTTCTAGTTGTGGTGACTGAAAGCAGTGGCTGGTGAAGAGCGGGCACACCTGGGAGATATGCAAATTCCCACCATACACAGTCACTCAAAGCGCGTGAATAGAGCCTGACAGCTTCAGCTATCAATGATAGCAACTGCAGACCCCGGGTCCACCACCAGGGGGAGCTCCAGTGCAGCACCACTGGACTTGCGCAGTGCGGCTGACTACCTGCAAGCGAGTAGCTTTCTAGTTGTGGTGACTGAAAACAGTGGCTGGTGAAGGGCGGGTACACCTGGGAGATATGCAAATTGCCACCATTCACAGTCACTCAAAGCGCGTGAATAGAGCCTGACAGCTT
Organism: Acipenser ruthenus; assembly: GCF_902713425.1. Lineage (NCBI taxonomy): Eukaryota > Metazoa > Chordata > Actinopteri > Acipenseriformes > Acipenseridae > Acipenser > Acipenser ruthenus. Next base: position 4,873,619 of record NC_081224.1, on the reverse strand, counting down.
CAGCTATCAATGATAGCAACTGCAGACCTCGGGTCCACCACCAGGGGGAGCTCCAGTGCAGCACCACTGGACTTGCGCAGTACGGCTGACTACCTGCAAGCGAGTAGCTTTCTAGTTGTGGTGACTGAAAGCAGTGGCTGGTGAAGAGCGGGCACACCTGGGAGATATGCAAATTGCCACCATTCACAGCCAATCAAAGGACGTTAATAGAGACTGACAGCTTCAGCTATCAATGATAGCACCTGCAGACCCCGGGTCCACAACCAGGGGGAGCTCCGGTGCAGCACCACTGCACTTCCGCTGTGCGGCTGACTACCTGCAAGCGAGTAGCTTTCTAGTTGTGGTGACTGATAGCAGTGGCTGGTGAAGAGCGGGCACACCTGGGAGATATGCAAATTCCCACCATACACAGCCAATCAAAGCACGTGAATAGAGCCTGACAGCTTCAGCTATCAATGATAGCAACTGCAGAACCCGGGTCCACCACCAGGGGGAGCTCCGGTGCAGCACCACTGCACTTGCAGCTATGCGGCTGACTACCTGCAAACGAGTAGCTTTCTAGTTGTGGTGAGTGAAAGCAGTGGCTGGTGAAGAGCGGGCACACCTGGGAGATATGCAAATTGCCTCCATTCACAGCCAATCAAAGCACGTTAATAGAGACTGACAGCTTCAGCTATCAATGATAGCACCTGCAGACCCCGGGTCCACCACCAGGGGGAGCTCTGGTGCAGCACCACTGCACTTGCGCTGTGCGGCTGACTACCTGCAAGCGAGTAGCTTTCTAGTTGTGGTGACTAAAAGCAGTGGCTGGTGAAGGGCGGGCACACCTGGGAGATATGCAGATTGCCACCATTCACAGCCAATCAAAGCACGTGAATAGAGACTGTCAGCTTCAGCTATCAATGATAGCACCTGCAGACCCCGGGTCCACCTCCAGGGTGAGCTTCGGTGCAGCACCACTGCACTTGCAGCTGTGCGGCTGACTACCTGCAAGCGAGTATCTTTCTAGTTGTGGTGACTGAAAGCAGTGGCTGGTGAAGAGCGGGCACACCTGGGAGATATGCAAATTCCCACCATTCACAGCCAATCAAAGCACGTGAATAGAGCCTGACAGCTTCAGCTATCAATGATAGCAACTGCAGACCCCGGGTCCACCACCAGGGGGAGCTCCAGTGCAGCACCACTGCACTTGCAGCTGTGCGGCTGACTACCTGCAAGCGAGTAGCTTTCTAATTGTGGTGACTGAAAGCAGTGGCTGGTGAAGAGCAGGCACACCTGGGAGATATGCAAATTTCCAACCATTCACAGCCAATCAAAGCACGTTAATAGAGACTGACAGCTTCAGCTATCAATGATAGCACCTGCAGACCCCGGGTCCACCACCAGGGGGAGCGCCGGAGCAGCACCACTGCACTTGCAGCTGTGCGGCTGACTACCTGCAAGCGAGTAGCTTTCTAGTTGTGGTGACTGAAAGCAGTGGCTGGTGAAGAGAAGACACACCTGGGAGATATGCAAATTGCCATCATTCACAGCCAATCAAAGCACGTGAATAGAGACTGACAGCTTCAGCTATCAATGATAGCACCTGCAGACCCCGGGTCCACCACCAGGGGGAGCTCCGGTGCAGCACCACTGCACATGCAGCTGTGCGGCTGACTACCTGCAAGCGAGTATCTTTCTAGTTGTGGTGACTGAAAGCAGTGGCTGGTGAAGAGCGGGCACACCTGGGAGATATGCAAATTGCCACCATTCACAGCCAATCAAAGCATGTGAATAGAGCCTGACAGCTTCAGCTATCAATGATAGCACCTGCAGACCCCGGGTCCACCACCAGGGGGAGCTCCGGTGCAGCACCACTGCACTCGTGCTGTGCGGCTGACTACCTGCAAGCGAGTAGCTTTCTAGTTGTGGTGACTGAAAGCAGTGGCTGGTGAAGAGCGGGCACACCTGGGAGATACGCAAATTCCCACCATACACAGCCAATCAAAGCGCATGAATAGAGCCTGACAGCTTCAGCTATCAATGATAGCAACTGCAGACCCCAGGTCCACCACAAGGGGGAGCTCCAGTGCAGCACCACTGCACTTGCGCAGTGCGGCTGACTACCTGCAAGCGAGTAGCTTTCTAGTTGTGGTGACTGAAAGCAGTGGCTGGTGAAGAGCAGGCACACCTGGGAGATATGCAAATTCCCACCATTCACAGCCAATCAAAGCGCGTGAATAGAGCCTGACAGCTTCAGCAATCAATGATAGCAACTGCATATCCCCGGGTCCACCACCAGGGGGAGCTCCGGTGCAGCACCACTGCCCTTGCAGCTGTGCGGCTGACTACCTGCAAGCGAGTAGCTTTCTAGTTGTGGTGACTAAAAGCAGTGGCTGGTGAAGAGCAGGCACACCTGGGAGATATGCAAATCCCCACCATTCACAGCCAATCAAAGCACATGAATAGAGCCTGACAGCTTCAGCTATCAATGATAGCAACTGCAGACCCCGGGTCCACCACCAGGGGGAGCTCCGGTGTAGCACCACTGCACTTGCAGCTGTGCGGCTGACTACCTGCAAGCGACTAGCTTTCTAGTTGTGGTGACTGAAAACAGTGGCTGGTGAAGAGCGGGCACACCTGGGAGAAATGCAAATTCCCACCATTCACAGCCAATCAAAGCGCGTGAATAGAGCCTGACAGCTTCAGCTATCAATGATAGCAACTGCAGACCCCGGGTCCACCACCAGGGGGAGCTCCGGTGCAGCACCACTGCACTTGCAGCTGTGCGGCTGACTACCTGCAAGCGAGTAGCTTTCTAGTTGTGGTGACTGAAAGCAGTGGCTGGTGAAAAACAGGCACACCTGGGAGATATGCAAATTGCCACCATTCACAGCCAATCAAAGCAAGTGAATAGAGCCTGACAGCTTCAGCTATCAATGATAGCACCTGCAGACCCCGGGTCCATCACCAGGGGGAGCTCCGGTGCAGCACCACTGCACTTGCGCTGTGCGGCTGACTACCTGCAAGCGAGTAGCTTTCTAGTTATGGTGACTGAAAGCAGTGGCTGGTGAAGAGCGTGTACACCTGGGAGATATGCAAATTACCACCATTCACAGCCAATCAAAGCGTGTGAATAGAGCCTGACAGCTTCAGCTATCAATGATAGCACCTGCAGACCCCGGGTCCACCACCAGGGGGAGCTCCGGTGCAGCCGTGCGGCTGACTACCTGCAAGCGAGTAGCTTTCTAGTTGTGGTGACTGAAAGCAGTGGCTGGCGAAGAGCGGGCACACCTGGGAGATATGCAAACTGCCACCATTCACAGTAAATCAAAGCGCGTGAATAGAGCCTGACAGCTTCAGCTATCAATGATAGCACCTGCAGACCCTGGGTCCACCACCAGGGGGAGCTCCGGTGCAGCCGTGCGGCTGACTACCTGCAAGCGAGTAGCTTTCTAGTTGTGGTGACTGAAAGCAGTGGCTGGTGAAGAGCAGGCACACCTGGGAGATATGCAAATTGTCACCATTCACAGCCAATCAAAGCACGTGAATAGAGCCTGACAGCTTCAGCTATCAATGATAGCACCTGCAGACCCCGGGTCCACCACCAGGGGGAGCTCCGGTGCAGCACCACTGCACTTGCGCTGTGCGGCTGACTACCTGCAAGCGAGTAGCTTTCTAGTTATGGTGACTGAAAGCAGTGGCTGGTGAATAGCGTGTACACCTGGGAGATATGCAAACTGCCACCATTCACAGCCAATCAAAGCGTTTGAATAGAGCCTGACAGCTTCAGCTATCAATGATAGCACCTGCAGACCCCGGGTCCACCACCAGGGGGAGCTCCGGTGCAGCCGTGCGGCTGACTACCTGCAAGCGAGTAGCTTTCTAGTTGTGGTGACTGAAAGCAGTGGCTGGCGAAGAGCGGGCACACCTGGGAGATATGCAAACTGCCACCATTCACAGTAAATCAAAGCGCGTGAATAGAGCCTGACAGCTTCAGCTATCAATGATAGCCCCTGCAGACCCCAGGTCCACCACCAGGGGGAGCTCCGGTGCAGCACCACTGCACTTGCAGCCGTGCGGCTGACTACCTGCAAGCGAGTAGCTTTCTAGTTGTGGTGACTGAAAGCAGTGGCTGGTGAAGAGCGGGCACACCTGGGAGATATGCAAATTGCCACCATTCACAGCCAATCAAAGCACGTTAACAGAGACTGACAACTTCAGCTATCAATGATAGCACCTGCAGACCACGGGTCCACCACCAGGGGGAGCTCCGGTGCAGCACCACTGCACTTGCGCTGTGCGGCTGACTACCTGCAAGCGAGTAGCTTTCTAGTTATGGTGACTGAAAGCAGTGGCTGGTGAAGAGCGGGTACACCTGGGAGATATGCAAATTGCCACCATTCACAGCCAATCAAAGCACGTTAATAGAGACTGACAGCTTCAGCTATCAATGATTGCACCTGCAGACCCCGGGTCCACCACCAGGGGGAGCTCCGGAGCAGCACCACTGCACTTGAAGCTGTGCGGCTGACTACCTGCAAGCGAGTAGCTTTCTAGTTGTGGTGACTGAAAGCAGTGGCTGGTGAAGAGCGGGCACACCTGGGAGATATGCAAATTGCCACCATTCACAGCCAATCAAAGCGCATGAATAGAGCCTGACAGCTTCAGCTATCAATGATAGCAACTGCAGACCCCGGGTCCACCACCAGGGGGAGCTCCGGTGTAGCACCACTGCACTTGCAGCTGTGCGGCTGACTACCTGCAAGCGAGTAGCTTTCTAGTTGTGGTGACTGAAAACAGTGGCTGGTGAAGAGTGGGCACACCTGGGAGATATGCAAATTCCCACCATTCACAGCCAATCAAAGCGCGTGAATAGAGCCTGACAGCTTCAGCTATCAATGACAGCAACTGCAGACCCCGGGTCCACCACCAGGGGGAGCTCCGGTGCAGCACCACTGCACTTGCAGCTGTGCGGCTGACTACCTGCAAGCGAGTAGCTTTCTAGTTGTGGTGACTGAAAGCAGTGGCTGGTGAAAAGCAGGCACACCTGGGAGATATGCAAATTGCCACCATTCACAGCCAATCAAAGCGCGTGAATGAGCCTGACAGCTTCAGCTATCAATGATAGCACCTGCAGACCCCGGGTCAACCACCAGGGGGAGCTCCAGTGCAGCCGTGCGGCTGACTACCTGCAAGCGAGTAGCTTTCTAGTTGTGGTGACTGAAAGCAGTGGCTGGTGAAGAGCGGGCACACCTGGGAGATATGCAAATTGCCACCATTCACAGCCAATCAAAGCACGTTAATAGAGACTGACAGCTTCAGCTATCAATGATAGCACCTGCAGACCCCGGGTCCACCACCAGGGGGAGCTCCGGTGCAGCACCACTGCACTTGCGCTGTGCGGCTGAATACCTGCAAGCGAGTAGCTTTCTAGTTATGGTGACTGAAAGCAGTGGCTGGTGAAGAGCGTGTACACCTGGGAGATATGCAAATTGCCACCATTCACAGCCAATCAAAGCATGTGAATAGAGCCTGACAGCTTCAGCTATCAATGATAGCACCTGCAGACCCCGGGTCCACCACCAGGGGGAGCTCCGGTGCAGCCGTGCGGCTGACTACCTGCAAGCGAGTAGCTTTCTAGTTGTGGTGACTGAAAGCAGTGGCTGGCGAAGAGCGGGCACACCTGGGAGATACGCAAACTGCCACCAATCACAGTAAATCAAAGCGCGTGAATAGAGCCTGACAGCTTCAACTATCAATGATAGCACCTGCAGACCCCGGGTCCACCACCAGGGGGAGCTCCGGTGCAGCACCACTGCACTTGCGCTGTGCGGCTGACTACCTGCAAGCGAGTATCTTTCTAGTTGTGGTGACTGAAAGCAGTGGCTGGTGAAGAGCGGGCACACCTGGGAGATATGCAAATTGCCACCATTCACAGCGCGAGAATAGAGCCTGACAGCTTCAGCTATCAATGATAGCACCTGCAGACCCCGGGTCCACCACCAGGGGGAGCTCCGGAGCAGCACCACTGCACTTGAAGCTGTGCGGCTGACTACCTGCAAGCGAGTAGCTTTCTAGTTGTGGTGACTGAAAGCAGTGGCTGGTGAAGAGCGGGCACACCTGGGAGATATGCAAATTGCCATCATTCACAGCCAATCAAAGCATGTGAATAGAGACTGACAGCTTCAGCTATCAATGATAGCACCTGCAGACCCCGGGTCCACCACCAGGGGGAGCTCCGGTGCAGCACCACTGCACTTGCGCAGTGCGGCTGACTACCTGCAAGCGAGTAGCTTTCTAGTTGTGGTGACTGAAAGCAGTGGCTGGTGAAGAGCGGGCACACCTGGGAGATATGCAAATCCCCACCATTCACAGCCAATCAAAGCGCATGAATAGAGCCTGACAGCTTCAGCTATCAATGATAGCAACTGCAGACCCCGGGTCCACCTCCAGGGGGAGCTCCGGTGTAGCACCACTGCACTTGCAGCTGTGCGGCTGACTACCTGCAAGCGAGTAGCTTTCTAGTTGTGGTGACTGAAAACAGTGGCTGGTGAAGAGCGGGCACACCTGGGAGATATGCAAATTCCCACCATTCACAGCCAATCAAAGCGCGTGAATAGAGCCTGACAGCTTCAGCTATCAATGATAGCAACTGCAGACCCCGGGTCCACCACCAGGGGGAGCTCCGGTGCAGCACCACTGCACTTGCAGCTGTGCGGCTGACTACCTGCAAGCGAGTAGCTTTCTAGTTGTGGTGACTGAAAGCAGTGGCTGGTGAAAAGCAGGCACACCTGGGAGATATGCAAATTGCCACCATTCACAGCCAATCAAAGCACGTGAATGAGCCTGACAGCTTCAGCTATCAATGATAGCACCTGCAGACCCCAGGTCCACCACCAGGGGGAGCTCCGGTGCAGCAACACTGCACTTGCAGCCGTGCGGCTGACTACCTGCAAGCGAGTAGCTTTCTAGTTGTGGTGACTGAAAGCAGTGGCTGGTGAAGAGCGGGCACACCTGGGAGATATGCAAATTGCCACCATTCACAGCCAATCAAAGCACGTTAATAGAGACTGACAGCTTCAGCTATCAATGATAGCACCTGCAGACCCCGGGTCCACCACCAGGGGGAGCTCCGGTGCAGCACCACTGCACTTGCGCTGTGCGGCTGAATACCTGCAAGCGAGTAGCTTTCTAGTTATGGTGACTGAAAGCAGTGGCTGGTGAAGAGCGTGTACACCTGGGAGATATGCAAATTGCCACCATTCACAGCCAATCAAAGCATGTGAATAGAGCCTGACAGCTTCAGCTATCAATGATAGCACCTGCAGACCCCGGGTCCACCACCAGGGGGAGCTCCGGTGCAGCCGTGCGGCTGACTACCTGCAAGCGAGTAGCTTTCTAGTTGTGGTGACTGAAAGCAGTGGCTGGCGAAGAGCGGGCACACCTGGGAGATACGCAAACTGCCACCAATCACAGTAAATCAAAGCGCGTGAATAGAGCCTGACAGCTTCAACTATCAATGATAGCACCTGCAGACCCCGGGTCCACCACCAGGGGGAGCTCCGGTGCAGCCGTGCGGCTGACTACCTGCAAGCGAGTAGCTTTCTAGTTGTGGTGACTGAAAGCAGTGGCTGGTGAAGAGTGGGCACACCTGGGAGATATGCAAATTGCCACCATTCACAGCCAATCAAAGCACGTTAATAGAGACTGACAGCTTCAGCTATCAATGATAGCACCTGCAGACCCCGGGTCCACCACCAGGGGGAGCTCCGGTGCAGCACCACTGCACTTGCGCTGTGCGGCTGACTACCTGCAAGCGAGTAGCTTTCTAGTTGTGGTGACTGAAAGCAGTGGCTGGTGAAGAGCGGGCACACCTGGGAGATATGCAAATTGCCACCATTCACAGTCAATCAAAGCGCGTGAATAGAGCCTGACAGCTTCAGCTATCAATGATAGCACCTGCAGACCCCGGGTCCACCACCAGGGGGAGCTCCAGTGCAGCACCACTGCACTTGCAGCCGTGCGGCTGACTACCTGCAAGCGAGTAGCTTTCTAGTTGTGGTGACTGAAAGCAGTGGCTGGTGAAGAGCGGGCACACCTGGGAGATATGCAAATTGCCACCATTCACAGCCAATCAAAGCGCGTGAATAGAGCCTGACAGCTTCAACTATCAACGATAGCACCTGCAGACCCCGGGTCCACCACCAGGGGGAGCTCCGGTGCAGCACCACTACACTTGCAGCCGTGCGGCTGACTACCTGCAAGCGAGTAGCTTTCTAGTTGTGGTGACTGAAAGCAGTGGCTGGTGAAGAGCGGGCACACCTGGGAGATATGCAAATTGCCACCATTCACAGCCTATCAAAACACGTGAATAGAGACTGCCAGTTTCAGCTATCAATGATAGCACCTGCAGACCCCGGGTCCACCACCAGGGTGAGCTCCGGCGCAGCACCACTGCACTTGCAGCTGTGCGGCTGACTACCTGCACGCGAGTAGCTATCTAGTTGTGGTGACTGAAAGCAGTGGCTGGTGAACAGCGGGCACACCTGGGAGATATGCAAATTGCCACCATTCACAGTAAATCAAAGCACGTGAAAAAAGCCTGACAGCTTCAGCTATCAATGATAGCAACTGCAGACCCCGGGTCCACCACCAGGGGGAGCTCCGGTGCAGCACCACTGAACTTGCAGCTGTGCGGCTGACTACCTGCAAGCGAGTAGCTTTCTAGTTGTGGTGACTGAAAGCAGTGGCTGGTGAAGAGCAGGTACACCTGGGAGATATGCAAATTTCCAACCATTCACAGCCAATCAAAGCACGTGAAAAGAGCCTGACAACTTTAGCTATCAATGATAGCAACTGCAGACCCCGGGTCCACCACCAGGGGGAGCTCCGGTGCAGCACCACTGCACTTGCAGCTGTGCGGCTGACTACCTGCAAGCGAGTAGCTTTCTAGTTGTGGTGAGTGAAAGCAGTGGCTGGTGAAGAGCGGGCACACCTGGGAGATATGCAAATTGCCTCCATTCACAGCCAATCAAAGCACGTGGATAGAGACTGACAGCTTCAGCTATCAATGATAGCACCTGCAGACCCCGGGTCCACCACCAGGTGGAGCTCCGGTGCAGCACCACTGAACTTGCAGCTGTGCGGCTGACTACCTGCAAGCGAGTAGCTTTCTAGTTGTGGTGACTGAAAGCAGTGGCTGGTGAAGAGTGGGCACACCTGGGAGATATGCAAATTCCCACCATACACAGTCACTCAAAGCGCGTGAATAGAGCCTGACAGCTTCAGCTATCAATGATAGCAACTGCAGACCCCGGGTCCACCACCAGGGGGAGCTCCAGTGCAGCACCACTGGACTTGCGCAGTGCGGCTGACTACCTGCAAGCGAGTAGCTTTCTAGTTGTGGTGACTGAAAACAGTGGCTGGTGAAGGGCGGGTACACCTGGGAGATATGCAAATTGCCACCATTCACAGTCACTCAAAGCGCGTGAATAGAGCCTGACAGCTTCAGCTATCAATGATAGCACCTGCAGACCCCGGGTCCACCACCAGGGGGAGCTCCAGTGCAGCACCACTGGACTTGCGCAGTACGGCTGACTACCTGCAAGCGAGTAGCTTTCTAGTTGTGGTGACTGAAAGCAGTAGCTGGTGAAGAGCGGGCACACCTGGGAGATATGCAAATTGCCACCATTCACAGCCAATCAAAGGACGTTAATAGAGACTGACAACTTCAGCTATCAATGATAGCACCAGCAAACCCCGGGTCCACCACCAGGGGGAGCTCCGGTGAAGCACCACTGCAATTGCAGCTGTGCGGCTGACTACCTGCAAGCAAGTAGCTTTCTAGTTATGGTGAGTGAAAGCAGTGGCTGGTGAAAAGCGGGCACACCTGGGAGATATGCAAATTGCCACCATTCACAGCCAATCAAAGCACGTTAATAGAGACTGACAGCTTCAGCTATCAATGATAGCACCTGCAGACCCCGGGTCCACCACCAGGGGGAGCTCTGGTGCAGCACCACTGCACTTGCGCTGTGCGGCTGACTACCTGCAAGCGAGTAGCTTTCTAGTTGTGGTGACTGAAAGCAGTGGCTGGTGAAGGGCGGGCACACCTGGGAGATATGCAAATTGCCACCATTCACAGCCAATCAAAGCACGTGAATAGAGACTGACAGCTTCAGCTATCAATGATAGCACCTGCAGACCCCGGGTCCACCACCAGGGTGAGCTTCGGTGCAGCACCACTGCACTTGCAGCTGTGCGGCTGACTACCTGCAAGCGAGTATCTTTCTAGTTGTGGTGACTGAAAGCAGTGGCTGGTGAAGAGCGGGCACACCTGGGAGATATGCAAATTGCCACCATTCACAGCCAATCAAAACACGTGAATAGAGCCTGACAGCTTCAGCTATCAATGATAGCACCTGCAGACCCCGGGTCCACCACCAAGGGGAGCTCCGGTGCAGCACCACTGCACTTGCGCTGTGCGGCTGACTACCTGCAAGCGAGTAGCTTTCTAGTTGTGGTGACTGAAAGCAGTGGCTGGTGAAGAGCGGGCACACCTGGGAAATATGCAAATTCCCACCATTCACAGCCAATCAAAGCACGTGAATAGAGCCTGACAGCTTCAGCTATCAATGATAGCAACTGCAGACCCCGGGTCCACCACCAGGGGGAGCTCCGGTGCAGCACCACTGCACTTGCAGCTGTGCGGCTGACTACCTGCAAGCGAGTAGCTTTCTAATTGTGGTGACTGAAAGCAGTGGCTGGTGAAGAGCAGGCACACCTGGGAGATATGCAAATTTCCAACCATTCACAGCCAATCAAAGCACGTGAATATATCCTGACAGCTTCAGCTATCAATGATAGCAACTGCAGACCCCGGGTCCACCACCAGGTGGAGCTCCGGTGCAGCACCACTGCACTTGCAGCTGTGCGGCTGACTACCTGCAAGCGAGTAGCTTTCTAGTTGTGGTGAGTGAAAGCAGTGGCTGGTGAAGAGCGGGCACACCTGGGAGATATGCAAATGGCCTCCATTCACAGCCAATCAAAGCAAGTGAATAGAGCTTGACAGCTTCAGCTATCAATGATAGCACCTGCAGACCCCGGGTCCATCACCAGGGGGAGCTCCGGTGCAGCACCACTGCACTTGCGCTGTGCGGCTGACTACCTGCAAGCGAGTAGCTTTCTAGTTATGGTGACTGAAAGCAGTGGCTGGTGAAGAGCGTGTACACCTGGGAGATATGCAAATTGCCACCATTCACAGCCAATCAAAGCGTGTGAATAGAGCCTGACAGCTTCAGCTATCAATGATAGCACCTGCAGACCCCGGGTCCACCACCAGGGGGAGCTCCGGTGCAGCCGTGCGGCTGACTACCTGCAAGCGAGTAGCTTTCTAGTTGTGGTGACTGAAAGCAGTGGCTGGCGAAGAGCGGGCACACCTGGGAGATATGCAAACTGCCACCATTCACAGTAAATCAAAGCGCGTGAATAGAGCCTGACAGCTTCAGCTATCAATGATAGCACCTGCAGACCCTGGGTCCACCACCAGGGGGAGCTCCGGTGCAGCCGTGCGGCTGACTACCTGCAAGCGAGTAGCTTTCTAGTTGTGGTGACTGAAAGCAGTGGCTGGTGAAGAGCGGGCACACCTGGGAGATATGCAAATTGCCACCATTCACAGCCAATCAAAGCGTTTGAATAGAGCCTGACAGCTTCAGCTATCAATGATAGCACCTGCAGACCCCGGGTCCACCACCAGGGGGAGCTCCGGTGCAGCCGTGCGGCTGACTACCTGCAAGCGAGTAGCTTTCTAGTTGTGGTGACTGAAAGCAGTGGCTGGCGAAGAGCGGGCACACCTGGGAGATATGCAAACTGCCACCATTCACAGTAAATCAAAGCGCGTGAATAGAGCTAGACAGCTTCAGCTATCAATGATAGCACCTGCAGACCCCAGGTCCACCACCAGGGGGAGCTCCGGTGCAGCATCACTGCACTTGCAGCCGTGCGGCTGACTACCTGCAAGCGAGTAGCTTTCTAGTTGTGGTGACTGAAAGCAGTGGCTGGTGAAGAGCGGGCACACCTGGGAGATATGCAAATTGCCATCATTCACAGCCAATCAAAGCACGTGAATAGAGACTGACAGCTTCAGCTATCAATGATAGCACCTGCAGACCCCGGGTCCACCACCAGGGGGAGCTCCGGTGCAGCACCACTGCACTTGCAGCTGTGCGGCTGACTACCTGCAAGCGAGTATCTTTCTAGTTGTGGTGACTGAAAGCAGTGGCTGGTGAAGAGCGGGCACACCTGGGAGACTTGCAAATTGCCACCATTCACAGCCAATCAAAGCATGTGAATAGAGCCTGACAGCTTCAGCTATCAATGATAGCACCTGCAGACCCCGGGTCCACCACCAGGGGGAGCTCCGGTGCAGCACCACAGAACTCGCGCTGTGCGGCTGACTACCTGCAAGCGAGTAGCTTTCTAGTTGTGGTGACTGAAAGCAGTGGCTGGTGAAGAGCGGGCACACCTGGGAGATACGCAAATTCCCACCATACACAGCCAATCAAAGCGCGTGAATAGAGCCTGACAGCTTCAGCTATCAATGATAGCAACTGCAGACACCAGGTCCACCACCAGGGGGAGGTCCGGTGCAGCACCACTGCACTTGCGCAGTGCGGCTGACTACCTGCAAGCGAGTAGCTTTCTAGTTGTGGTGACTGAAAGCAGTGGCTGGTGAAGAGCAGGCACACCTGGGAGATATGCAAATTCCCACCATTCACAGCCAATCAAAGCGCGTGAATAGAGCCTGACAGCGTCAGCAATCAATGATAGCAACTGCAGACCCCGGGTCCACCACCAGGGGGAGCTCCGGTGCAGCACCACTGCACTTGCAGCTGTGCGGCTGACTACCTGCAAGCGAGTAGCTTTCTATTTGTGGTGACTGAAAGCAGTGGCTGGTGAAGAGCGGGCACACCTGGGAGATATGCAAATCCCCACCATTCACAGCCAATCAAAGCGCATGAATAGAGCCTGACAGCTTCAGCTATCAATGATAGCAACTGCAGACCCCGGGTCCACCACCAGGGGGAGCTCCGGTGTAGCACCACTGCACTTGCAGCTGTGCGGCTGACTACCTGCAAGCGAGTAGCTTTCTAGTTGTGGTGACTGAAAACAGTGGCTGGTGAAGAGCGGGCACACCTGGGAGATATGCAAATTCCCACCATTCACAGCCAATCAAAACGTGTGAATAGAGCCTGACAGCTTCAGCTATCAATGATAGCAACTGCAGACCACGGGTCCACCACCAGGGGGAGCTCCGGTGCAGCACCACTGCACTTGCAGCTGTGCGGCTGACTACCTGCAAGCGAGTAGCTTTCTAGTTGTGGTGACTGAAAGCAGTGGCTGGTGAAAAGCAGGCACACCTGGGAGATATGCAAATTGCCACCATTCACAGCCAATCAAAGCGCGTGAATGAGCCTGACAGCTTCAGCTATCAATGATAGCACCTGCAGACCCCGGGTCCACCACCAGGGGGAGCTCCGGTGCCGCACCACTGCACTTGCGCGGTGCGGCTGACTACCTGCAAGCGAGTAGCTTTCTAGTTGTGGTGACTGAAAGCAGTGGCTGGCGAAGAGCGGGCACACCTGAGAGATATGCAAACTGCCACCATTCACAGTAAATCAAAGCGCGTGAATAGAGCCTGACAGCTTCAGCTATCAATGATAGCACCTGCAGACCCCGGGTGCACCACCAGGGGGAGCTCCGGTGCAGCCGTGCGGCTGACTACCTGCAAGCGAGTAGCTTTCTAGTTGTGGTGACTGAAAGCAGTGGCTGGTGAAGAGCGGGCACACCTGGGAGATATGCAAATTGCCACCATTCACAGCCAATCAAAGCACGTTAATAGAGACTGACAGCTTCAGCTATCAATGATAGCACCTGCAGACCCCGGGTCCACCACCAGGGGGAGCTCCGGTGCAGCACCACTGCACTTGCGCTGTGCGGCTGAATACCTGCAAGCGAGTAGCTTTCTAGTTATGGTGACTGAAAGCAGTGGCTGGTGAAGAGCGTGTACACCTGGGAGATATGCAAATTGCCACCATTCACAGCCAATCAAAGCATGTGAATAGAGCCTGACAGCTTCAGCTATCAATGATAGCACCTGCAGACCCCGGGTCCACCACCAGGGGGAGCTCCGGTGCAGCCGTGCGGCTGACTACCTGCAAGCGAGTAGCTTTCTAGTTGTGGTGACTGAAAGCAGTGGCTGGCGAAGAGCGGGCACACCTGGGAGATACGCAAACTGCCACCAATCACAGTAAATCAAAGCGCGTGAATAGAGCCTGACAGCTTCAACTATCAATGATAGCACCTGCAGACCCCGGATCCACCACCAGGGGGAGCTCCGGTGCAGCCGTGCGGCTGACTACCTGCAAGCGAGTAGCTTTCTAGTTGTGGTGACTGAAAGCAGTGGCTGGTGAAGAGCGGGCACACCTGGGAGATATGCAAATTGCCACCATTCACAGCCAATCAAAGCACGTTAATAGAGACTGACAGCTTCAGCTATCAATGATAGCACCTGCAGACCCCGGGTCCACCACCAGGGGGAGCTCTGGTGCAGCACCACTGCACTTGCGCTGTGCGGCTGACTACCTGCAAGCGAGTAGCTTTCTAGTTGTGGTGACTGAAAGCAGTGGCTGGTGAAGGGCGGGCACACCTGGGAGATATGCAAATTGCCACCATTCACAGCCAATCAAAGCACGTGAATAGAGACTGACAGCTTCAGCTATCAATGATAGCACCTGCAGACCCCGGGTCCACCACCAGGGTGAGCTTCGGTGCAGCACCACTGCACTTGCAGCTGTGCGGCTGACTACCTGCAAGCGAGTATCTTTCTAGTTGTGGTGACTGAAAGCAGTGGCTGGTGAAGAGCGGGCACACCTGGGAGATATGCAAATTGCCACCATTCACAGCCAATCAAAGCACGTGAATAGAGCCTGACAGCTTCAGCTATCAATGATAGCACCTGCAGACCCCGGGTCCACCACCAAGGGGAGCTCCGGTGCAGCACCACTGCACTTGCGCTGTGCGGCTGACTACCTGCAAGCGAGTAGCTTTCTAGTTGTGGTGACTGAAAGCAGTGGCTGGTGAAGAGCGGGCACACCTGGGAAATATGCAAATTCCCACCATTCACAGCCAATCAAAGCACGTGAATAGAGCCTGACAGCTTCAGCTATCAATGATAGCAACTGCAGACCCCGGGTCCACCACCAGGGGGAGCTCCGGTGCAGCACCACTGCACTTGCAGCTGTGCGGCTGACTACCTGCATGCGAGTAGCTTTCTAATTGTGGTGACTGAAAGCAGTGGCTGGTGAAGAGCAGGCACACCTGGGAGATATGCAAATTTCCAACCATTCACAGCCAATCAAAGCACGTGAATATATCCTGACAGCTTCAGCTATCAATGATAGCAACTGCAGACCCCGGGTCCACCACCAGGTGGAGCTCCGGTGCAGCACCACTGCACTTGCAGCTGTGCGGCTGACTACCTGCAAGCGAGTAGCTTTCTAGTTGTGGTGAGTGAAAGCAGTGGCTGGTGAAGAGCGGGCACACCTGGGAGATATGCAAATGGCCTCCATTCACAGCCAATCAAAGCAAGTGAATAGAGCTTGACAGCTTCAGCTATCAATGATAGCACCTGCAGACCCCGGGTCCATCACCAGGGGGAGCTCCGGTGCAGCACCACTGCACTTGCGCTGTGCGGCTGACTACCTGCAAGCGAGTAGCTTTCTAGTTATGGTGACTGAAAGCAGTGGCTGGTGAAGAGCGTGTACACCTGGGAGATATGCAAATTGCCACCATTCACAGCCAATCAAAGCGTGTGAATAGAGCCTGACAGCTTCAGCTATCAATGATAGCACCTGCAGACCCCGGGTCCACCACCAGGGGGAGCTCCGGTGCAGCCGTGCGGCTGACTACCTGCAAGCGAGTAGCTTTCTAGTTGTGGTGACTGAAAGCAGTGGCTGGCGAAGAGCGGGCACACCTGGGAGATATGCAAACTGCCACCATTCACAGTAAATCAAAGCGCGTGAATAGAGCCTGACAGCTTCAGCTATCAATGATAGCACCTGCAGACCCTGGGTCCACCACCAGGGGGAGCTCCGGTGCAGCCGTGCGGCTGACTACCTGCAAGCGAGTAGCTTTCTAGTTGTGGTGACTGAAAGCAGTGGCTGGTGAAGAGCGGGCACACCTGGGAGATATGCAAATTGCCACCATTCACAGCCAATCAAAGCGTTTGAATAGAGCCTGACAGCTTCAGCTATCAATGATAGCACCTGCAGACCCCGGGTCCACCACCAGGGGGAGCTCCGGTGCAGCCGTGCGGCTGACTACCTGCAAGCGAGTAGCTTTCTAGTTGTGGTGACTGAAAGCAGTGGCTGGCGAAGAGCGGGCACACCTGGGAGATATGCAAACTGCCACCATTCACAGTAAATCAAAGCGCGTGAATAGAGACTGACAGCTTCAGCTATCAATGATAGCACCTGCAGACCCCAGGTCCACCACCAGGGGGAGCTCCGGTGCAGCACCACTGCACTTGCAGCCGTGCGGCTGACTACCTGCAAGCGAGTAGCTTTCTAGTTGTGGTGACTGAAAGCAGTGGCTGGTGAAGAGCGGGCACACCTGGGAGATATGCAAATTGCCATCATTCACAGCCAATCAAAGCATGTGAATAGAGACTGACAGCTTCAGCTATCAATGATAGCACCTGCAGACCCCGGGTCCACCACCAGGGGGAGCTCCGGTGCAGCACCACTGCACTTGCAGCTGTGCGGCTGACTACCTGCAAGCGAGTATCTTTCTAGTTGTGGTGACTGAAAGCAGTGGCTGGTGAAGAGCGGGCACACCTGGGAGACTTGCAAATTGCCACCATTCACAGCCAATCAAAGCATGTGAATAGAGCCTGACAGCTTCAGCTATCAATGATAGCACCTGCAGACCCCGGGTCCACCACCAGGGGGAGCTCCGGTGCAGCACCACAGAACTCGCGCTGTGCGGCTGACTACCTGCAAGCGAGTAGCTTTCTAGTTGTGGTGACTGAAAGCAGTGGCTGGTGAAGAGCGGGCACACCTGGGAGATACGCAAATTCCCACCATACACAGCCAATCAAAGCGCGTGAATAGAGCCTGACAGCTTCAGCTATCAATGATAGCAACTGCAGACACCAGGTCCACCACCAGGGGGAGGTCCGGTGCAGCACCACTGCACTTGCGCAGTGCGGCTGACTACCTGCAAGCGAGTAGCTTTCTAGTTGTGGTGACTGAAAGCAGTGGCTGGTGAAGAGCAGGCACACCTGGGAGATATGCAAATTCCCACCATTCACAGCCAATCAAAGCGCGTGAATAGAGCCTGACAGCGTCAGCAATCAATGATAGCAACTGCAGACCCCGGGTCCACCACCAGGGGGAGCTCCGGTGCAGCACCACTGCACTTGCAGCTGTGCGGCTGACTACCTGCAAGCGAGTAGCTTTCTATTTGTGGTGACTGAAAGCAGTGGCTGGTGAAGAGCGGGCACACCTGGGAGATATGCAAATCCCCACCATTCACAGCCAATCAAAGCGCATGAATAGAGCCTGACAGCTTCAGCTATCAATGATAGCAACTGCAGACCCCGGGTCCACCACCAGGGGGAGCTCCGGTGTAGCACCACTGCACTTGCAGCTGTGCGGCTGACTACCTGCAAGCGAGTAGCTTTCTAGTTGTGGTGACTGAAAACAGTGGCTGGTGAAGAGCGGGCACACCTGGGAGATATGCAAATTCCCACCATTCACAGCCAATCAAAACGTGTGAATAGAGCCTGACAGCTTCAGCTATCAATGATAGCAACTGCAGACCCCGGGTCCACCACCAGGGGGAGCTCCGGTGCAGCACCACTGCACTTGCAGCTGTGCGGCTGACTACCTGCAAGCGAGTAGCTTTCTAGTTGTGGTGACTGAAAGCAGTGGCTGGTGAAAAGCAGGCACACCTGGGAGATATGCAAATTGCCACCATTCACAGCCAATCAAAGCGCGTGAATGAGCCTGACAGCTTCAGCTATCAATGATAGCACCTGCAGACCCCGGGTCCACCACCAGGGGGAGCTCCGGTGCCGCACCACTGCACTTGCGCTGTGCGGCTGACTACCTGCAAGCGAGTAGCTTTCTAGTTGTGGTGACTGAAAGCAGTGGCTGGCGAAGAGCGGGCACACCTGAGAGATATGCAAACTGCCACCATTCACAGTAAATCAAAGCGCGTGAATAGAGCCTGACAGCTTCAGCTATCAATGATAGCACCTGCAGACCCCGGGTGCACCACCAGGGGGAGCTCCGGTGCAGCCGTGCGGCTGACTACCTGCAAGCGAGTAGCTTTCTAGTTGTGGTGACTGAAAGCAGTGGCTGGTGAAGAGCGGGCACACCTGGGAGATATGCAAATTGCCACCATTCACAGCCAATCAAAGCACGTTAATAGAGACTGACAGCTTCAGCTATCAATGATAGCACCTGCAGACCCCGGGTCCACCACCAGGGGGAGCTCCGGTGCAGCACCACTGCACTTGCGCTGTGCGGCTGAATACCTGCAAGCGAGTAGCTTTCTAGTTATGGTGACTGAAAGCAGTGGCTGGTGAAGAGCGTGTACACCTGGGAGATATGCAAATTGCCACCATTCACAGCCAATCAAAGCATGTGAATAGAGCCTGACAGCTTCAGCTATCAATGATAGCACCTGCAGACCCCGGGTCCACCACCAGGGGGAGCTCCGGTGCAGCCGTGCGGCTGACTACCTGCAAGCGAGTAGCTTTCTAGTTGTGGTGACTGAACGCAGTGGCTGCCGAAGAGCGGGCACACCTGGGAGATACGCAAACTGCCACCAATCACAGTAAATCAAAGCGCGTGAATAGAGCCTGACAGCTTCAACTATCAATGATAGCACCTGCAGACCCCGGATCCACCACCAGGGGGAGCTCCGGTGCAGCCGTGCGGCTGACTACCTGCAAGCGAGTAGCTTTCTAGTTGTGGTGACTGAAAGCAGTGGCTGGTGAAGAGCGGGCACACCTGGGAGATATGCAAATTGCCACCATTCACAGCCAATCAAAGCGCGTGAATAGAGCCTGACAGCTTCAGCTATCAATGATAGCACCTGCAGACCCCGGGTCCACCACCAGGGGGAGCTCCGGTGCAGCACCACTGCACTTGCAGCCGTGCGGCTGACTACCTGCAAGCGAATAGCTTTCTAGTTGTGGTGACTGAAAGCAGTGGCTGGTGAAGAGCGGGAACACCTGGGAGATATGCAAATTGCCACCATTCACAGCCAATCAAAGCGCGTGAATAGAGCCTGACAGCTTCAGCTATCAACGATAGCACCTGCAGACCCCGGGTCCACCACCAGGGGGAGCTCCGGTGCAGCACCACTACACTTGCAGCCGTGCGGCTGACTACCTGCAAGCGAGTAGCTTTCTAGTTGTGGTGACTGAAAGCAGTGGCTGGTGAAGAGCGGGCACACCTGGGAGATATGCAAATTGCCACCATTCACAGCCTATCAAAACACGTGAATAGAGACTGCCAGTTTCAGCTATCAATGATAGCACCTGCAGACCCCGGGTCCACCACCAGGGTGAGCTCCGGCGCAGCACCACTGCACTTGCAGCTGTGCGGCTGACTACCTGCACGCGAGTAGCTTTCTAGTTGTGGTGACTGAAAGCAGTGGCTGGTGAACAGCGGGCACACCTGGGAGATATGCAAATTGCCACCATTCACAGTAAATCAAAGCGCGTGAATAGAGCCTGACAGCTTCAGCTATCAACGATAGCACCTGCAGACCCCGGGTCCACCACCAGGGGGAGCTCCGGTGCAGCACCACTACACTTGCAGCCGTGCGGCTGACTACCTGCAAGCGAGTAGCTTTCTAGTTGTGGTGACTGAAAGCAGTGGCTGGTGAAGAGCGGGCACACCTGGGAGATATGCAAATTGCCACCATTCACAGCCTATCAAAACACGTGAATAGAGACTGCCAGTTTCAGCTATCAATGATAGCACCTGCAGACCCCGGGTCCACCACCAGGGTGAGCTCCGGCGCAGCACCACTGCACTTGCAGCTGTGCGGCTGACTACCTGCACGCGAGTAGCTTTCTAGTTGTGGTGACTGAAAGCAGTGGCTGGTGAACAGCGGGCACACCTGGGAGATATGCAAATTGCCACCATTCACAGTAAATCAAAGCGCGTGAATAGAGCCTGACAGCTTCAGCTATCAATGATAGCACCTGCAGATCCCGGGTCCACCACCAGGGGGAGCTCCGGTGCAGCACCACTGCACTTGCAGCTGTGCGGCTGACTACCTGCAAGCGAGTAGCTTTCTAGTTGTGGTGACTGAAAGCAGTGGCTGGTGAAGAGCGGGCACACCTGGGAGATATGCAAATTGCCACCATTCACAGTAAATCAAAGCGTGTGAATAGAGCCAGACAGCTTCAGCTATCACTGATAGCACCTGCAGACCCCGGGTCCACCACCAGGGGGAGCTCCGGTGCAGCTGTGCGTCTGACTACCTGCAAGCGAGTAGCTTTCTAGTTGTGGTGACTGAAAGCAGTGGCTGGTGAAGAGCGGGCACACCTGGGAGATATGCAAATTGCCACCATTCAAAGTAAATCAAAGCACGTGAATAGAGCCCGACAGCTTCAGCTATCAATGATAGCACCTGCAGACCCCGGGTCCTCCACCAGGGGGAGCTTCAGTGCAGCCGTGCGGCTGACTACCTGCAAGCGAGTAGCTTTCTAGTTGTGGTGACTGAAAGCAGTGGCTGGTGAAGAGCGGGCACACCTGGGAGATATGCAAATTGCCACCATTCACAGCCAATCAAAGCACGTGAATAGAGACTAACAGCTTCAGCTGTCAATGATAGCACCTGCAGACCCCGGGTCCACCACCAGGGGGAGCTCCGGTGCAGCTGTGCGGCTGACTACCTGCAAGCGAGTCACTTTCTAGTTGTGGTGACTGAAAGCAGTGGCTGGTGAAGGGCGGGCACACCTGGGAGATATGCAAATTGCCACCATTCACAGCCAATCAAAGCACGTGAATAGAGACTGACAGCTTCAGCTATCAATGATAGCACCTGCAGACCCCGGGTCCACCACCAGGGTGAGCTTCGGTGCAGCACCACTGCACTTGCAGCTGTGCGGCTGACTACCTGCAAGCGAGTATCTTTCTAGTTGTGGTGACTGAAAGCAGTGGCTGGTGAAGAGCGGGCACACCTGGGAGATATGCAAATTGCCACCATTCACAGCCAATCAAAGCACGTGAATAGAGCCTGACAGCTTCAGCTATCAATGATAGCACCTGCAGACCCCGGGTCCACCACCAAGGGGAGCTCCGGTGCAGCACCACTGCACTTGCGCTGTGCGGCTGACTACCTGCAAGCGAGTAGCTTTCTAGTTGTGGTGACTGAAAGCAGTGGCTGGTGAAGAGCGGGCACACCTGGGAAATATGCAAATTCCCACCATTCACAGCCAATCAAAGCACGTGAATAGAGCCTGACAGCTTCAGCTATCAATGATAGCAACTGCAGACCCCGGGTCCACCACCAGGGGGAGCTCCGGTGCAGCACCACTGCACTTGCAGCTGTGCGGCTGACTACCTGCAAGCGAGTAGCTTTCTAATTGTGGTGACTGAAAGCAGTGGCTGGTGAAGAGCAGGCACACCTGGGAGATATGCAAATTTCCAACCATTCACAGCCAATCAAAGCACGTGAATATATCCTGACAGCTTCAGCTATCAATGATAGCAACTGCAGACCCCGGGTCCACCACCAGGTGGAGCTCCGGTGCAGCACCACTGCACTTGCAGCTGTGCGGCTGACTACCTGCAAGCGAGTAGCTTTCTAGTTGTGGTGAGTGAAAGCAGTGGCTGGTGAAGAGCGGGCACACCTGGGAGATATGCAAATGGCCTCCATTCACAGCCAATCAAAGCAAGTGAATAGAGCTTGACAGCTTCAGCTATCAATGATAGCACCTGCAGACCCCGGGTCCATCACCAGGGGGAGCTCCGGTGCAGCACCACTGCACTTGCGCTGTGCGGCTGACTACCTGCAAGCGAGTAGCTTTCTAGTTATGGTGACTGAAAGCAGTGGCTGGTGAAGAGCGTGTACACCTGGGAGATATGCAAATTGCCACCATTCACAGCCAATCAAAGCGTGTGAATAGAGCCTGACAGCTTCAGCTATCAATGATAGCACCTGCAGACCCCGGGTCCACCACCAGGGGGAGCTCCGGTGCAGCCGTGCGGCTGACTACCTGCAAGCGAGTAGCTTTCTAGTTGTGGTGACTGAAAGCAGTGGCTGGCGAAGAGCGGGCACACCTGGGAGATATGCAAACTGCCACCATTCACAGTAAATCAAAGCGCGTGAATAGAGCCTGACAGCTTCAGCTATCAATGATAGCACCTGCAGACCCTGGGTCCACCACCAGGGGGAGCTCCGGTGCAGCCGTGCGGCTGACTACCTGCAAGCGAGTAGCTTTCTAGTTGTGGTGACTGAAAGCAGTGGCTGGTGAAGAGCGGGCACACCTGGGAGATATGCAAATTGCCACCATTCACAGCCAATCAAAGCGTTTGAATAGAGCCTGACAGCTTCAGCTATCAATGATAGCACCTGCAGACCCCGGGTCCACCACCAGGGGGAGCTCCGGTGCAGCCGTGCGGCTGACTACCTGCAAGCGAGTAGCTTTCTAGTTGTGGTGACTGAAAGCAGTGGCTGGCGAAGAGCGGGCACACCTGGGAGATATGCAAACTGCCACCATTCACAGTAAATCAAAGCGCGTGAATAGAGCTAGACAGCTTCAGCTATCAATGATAGCACCTGCAGACCCCAGGTCCACCACCAGGGGGAGCTCCGGTGCAGCACCACTGCACTTGCAGCCGTGCGGCTGACTACCTGCAAGCGAGTAGCTTTCTAGTTGTGGTGACTGAAAGCAGTGGCTGGTGAAGAGCGGGCACACCTGGGAGATATGCAAATTGCCATCATTCACAGCCAATCAAAGCATGTGAATAGAGACTGACAGCTTCAGCTATCAATGATAGCACCTGCAGACCCCGGGTCCACCACCAGGGGGAGCTCCGGTGCAGCACCACTGCACTTGCAGCTGTGCGGCTGACTACCTGCAAGCGAGTATCTTTCTAGTTGTGGTGACTGAAAGCAGTGGCTGGTGAAGAGCGGGCACACCTGGGAGACTTGCAAATTGCCACCATTCACAGCCAATCAAAGCATGTGAATAGAGCCTGACAGCTTCAGCTATCAATGATAGCACCTGCAGACCCCGGGTCCACCACCAGGGGGAGCTCCGGTGCAGCACCACAGAACTCGCGCTGTGCGGCTGACTACCTGCAAGCGAGTAGCTTTCTAGTTGTGGTGACTGAAAGCAGTGGCTGGTGAAGAGCGGGCACACCTGGGAGATACGCAAATTCCCACCATACACAGCCAATCAAAGCGCGTGAATAGAGCCTGACAGCTTCAGCTATCAATGATAGCAACTGCAGACACCAGGTCCACCACCAGGGGGAGGTCCGGTGCAGCACCACTGCACTTGCGCAGTGCGGCTGACTACCTGCAAGCGAGTAGCTTTCTAGTTGTGGTGACTGAAAGCAGTGGCTGGTGAAGAGCAGGCACACCTGGGAGATATGCAAATTCCCACCATTCACAGCCAATCAAAGCGCGTGAATAGAGCCTGACAGCGTCAGCAATCAATGATAGCAACTGCAGACCCCGGGTCCACCACCAGGGGGAGCTCCGGTGCAGCACCACTGCACTTGCAGCTGTGCGGCTGACTACCTGCAAGCGAGTAGCTTTCTATTTGTGGTGACTGAAAGCAGTGGCTGGTGAAGAGCGGGCACACCTGGGAGATATGCAAATCCCCACCATTCACAGCCAATCAAAGCGCATGAATAGAGCCTGACAGCTTCAGCTATCAATGATAGCAACTGCAGACCCCGGGTCCACCACCAGGGGGAGCTCCGGTGTAGCACCACTGCACTTGCAGCTGTGCGGCTGACTACCTGCAAGCGAGTAGCTTTCTAGTTGTGGTGACTGAAAACAGTGGCTGGTGAAGAGCGGGCACACCTGGGAGATATGCAAATTCCCACCATTCACAGCCAATCAAAACGTGTGAATAGAGCCTGACAGCTTCAGCTATCAATGATAGCAACTGCAGACCCCGGGTCCACCACCAGGGGGAGCTCCGGTGCAGCACCACTGCACTTGCAGCTGTGCGGCTGACTACCTGCAAGCGAGTAGCTTTCTAGTTGTGGTGACTGAAAGCAGTGGCTGGTGAAAAGCAGGCACACCTGGGAGATATGCAAATTGCAACCATTCACAGCCAATCAAAGCGCGTGAATGAGCCTGACAGCTTCAGCTATCAATGATAGCACCTGCAGACCCCGGGTCCACCACCAGGGGGAGCTCCGGTGCCGCACCACTGCACTTGCGCTGTGCGGCTGACTACCTGCAAGCGAGTAGCTTTCTAGTTGTGGTGACTGAAAGCAGTGGCTGACGAAGAGCGGGCACACCTGAGAGATATGCAAACTGCCACCATTCACAGTAAATCAAAGCGCGTGAATAGAGCCTGACAGCTTCAGCTATCAATGATAGCACCTGCAGACCCCGGGTGCACCACCAGGGGGAGCTCCGGTGCAGCCGTGCGGCTGACTACCTGCAAGCGAGTAGCTTTCTAGTTGTGGTGACTGAAAGCAGTGGCTGGTGAAGAGCGGGCACACCTGGGAGATATGCAAATTGCCACCATTCACAGCCAATCAAAGCACGTTAATAGAGACTGACAGCTTCAGCTATCAATGATAGCACCTGCAGACCCCGGGTCCACCACCAGGGGGAGCTCCGGTGCAGCACCACTGCACTTGCGCTGTGCGGCTGAATACCTGCAAGCGAGTAGCTTTCTAGTTATGGTGACTGAAAGCAGTGGCTGGTGAAGAGCGTGTACACCTGGGAGATATGCAAATTGCCACCATTCACAGCCAATCAAAGCATGTGAATAGAGCCTGACAGCTTCAGCTATCAATGATAGCACCTGCAGACCCCGGGTCCACCACCAGGGGGAGCTCCGGTGCAGCCGTGCGGCTGACTACCTGCAAGCGAGTAGCTTTCTAGTTGTGGTGACTGAAAGCAGTGGCTGGTGAAGAGCGGGCACACCTGGGAGATATGCAAATTGCCACCATTCACAGCCAATCAAAGCGTTTGAATAGAGCCTGACAGCTTCAGCTATCAATGATAGCACCTGCAGACCCCGGGTCCACCACCAGGGGGAGCTCCGGTGCAGCCGTGCGGCTGACTACCTGCAAGCGAGTAGCTTTCTAGTTGTGGTGACTGAAAGCAGTGGCTGGCGAAGAGCGGGCACACCTGGGAGATATGCAAACTGCCACCATTCACAGTAAATCAAAGCGCGTGAATAGAGCTAGACAGCTTCAGCTATCAATGATAGCACCTGCAGACCCCAGGTCCACCACCAGGGGGAGCTCCGGTGCAGCACCACTGCACTTGCAGCCGTGCGGCTGACTACCTGCAAGCGAGTAGCTTTCTAGTTGTGGTGACTGAAAGCAGTGGCTGGTGAAGAGCGGGCACACCTGGGAGATATGCAAATTGCCATCATTCACAGCCAATCAAAGCATGTGAATAGAGACTGACAGCTTCAGCTATCAATGATAGCACCTGCAGACCCCGGGTCCACCACCAGGGGGAGCTCCGGTGCAGCACCACTGCACTTGCAGCTGTGCGGCTGACTACCTGCAAGCGAGTATCTTTCTAGTTGTGGTGACTGAAAGCAGTGGCTGGTGAAGAGCGGGCACACCTGGGAGACTTGCAAATTGCCACCATTCACAGCCAATCAAAGCATGTGAATAGAGCCTGACAGCTTCAGCTATCAATGATAGCACCTGCAGACCCCGGGTCCACCACCAGGGGGAGCTCCGGTGCAGCACCACAGAACTCGCGCTGTGCGGCTGACTACCTGCAAGCGAGTAGCTTTCTAGTTGTGGTGACTGAAAGCAGTGGCTGGTGAAGAGCGGGCACACCTGGGAGATACGCAAATTCCCACCATACACAGCCAATCAAAGCGCGTGAATAGAGCCTGACAGCTTCAGCTATCAATGATAGCAACTGCAGACACCAGGTCCACCACCAGGGGGAGGTCCGGTGCAGCACCACTGCACTTGCGCAGTGCGGCTGACTACCTGCAAGCGAGTAGCTTTCTAGTTGTGGTGACTGAAAGCAGTGGCTGGTGAAGAGCAGGCACACCTGGGAGATATGCAAATTCCCACCATTCACAGCCAATCAAAGCGCGTGAATAGAGCCTGACAGCGTCAGCAATCAATGATAGCAACTGCAGACCCCGGGTCCACCACCAGGGGGAGCTCCGGTGCAGCACCACTGCACTTGCAGCTGTGCGGCTGACTACCTGCAAGCGAGTAGCTTTCTATTTGTGGTGACTGAAAGCAGTGGCTGGTGAAGAGCGGGCACACCTGGGAGATATGCAAATCCCCACCATTCACAGCCAATCAAAGCGCATGAATAGAGCCTGACAGCTTCAGCTATCAATGATAGCAACTGCAGACCCCGGGTCCACCACCAGGGGGAGCTCCGGTGTAGCACCACTGCACTTGCAGCTGTGCGGCTGACTACCTGCAAGCGAGTAGCTTTCTAGTTGTGGTGACTGAAAACAGTGGCTGGTGAAGAGCGGGCACACCTGGGAGATATGCAAATTCCCACCATTCACAGCCAATCAAAACGTGTGAATAGAGCCTGACAGCTTCAGCTATCAATGATAGCAACTGCAGACCCCGGGTCCACCACCAGGGGGAGCTCCGGTGCAGCACCACTGCACTTGCAGCTGTGCGGCTGACTACCTGCAAGCGAGTAGCTTTCTAGTTGTGGTGACTGAAAGCAGTGGCTGGTGAAAAGCAGGCACACCTGGGAGATATGCAAATTGCCACCATTCACAGCCAATCAAAGCGCGTGAATGAGCCTGACAGCTTCAGCTATCAATGATAGCACCTGCAGACCCCGGGTCCACCACCAGGGGGAGCTCCGGTGCCGCACCACTGCACTTGCGCTGTGCGGCTGACTACCTGCAAGCGAGTAGCTTTCTAGTTGTGGTGACTGAAAGCAGTGGCTGGCGAAGAGCGGGCACACCTGAGAGATATGCAAACTGCCACCATTCACAGTAAATCAAAGCGCGTGAATAGAGCCTGACAGCTTCAGCTATCAATGATAGCACCTGCAGACCCCGGGTGCACCACCAGGGGGAGCTCCGGTGCAGCCGTGCGGCTGACTACCTGCAAGCGAGTAGCTTTCTAGTTGTGGTGACTGAAAGCAGTGGCTGGTGAAGAGCGGGCACACCTGGGAGATATGCAAATTGCCACCATTCACAGCCAATCAAAGCACGTTAATAGAGACTGACAGCTTCAGCTATCAATGATAGCACCTGCAGACCCCGGGTCCACCACCAGGGGGAGCTCCGGTGCAGCACCACTGCACTTGCGCTGTGCGGCTGAATACCTGCAAGCGAGTAGCTTTCTAGTTATGGTGACTGAAAGCAGTGGCTGGTGAAGAGCGTGTACACCTGGGAGATATGCAAATTGCCACCATTCACAGCCAATCAAAGCATGTGAATAGAGCCTGACAGCTTCAGCTATCAATGATAGCACCTGCAGACCCCGGGTCCACCACCAGGGGGAGCTCCGGTGCAGCCGTGCGGCTGACTACCTGCAAGCGAGTAGCTTTCTAGTTGTGGTGACTGAAAGCAGTGGCTGGCGAAGAGCGGGCACACCTGGGAGATACGCAAACTGCCACCAATCACAGTAAATCAAAGCGCGTGAATAGAGCCTGACAGCTTCAACTATCAATGATAGCACCTGCAGACCCCGGATCCACCACCAGGGGGAGCTCCGGTGCAGCCGTGCGGCTGACTACCTGCAAGCGAGTAGCTTTCTAGTTGTGGTGACTGAAAGCAGTGGCTGGTGAAGAGCGGGCACACCTGGGAGATATGCAAATTGCCACCATTCACAGCCAATCAAAGCACGTTAATAGAGACTGACAGCTTCAGCTATCAATGATAGCACCTGCAGACCCCGGGTCCACCACCAGGGGGAGCTCCGGTGCAGCACCACTGCACTTGCGCTGTGCGGCTGACTACCTGCAAGCGAGTAGCTTTCTAGTTGTGGTGACTGAAAGCAGTGGCTGGTGAAGAGCGGGCACACCTGGGAGATATGCAAATTGCCACCATTCACAGCCAATCAAAGCGCGTGAATAGAGCCTGACAGCTTCAGCTATCAATGATAGCACCTGCAGACCCCGGGTCCACCACCAGGGGGAGCTCCGGTGCAGCACCACTGCACTTGCAGCCGTGCGGCTGACTACCTGCAAGCGAATAGCTTTCTAGTTGTGGTGACTGAAAGCAGTGGCTGGTGAAGAGCGGGCACACCTGGGAGATATGCAAATTGCCACCATTCACAGCCAATCAAAGCGCGTGAATAGAGCCTGACAGCTTCAGCTATCAACGATAGCACCTGCAGACCCCGGGTCCACCACCAGGGGGAGCTCCGGTGCAGCACCACTACAGTTGCAGCCGTGCGTCTGACTACCTGCAAGCGAGTAGCTTTCTAGTTGTGGTGACTGAAAGCAGTGGCTGGTGAAGAGCGGGCACACCTGGGAGATATGCAAATTGCCACCATTCACAGCCTATCAAAACACGTGAATAGAGACTGCCAGTTTCAGCTATCAATGATAGCACCTGCAGACCCCGGGTCCACCACCAGGGTGAGCTCCGGCGCAGCACCACTGCACTTGCAGCTGTGCGGCTGACTACCTGCACGCGAGTAGCTTTCTAGTTGTGGTGACTGAAAGCAGTGGCTGGTGAACAGCGGGCACACCTGGGAGATATGCAAATTGCCACCATTCACAGTAAATCAAAGCGCGTGAATAGAGCCTGACAGCTTCAGCTATCAATGATAGCACCTGCAGATCCCGGGTCCACCACCAGGGGGAGCTCCGGTGCAGCACCACTGCACTTGCAGCTGTGCGGCTGACTACCTGCAAGCGAGTAGCTTTCTAGTTGTGGTGACTGAAAGCAGTGGCTGGTGAAGAGCGGGCACACCTGGGAGATATGCAAATTGCCACCATTCACAGTAAATCAAAGCGTGTGAATAGAGCCAGACAGCTTCAGCTATCACTGATAGCACCTGCAGACCCCGGGTCCACCACCAGGGGGAGCTCCGGTGCAGCTGTGCGTCTGACTACCTGCAAGCGAGTAGCTTTCTAGTTGTGGTGACTGAAAGCAGTGGCTGGTGAAAAGCAGGCACACCTGGGAGATATGCAAATTGCCACCATTCACAGCCAATCAAAGCGCGTGAATGAGCCTGACAGCTTCAGCTATCAATGATAGCACCTGCAGACCCCGGGTCCACCACCAGGGGGAGCTCCGGTGCCGCACCACTGCACTTGCGCTGTGCGGCTGACTACCTGCAAGCGAGTAGCTTTCTAGTTGTGGTGACTGAAAGCAGTGGCTGGCGAAGAGCGGGCACACCTGAGAGATATGCAAACTGCCACCATTCACAGTAAATCAAAGCGCGTGAATAGAGCCTGACAGCTTCAGCTATCAATGATAGCACCTGCAGACCCCGGGTGCACCACCAGGGGGAGCTCCGGTGCAGCCGTGCGGCTGACTACCTGCAAGCGAGTAGCTTTCTAGTTGTGGTGACTGAAAGCAGTGGCTGGTGAAGAGCGGGCACACCTGGGAGATATGCAAATTGCCACCATTCACAGCCAAT
This sequence comes from Acipenser ruthenus, assembly GCF_902713425.1. Lineage (NCBI taxonomy): Eukaryota > Metazoa > Chordata > Actinopteri > Acipenseriformes > Acipenseridae > Acipenser > Acipenser ruthenus. The sequence continues at coordinate 4,843,797 of NC_081224.1, read as the reverse complement.
CAAAGCACGTTAATAGAGACTGACAGCTTCAGCTATCAATGATAGCACCTGCAGACCCCGGGTCCACCACCAGGGGGAGCTCCGGTGCAGCACCACTGCACTTGCGCTGTGCGGCTGAATACCTGCAAGCGAGTAGCTTTCTAGTTATGGTGACTGAAAGCAGTGGCTGGTGAAGAGCGTGTACACCTGGGAGATATGCAAATTGCCACCATTCACAGCCAATCAAAGCATGTGAATAGAGCCTGACAGCTTCAGCTATCAATGATAGCACCTGCAGACCCCGGGTCCACCACCAGGGGGAGCTCCGGTGCAGCCGTGCGGCTGACTACCTGCAAGCGAGTAGCTTTCTAGTTGTGGTGACTGAACGCAGTGGCTGCCGAAGAGCGGGCACACCTGGGAGATACGCAAACTGCCACCAATCACAGTAAATCAAAGCGCGTGAATAGAGCCTGACAGCTTCAACTATCAATGATAGCACCTGCAGACCCCGGATCCACCACCAGGGGGAGCTCCGGTGCAGCCGTGCGGCTGACTACCTGCAAGCGAGTAGCTTTCTAGTTGTGGTGACTGAAAGCAGTGGCTGGTGAAGAGCGGGCACACCTGGGAGATATGCAAATTGCCACCATTCACAGCCAATCAAAGCGCGTGAATAGAGCCTGACAGCTTCAGCTATCAATGATAGCACCTGCAGACCCCGGGTCCACCACCAGGGGGAGCTCCGGTGCAGCACCACTGCACTTGCAGCCGTGCGGCTGACTACCTGCAAGCGAATAGCTTTCTAGTTGTGGTGACTGAAAGCAGTGGCTGGTGAAGAGCGGGAACACCTGGGAGATATGCAAATTGCCACCATTCACAGCCAATCAAAGCGCGTGAATAGAGCCTGACAGCTTCAGCTATCAACGATAGCACCTGCAGACCCCGGGTCCACCACCAGGGGGAGCTCCGGTGCAGCACCACTACACTTGCAGCCGTGCGGCTGACTACCTGCAAGCGAGTAGCTTTCTAGTTGTGGTGACTGAAAGCAGTGGCTGGTGAAGAGCGGGCACACCTGGGAGATATGCAAATTGCCACCATTCACAGCCTATCAAAACACGTGAATAGAGACTGCCAGTTTCAGCTATCAATGATAGCACCTGCAGACCCCGGGTCCACCACCAGGGTGAGCTCCGGCGCAGCACCACTGCACTTGCAGCTGTGCGGCTGACTACCTGCACGCGAGTAGCTTTCTAGTTGTGGTGACTGAAAGCAGTGGCTGGTGAACAGCGGGCACACCTGGGAGATATGCAAATTGCCACCATTCACAGTAAATCAAAGCGCGTGAATAGAGCCTGACAGCTTCAGCTATCAACGATAGCACCTGCAGACCCCGGGTCCACCACCAGGGGGAGCTCCGGTGCAGCACCACTACACTTGCAGCCGTGCGGCTGACTACCTGCAAGCGAGTAGCTTTCTAGTTGTGGTGACTGAAAGCAGTGGCTGGTGAAGAGCGGGCACACCTGGGAGATATGCAAATTGCCACCATTCACAGCCTATCAAAACACGTGAATAGAGACTGCCAGTTTCAGCTATCAATGATAGCACCTGCAGACCCCGGGTCCACCACCAGGGTGAGCTCCGGCGCAGCACCACTGCACTTGCAGCTGTGCGGCTGACTACCTGCACGCGAGTAGCTTTCTAGTTGTGGTGACTGAAAGCAGTGGCTGGTGAACAGCGGGCACACCTGGGAGATATGCAAATTGCCACCATTCACAGTAAATCAAAGCGCGTGAATAGAGCCTGACAGCTTCAGCTATCAATGATAGCACCTGCAGATCCCGGGTCCACCACCAGGGGGAGCTCCGGTGCAGCACCACTGCACTTGCAGCTGTGCGGCTGACTACCTGCAAGCGAGTAGCTTTCTAGTTGTGGTGACTGAAAGCAGTGGCTGGTGAAGAGCGGGCACACCTGGGAGATATGCAAATTGCCACCATTCACAGTAAATCAAAGCGTGTGAATAGAGCCAGACAGCTTCAGCTATCACTGATAGCACCTGCAGACCCCGGGTCCACCACCAGGGGGAGCTCCGGTGCAGCTGTGCGTCTGACTACCTGCAAGCGAGTAGCTTTCTAGTTGTGGTGACTGAAAGCAGTGGCTGGTGAAGAGCGGGCACACCTGGGAGATATGCAAATTGCCACCATTCAAAGTAAATCAAAGCACGTGAATAGAGCCCGACAGCTTCAGCTATCAATGATAGCACCTGCAGACCCCGGGTCCTCCACCAGGGGGAGCTTCAGTGCAGCCGTGCGGCTGACTACCTGCAAGCGAGTAGCTTTCTAGTTGTGGTGACTGAAAGCAGTGGCTGGTGAAGAGCGGGCACACCTGGGAGATATGCAAATTGCCACCATTCACAGCCAATCAAAGCACGTGAATAGAGACTAACAGCTTCAGCTGTCAATGATAGCACCTGCAGACCCCGGGTCCACCACCAGGGGGAGCTCCGGTGCAGCTGTGCGGCTGACTACCTGCAAGCGAGTCACTTTCTAGTTGTGGTGACTGAAAGCAGTGGCTGGTGAAGAGTGGGCACACCTGGGAGATATGCAAATTGCCTCCATTCACAGCCAATCAAAGCACATGAATAGAGACTGACAGCTTCAGCTATCAATGATAGCACCGGCAGACCCCGGGTCCACCACCAGGGGGAGCTCCGGTGCAGCACCACTGCACTTGCGCTGTGCGGCTGAATACCTGCAAGCGAGTAGCTTTCTAGTTATGGTGACTGAAAGCAGTGGCTGGTGAAGAGCGTGTACACCTGGGAGATATGCAAATTGCCACCATTCACAGCCAATCAAAGCGTGTGAATAGAGCCTGACAGCTTCAGCTATCAATGATAGCACCTGCAGACCCCGGGTCCACCACCAGGGGGAGCTCCGGTGCAGCCGTGCGGCTGACTACCTGCAAGCGAGTAGCTTTCTAGTTGTGGTGACTGAAAGCAGTAGCTGGTGAAGAGCGGGCACACCTGGGAGATATGCAAATTGCCACCATTCACAGCCTATCAAAGCACGTGAATAGAGACTGCCAGTTTCAGCTATCAATGATAGCACCTGCAGACCCCGGGTCCACCACCAGGGTGAGCTCCGGCGCAGCACCACTGCACTTGCAGCTGACTACCTGCACGCGAGTAGCTTTCTAGTTGTGGTGACTGAAAGCAGTGGCTGGTGAAGAGCGGGCACACCTGGGAGATATGCAAATTGCCACCATTCACAGTAAATCAAAGCGCGTGAATAGAGCCTGACAGCTTCAGCTATCAATGATAGCACCTGCAAACCCCGGGTCCACCACCAGGGGGAGCTCCAGTGCAGCCGTGCGGCTTACAACCTGCAAGCGCGTAGCTTTCTAGTTGTGGTGACTGAAAGCAGTGGCTTGTGAAGAGCAGGCACACCTGGGAGATATGCAAATTGCCACCATTCACAGCCAATCAAAGCGCGTGAATAGAGCCTGACAGCTTCAGCTATCAATGATAGCACCTGCAGACCCCGGGTCCACCACTTGCGCTGTGCGGCTGACTACCTGCAAGCGAGTAGCTTTCTAGTTGTGGTGACTGAAAGCAGTGGCTGGTGAAGAGCGGGCACACCTGGGAGATATGCAAATTGCCACCATTCACAGTAAATCAAAGCGCGTGAATAGAGCCCGACAGCTTCAGCTATCAATAATAGCACCTGCAGACCCCAGGTCCTCCACCAGGGGGAGCTCCAGTGCAGCCGGGCGGCTGACTACCTGCAAGCGAGTAGCTTTCTAGTTGTAGTGACTGAAAGCAGTGGCTGGTGAAGAGCAGGCACACCTGGGAGATATGCAAATTGCCACCATTCACAGCCAATCAAAGCACGTGAATAGAGACTAACAGCTTCAGCTGTCATTGATAGCACCTGCAGACCCCGGGTCCACCACCAGGGGGAGCTCCGATGCAGCTGTGCGGCTGACTACCTGCAAGCGAGTAACTTTCTAGTTGTGGTGACTGAAAGCAGTGGCTGGTGAAGAGTGGGCACACCTGGGAGATATGCAAATTGCCTCCATTCACAGCCAATCAAAGCACATGAATAGAGACTGAGAGCTTCAGCTATCAATGCTAGCAACTGCAGACCCCAGGTCCACCACCAGGGGGCGCTCCGGTGCAGCACCACTGCACTTGCAGCCGTGCGGCTGACTACCTGCAAGTGTGTAGCTTTCTAGTTGTGGTGACTGAAAGCAGTGGCTGGTGAAGAGCGGGCACACCTGGGAGATATGCAAATTGCCACCATTCACAGCCAATCAAAGCACATGAATAGAGACTAACAGCTTCAGCTATCAATGATAGGACCTGCAGACCCCGGGTCCACCACCAGGGGGAGCTCCGGTGCAGCACCACTGCACTTGAGCTGTGCGGCTGACTACCTGCAAGCGAGTAGCTTTCTAGTTGTGGTGACTGAAAGCACTGGCTGGTGAAGAGCGGCCACACATGGGAGATATACAAATTCCCACCATTCACAGCCAATCAAAGCGCGTGAATAGAGCCTGACAGCTTCAGCTATAAATGATAGCACCTGCAGACCCCGGGTCCACCACCAGGGGGAGCTCCGGTGCAGCCGTGCGGCTGACTACCTGCAAGCGAATAGCTTTCTAATTGTGGTGAGAGAAAGCAGTGGCTGGTGAAGAGAGGGCACACCTGGGAGATATGAAAATTGCCACAATTCACAGCTAATCAAAGAGCGTGAATAGAGCCTGACAGCTTCTGCTATCAATAATAGCACCTGCAGACCCCGGGTCCACCACCAGGGGGAGCTCCGGTGCAGCACCACTACACTTGCAGCTGTGCGGCTGACTACCTGCAAGCGAGTAGCTTTCTAGTTGTGGTGACTGAAAGCAGTGGCTGGTGAAGAGTGGGCACACCTGGGAGATATGCAAATTCCCACCATTCACAGCCAATCAAAGCGCGTGAATAGAGCCTGACAGCTTCAGTTATCAATGATAGCACCTGCAGACCCCGGGTCCACCACCAGGGGGAGCTCCGGTGCAGCCCCACTGCACTTGCGGTGTGCGGCTGACTACCTGCAAGCGAGTAGCTTTCTAGTTGTGGTGACTGAAAGTAGTGGCTGGTGAAGAGCGGGCACACCTGGGAGATATGCAAATTGCCACCATTCACAGCCAATCAAAGCACGTGAATAGAGACAGACAGCTTCAGCTGTCAATGATAGCACCTGCAGACCCCGGGTCCACCACCAGGGGGAGCTCCGGTGCAGCTGTGCAGCTGTGCGGCTGACTACCTCCAAGCGAATAGCTTTCTAGTTGTGGTGACTGAAAGTAGTGGCTGGTGAAGAGCGGGCACACCTGGGAGATATGCAAATTGCCACCATTCACAGCCAATCAAAGCACGTGAATAGAGACTGACAGCTTCAGCTATCAATGATAGCACCTGCAGACCCCGGGTCCACCACCAGGGGGAGCTCCGGTGCAGCTGTGCGGCTGACTACCTGCAAGCGAGTAGCTTTCTAGTTGTGGTGACTGAAAGCAGTGGCTGGTGAAAAGCAGGCACACCTGGGAGATATGCAAATTGCCACCATTCACAGCCAATCAAAGCACATGAATAGAGCCTGACAGCTTCTACGATCACAGCGCTACAGCTGTCAATGATAGCACCTGCAGACCACGGGTCCACCACCAGGGGGAGCTCTGATGCAGCACCACTGCACTTGCACTGTGCGGCTGACTACCTGCAAGCGAGTAGCTTTCTAGTTGTGGTGAGCGAAAGCAGTGGCTGGTAAAGAGCAGGCAGACCTGGGAGATATACAAATTGCCACCATTCACAGCCAATCAAAGCACGTGAATAGCACCTGACAACTTCAGCTATCAATGATAGCACCTGCAGACCCCGGGTCCACCACCAGGGGGCGCTCCTGTGCTGCACCACCGCACTTGCGCAGTGCGGCTGACTACCTGCAAGCGAGTAGCTTTCTAGTTGTGGTGAGTGAAAGCAGTGGCTGGTAAAGAGCAGGCACACCTGGGAGATATGCAAATTGCCCCCATTCACAGCCAATCAAAGCACGTGAATAGCGCCTGACAACTTCAGCTATCAATGATAGCACCTGCAGACCCCGGGTCCACCACCAGGGGGAGCTCCGGTGCAGCACCACTGCACTTGCGCTGTGCGGCTGACTACCTGCAAGCGAGTAGCTTTCTAGTTGTGGTGTCTGAAAGCAGTGGCTGGTGTAGAGCGGGCACACCTGGGAGATATGCAAATTGCCCCCATTCACAGCCAATCAAAGCAGGGGAATAGAGCCTGACAGCTTCAGCTATCAATGATAGCACCTGCAGACCCCGGGTCCACCACCAGGGGGAGGTCCGGTGCAGCACCACTGCACTTCCGCTGTGCGGCTGACTACCTGCAAGCGAGTAGCTTTCTAGTTGTGGTGACTGAAAGCAGTGGCTGGTGAAGAGTGGGCACACCTGGGAGATATGCAAATTGCCACCATTCACAGCCAATCAAAGCACGTGAATAGAGACAGACAGCTTCAGCTGTCAATGATAGCACCTGCAGACCCCGGTTACACCACCAGGGGGAGCTCCGGTGCAGCACCACAGCACTTGCGCTGTGCGGCTGACTACCTGCAAGCGAGTAGCTGTCTAGTTGTGGTGACTGAAAGTAGTGGCTGGTGAAGAGTGGGCACACCTGGGAGATATGCAATTGCCACCATTCACAGCCAATCAAAGCACGTGAATAGAGACAGACAGCTTCAGCTGTCAATGATAGCACCTGGAGACCCCGGGTCCACCACCAGGGGGAGCTCCGGTGCAGCTGTGCGGCTGACTACCTGCAAGCGAGTAGCTTTCTAGTTGTGGTGACTGAAAGCAGTGGCTGGTGAAAAGCAGGCACACCTGGGAGATATGCAAATTGCCACCATTCACAGCCAATCAAAGCACATGAATAGAGCCTGACAGCTTCTATGATTACAGTGCTTCAGCTGTCAATGATAGCACCTGCAGACCCCGGTTCCACCACCAGGGGGAGCTCCGGTGCAGCACCACAGCACTTGCGCTGTGCGGCTGACTACCTGCAAGCGAGTAGCTTTCTAGTTGTGGTGACTGAAAGTAGTGGCTGGTGAAGAGCGGGCACACCTGGGAGATATGCAAATTGCCACCATTCACAGCCAATCAAAGCACGTGAATAGAGACAGACAGCTTCAGCTATCAATGATAGCACCTGCAGACCCCGGGTCCACAACCAGGGGGAGCTCCTGTGCAGCTGTGCGGCTGACTACCTCCAAGCGAATAGCTTTCTAGTTGTGGTGACTGAAAGCAGTGGCTGGTGAAGAGCGGGCACACCTGGGAGATATGCAAATTGCCACCATTCACAGCCAATCAAAGCACGTGAATAGAGACTGACAGCTTCAGCTATCAATGATAGCACCTGCAGACCCCGGGTCCACCACCAGGGGGAGCTCCGGTGCAGCTGTGCGGCTGACTACCTCCAAGCGAATAGCTTTCTAGTTGTGGTGACTGAAAGCAGTGGCTGGTGAAGAGCGGGCACACCTGGGAGATATGCAAATTGCCACCATTCACAGCCAATCAAAGCACATGAATAGAGCATGACAGCTTCTACGATCACAGCGCTACAGCTGTCAATGATAGCACCTGCAGACCCCAGGTCCACCACCAGGGGGAGCTCTGATGCAGCACCACTGCACTTGCACTGTGCGGCTGACTACCTGCAAGCGAGTAGCTTTCTAGTTGTGGTGAGCGAAAGCAGTGGCTGGTAAAGAGCAGGCAGACCTGGGAGATATACAAATTGCCACCATTCACAGCCAATCAAAGCACGTGAATAGCACCTGACAACTTCAGCTATCAATGATAGCACCTGCAGACCCCGGGTCCACCACCAGGGGGAGCTCTGGTGCAGCCGTGCGGCTGACTACCTGCAAGCGAGTAGCTTTCTAGTTGTGGTGACTGAAAGCAGTGGCTGGTGAAGAGCGGGCACACCTGGGAGATATGCAAATTGCCACCATTCACAGCCAATCAAAGCACGTGAATAGAGCCTGACAGCTTCAGCTATCAATGATAGCACCTGCAGACCCCGGGTCCACCACCAGGGGGCGCTCCTGTGCTGCACCACCGCACTTGCGCAGTGCGGCTGACTACCTGCAAGCGAGTAGCTTTCTAGTTGTGGTGAGTGAAAGCAGTGGCTGGTAAAGAGCGGGCACACCTGGGAGATATGCAAATTGCCACCATTCACAGCCAATCAAAGCACGTGAATAGCGCCTGACAACTTCAGCTATCAATGATAGCACCTGCAGACCCCGGGTCCACCACCAGGGGGAGCTCCGGAGGAGCACCACTGCACTTGCGCTGTGCGGCTGACTACCTGCAAGCGAGTAGCTTTCTAGTTGTGGTGTCTGAAAGCAGTGGCTGGTGAAGAGCGGGCACACCTGGGAGATATGCAAATTGCCCCCATTCACAGCCAATCAAAGCAGGGGAATAGAGCCTCACAGCTTCTACGATTACAGTGCTTCAGCTGTCAATGATAGCACCTGCAGACCCATGGTACACCACCAGGGGGATCTCCGGTGCAGCACCACAGCACTTGCGCTGTGCGGCTGACTACCTGCAAGCGAGTAGCTTTCTAGTTGTGGTGAGTGAAAGCAGTGGCTGAAAAAGAGCGGGCACACCTGGGAGATATGCAAATTGCCACCATTCACAGCCAATCAAAGCACGTGAATAGCGCCTGACAACTTCAGCTATCAATGATAGCACCTGCCGACCCCGGGTCCACCACCAGGGGGCGCTCCGGTGCAGCACCACTGCACTTGCGCTGTGCGGCTGACTACCTGCAAGCGAGTAGCTTTCTAGTTGTGGTGTCTGAAAGCAGTGGCTGGCAAAGAGCGGGCACACCTGGGAGATATGCAAATTGCCACCATTCACAGCCAATCAAAGCGGGGGAATAGAGCCTGACAGTTTCTACGATTACAGCGCTTCAGCTGTCAATGATAGCACCTGCAGACCCCGGGTCCACCACCAGGGGGAGCTCCGGTGCAGCACCACTGCACTTGCGCTGTGCGGCTGACTACCTGCAAGCGAGTAGCTTTCTAGTTGTGGTGAGTGAAAGCAGTGGCTGTTGAAGAGCGGGCACACCTGGTAGATATGCAAATGCCACCATTCACAACCAATCAAAGCTCTTGAATAGAGCCTGACAGCTTCATCTATCAATGATAACACCTGCAGACCCCAGGTCCACCACCAGGGGGAGCTGCGGTGCAGCTGTGCGGCTGAGTACCTGCAAGCGAGTAGCTTTCTAGTTGTGGTGAGTGAAAGCAGTGGCTGTTGAAGAGCGGGCACACCTGGGAGATATGCAAATGCCACCGTTCACAACCAATCAAAGCTCTTGAATAGAGCCTGACAGCTTCATCGATCAATGATAACACCTGCAGACCCCAGGTCCACCACCAGGGGGAGCTGCGGTGCAGCTGTGCGGCTGAGTACCTGCAAGCGAGTAGCTTTCTAGTTGTGGTGACTGAAAGCAGTGGCTGGTGAAGAGCGGGCACACCTGGGAGATATGCAAATTGCCACCATTCACAGCCAATCAAAGCACGTGAATAGAGACTGACAGCTTCAGCTATCAATGATAGCACCTGCAGACCCCGGGTCCACCACCAGGGGGAGCTCCGGTGCAGCTGACTACCTGCAAGCGAGTAGCTTTCTATTTGTGGTGACCGAAAGCAGTGGCTGGTGAAGAACGGGCACACCTGGGAGATATGCAAATTGCCACCATTGACAGCCAATCAAAGCACGTGGATAGAGCCTGACAGCTTCAGCTATCAATGATAGCACCTGCAGACCCCGGGTCCACCACCAGGGGGAGCTCCGGTGCAGCACCACTGCACTTCCGCATTGCCACCTTTCACAGCCAATCAAAGCACGTGGATAGAGCCTGACAGCTTCAGCTATCAATGATAGCACCTGCAGACCCCGGGTCCACCACCAGGAGGAGCTCCGGTGCAGCACCACTGCACTTCCGCTGTGCGGCTGACTACCTGCAAGCGAGTAGCTTTCTAGTTGTGGTGATTGAAAGCAGTGGCTGGTGAAGAGCGGGCACACCTGGGAGTTATGCAAATTGCCACCATTCACAGCCAATCAAAGCACGTGAATAGCACCTCACAACTTCAGCTATCAATGATAGCACCTACAGACCCCGGGTCCACCACCAGGGGGAGCTCCGGTGCAGTTGTGCAGCTGTGCGGCTGCATACCTGCAAGAGAGTAGCTTTCTAGTTGTGGTGACTGAAAGCAGTGGCTGGTGAAGAGCGGGCACACCTGGGAGATATGTAAATTGCCACCATTCACAGCCAATCAAAGCACGTGAATAGAGACTGACAGCTTCAGCTATCACTGATAGCACCTGCAGACCCCGGGTCCACCACCAGGGGGAGCTACGGTGCAGCTGACTACCTGCAAGTGAGTAGCTTTCTATTTGTGGTGACTGAAAGCAGTGGCTGGTGAAGAGCGGGCACACCTGGGAGATATGCAAACTGCCACCATTCACAGCCAATCAAAGCACGTAAATAGCGCCTGACAACTTCAGCTATCAATGATAGCACCTGCAGACCCCGGGTCCACCACCAGGGGGAGCGCCGGTGCAGCACCACTGCACTTGCAGCTGTGCGGCTGACTACCTGGAAGCGAGTAGCTTTCTAGTTGTGGTGACTGAAAGCAGTGGCTGGTGAAGAACGGGCACACCTGGGAGATATGCAAATTGCCACCATTCACAGCCAATCAAAGCGCGTGAATAGAGCCTGACAGCTTCAGCTATCAATGACAGCACCTGCAGACCCCGGGTCCACCACCAGGGGGCGCTCCGGTGCAGCACCACTGCACTTGCAGCTGTGCGGCTGACTACCTGGAAGCGAGTAGCTTTCTAGTTGTGGTGACTGAAAGCAGTGGCTGGTGAAGAGCGGGCACACCTGGGAGATATGCAAATTGCCACCATTCACAGCCAATCAAAGCAGGGGAATAGAGCCTGACAGCTTCTACAATTACAGTGCTTCAGCTGTCAATGATAGCACCTGCAGACCCCGGGTCCACCACCAGGGGGAGCTCCGGTGCAGCACCACTGCACTTGCGCTGTGCGGCTGACTACCTGCAAGCGAGTAGCTTTCTAGTTGTGGTGAGTGAAAGCAGTGGCTGGTGAAAAGCGGGCACACCTGGGAGATATGCAAATTGCCACCATTCACAGCCAATCAAAGCACGTGAATAGAGCCTGGCAGCTTCAGCTATCAATGATAACACATGCAGACCCCGGGTCCACCACCAGGGGGAGCTCCAGTGCAGCAGCACTGCACTTGCGCTGTGCGGCTGACTACCTGCAAGCGAGTAGCTTTCTAGTTGTGGTGACTGAAAGCAGTGGCTGGTGAAGAGCGGGCACACCTGGGAGATATGCAAATTGCCACCATTCACAGACAATCAAAGCGCGTGAATGGAGCCTGACGGCTTCAGCTATCAATGATAGCACCTGCAGACCCCGGGTCCACCACCAGGGGGAGCTACGGTGCAGCAGCACTGCACTTGCGCTGTGCGGCTGAGTACCTCAAGCGAGTAGCTTTCTAGTTGTGGTGACTGAAAGCAGTGGCTGGTGAAGAGCGGGCACACCTGGGAGAAATGCAAATTGCCACCATTCACAGCCAATCAAAGCATGTAACTAGAGCCTGACAGCTTCAGCTATCAATGATAGAACCTGCAGACCCCGGGTCCACCACCAGGGGGAGCTCCGGTGCAGCACCACCGCACTTGCGCAATGCGGCTGACTACCTGCAAGCGAGTAGCTATCTAGTTGTGGTGAGTGAAAGCAGTGGCTGGTGAAGAGCGGGCACACCTGGGAGATATGCAAATTGACACCATTCACAGCCAATCAAAGCACGTGAATAGAGCCTGACAGCTTCTACAATCACAGAGCTTCAGCTATCAATGATAGCACCTGCAGACCCCGGGTCCACCACCAGGGGGAGCTCCGGTGCAGCACCACCGCACTTGCGCAATGCGGCTGACTACCTGCAAGCGAGTAGCTATCTAGTTGTGGTGAGTGAAAGCAGTGGCTGGTGAAGAGCAGGCACACCTGGGTGATATGCAAATTGCCACCATTCACAGCCAATCGAAGCAGGGGAATAAATCCTGACAGCTTCTACGATCACAGCGCATCAGCTGTCAATGATAGCACCTGCAGATCCCGGATACACCACCAGCGGGAGCTCCGGTGCAGCACCACTGCACTTGCGCTGTGCGGCTGACTACCTGCAAGCGAGTAGTTTTCTAGTTGTGGTGAGTGAAAGCAGTGGCTGGTGAAGAGCGGGCACACCTGGGAGATATGCAAATTGCATCCATTCACAGCCAATCAAAGCACGTGAATAGAGCCTGACAGCTTCTACGATCACAGCGCTTCAGCTGTCAATGATAGCACCTGCAGACCCCCGGGTCCACGACCAGGCGGAGCTCCGGTGCAGCACGACTGCACTTGCGCTGTGCGGCTGACTACCTGCAAGCGAGTAGCGTTCTAGTTGTGGTGACTGAAAGCAGTGGCTGGTGAAGAGCGCGCACTCCTGGGCAAGATGCAAATTGCCACCATTCCGAGCCAATCAAAGCGGGGGAATAGATCCTGACAGCTTCTACGATCACAGCGCATCAGCTGTCAATGATAGCACCTGCAGACCCCGGGTCCATCAACAGGGGGAGCTCCGGTGCAGCACCACCGCACTTGCGCTGTGCGGCTGAGTACCTGCTAGCGAGTAGCTTTCTAGTTGTGGTAACTGAAGCAGTGGCTGGTGAACAGCGTGCACACCTGGGGAATATCCAAATTGCCACCATTCACAGCCAATCAAAGCGGGGGGAATAGAGCCTGACAGCTTCTACGATTACAGCGCTTCAGCTGTCAATGATAGCACCTGCAAACCCCGGGTACACCACCAGGGGGAGCTCTGGTGCAGCATCACTGCACTTGAGCTGTGCGGCTGACAACCTGCAAGCGAGTAGTTTTCTAGTTGTGGTGACTGAAAGCAATGGCTGGTGAAGAGCGGGCACACCTGGGAGATATGCAAATTGCCACCATTCACAGCCAATCAAAGCGGGAGAATAGAGTTTGACAGCTTCTACGATCACAGTGCTTCCGCTGTCAATGATAGCACCTGCAGACCCCGGGTCCACCACCAGGGGGAGCTCCAGTGCAGCACCACTGTGCTTGCGCTGTGCGGCTGAGTAACTGCAAGCGAGTAGCTTTCTAATTGTGGTGAGTGAAAGCAGTGGCTGGTGAAGAGCAGGCACACCTGGGAGAAATGCAAATTGCCACCATTCACAGCGGGGGAATAGAGCCTGACAGCTTCTACGATCACAACGCTTCAGCTGTCAATGATAGCACCTGCAGACCCCGGGTCCACCACCAGGGGGAGCTCCGGAACAGCACCACTGCACTTTGCCTGTGCGGCTGACTATCTGCAAGCGAGTAGCTTTCTAGTTGTGGTGACTGAAAGCAGTGGCTGGTGAAGAGCGGGCACACCTTGGAGATATGCAAATTGCCACCATTCACAGCCAATCAAAGCAGGGGAATAGAGCCTGACAGCTTCTACGATCACAGAGCTTCAGCTGTCAATGATAGCACCTGCAGACCCCGGGTCCAGCACCAGGGGGAGCTCCGGTGCAACACCACTGCACTTACGCTGTGCTTCTGACATTCTGCAAGCGAGTAGCTTTCTAGTTGTGGTGATGGAAAGCAATGGCTGGTGAAGAGAGGGCACACCTGGGAGATATGCAAATTGCCACCATTCACAGCCAATCAAAGCTCATGAATAGAGCCTGACAGCTTCTACGATCACAGCGCTTCAGCTGTCAATGATAGCACCTGCAGTCCCCAGGTCCACCACCAGGGGGAGCTCGGGTGCAGCACCACCGCACTTGCACTGTGCGGCTCACTACCTGCAAGCGAGTAGATTTCTAGTTGTGGTGAAAGCAGTGGCTGGTGAAGAACGGGCACACCTGGGAGATATGCAAATTGCATCCATTCACAGCCAATCAAAGCGGGTGATTACAGTGCTTCAGCTGTCAATGATAGCACCTGCAGACCCCGGGTCCACCACCAGGGGGAGCTACAGTGCAGCAGCACTGCACTTGCGCTGTGCGGCTGAGTACCTCAAGCGAGTAGCTTTCTAGTTGTGGTGACTGAAAGCAGTGGCTGGTGAAGAGCGGGCACACCTGGGAGAAATGCAAATTGCCACCATTCACAGCCAATCAAAGCATGTAACTAGAGCCTGACAGCTTCAGCTATCAATGATAGAACCTGCAGACCCCGGGTCCACCACCAGGGGGAGCTCCGGTGCAGCACCACCGCACTTGCGCAATGCGGCTGACTACCTGCAAGCGAGTAGCTATCTAGTTGTGGTGAGTGAAAGCAGTGGCTGGTGAAGAGCGGGCACACCTGGGAGATATGCAAATTGACACCATTCACAGCCAATCAAAGCACGTGAATAGAGCCTGACAGCTTCTACAATCACAGAGCTTCAGCTGTCAATGATAGCACCTGCAGACCCCGGGTCCACCACCAGGGGGAGCTCCGGTGCAGCACCACCGCACTTGCGCAATGCGGCTGACTACCTGCAAGCGAGTAGCTATCTAGTTGTGGTGAGTGAAAGCAATGGCTGGTGAAGAGCAGGCACACCTGGGAGATATGCAAATTGCCACCATTCACAGCCAATCAAAGCAGGGGAATAGAGCCTGACAGCTTCTACGATCATAGCGCTTCAGCTGTCAATGATAGCACCTGCAGACCCCAGGTCCACCACCAGGGGGAGCTCCGGTGCAGCACCACTGCACTTGCGCTGTGCGGCTGACTACCTGCAAGCGAGTAGCTTTCTAGTTGTGGTGTATGAAAGCAGTGGCTGGTGAAAAGTGGGCACACCTGGGAGATATGCAAATTGCCTCCATTCACAGCCAATCAAAGCTCGTGAATAGAGCCTGACAGCTTCTACAATAACAGCGCTTCAGCTGTCAATGATAGCACCTGCAGACCCCGGGTCCATCAACAGGGGGAGCTCCGGTGCAGCACCACCGCACTTGCACTGTGCGGCTGAGTACCTTCTAGCGAGTAGCTTTCTAGTTGTGGTAACTGAAGCAGTGGCTGGTGAACAGCGTGCACACCTGGGGGAAATCCAAATTGCCACCATTCACAGCCAATCAAAGCGGGGGGAATAGAGCCTGACAGCTCCTACGATTACAGCGCTTCAGCTGTCAATGATAGCACCTGCAGACCCCGGGTACACCACCAGGGGGAGCTCTGGTGCAGCATCACTGCACTTGAGCTGTGCGGCTGACAACCTGCAAGCGAGTAGTTTTCTAGTTGTGGTGACTGAAAGCAATGGCTGGTGAAGAGCGGGCACACCTGGGAGATATGCAAATTGCCACCATTCACAGCCAATCAAAGCGGGAGAATAGAGTTTGACAGCTTCTACGATCACAGTGCTTCCGCTGTCAATGATAGCACCTGCAGACCCCGGGTCCACCACCAGGGGGAGCTCCAGTGCAACACCACTGTGCTTGCGCTGTGCGGCTGAGTAACTGCAAGCGAGTAGCTTTCTAATTGTGGTGAGTGAAAGCAGTGGCTGGTGAAGAGCAGGCACACCTGGGAGAAATGCAAATTGCCACCATTCACAGCGGGGCAATAGAGCCTGACAGCTTCTACGATCACAGCGCATCAGCTGTGAATGATAGCACCTGCAGACCCCGGGTCCACCACCAGGGGGAGCTCCGGTGCAGCACCACTGTGCTTGCGCTGTGCAGCTGAGTACCTGCAAGCGAGTAGTTTTCTAGTTGTGGTGACTGAAAGCAATGGCTGGTGAAGAGCGGGCACACCTAGGAGATATGCAAATTGCCACCATTCACAGCCAATCAAAGCTGGTGAATAGAGTTTGACAGCTTCTACGATTACAGTGCTTCAGCTGTCAATGATAGCACCTGCAGACCCCAGGTCCACCACCAGGGGGAGCTCCGGTGCAGCACCACCGCACTTGCGCTGTGCTGCTCACTACCTGCAAGCGAGTATATTTCTAGTTGTGGTGAAAGCAGTGGCTGGTGAAGAACAGGCACACCTGGGAGATATGCAAATTGCATCCATTCACAGCCTGACAGCTTCTACAATTACAGCAATTCAGCTGTCAATGATAGCACCTGCAGACCCCGGGTCCACCATCAGGGGGAGCTCCGGTGCAGCACCACTGCACTTGAGCTGTGCGGCTGACTACCTGCATGCGAGTAGTTTTCTAGTTGTGGTGACTGAAAGCAGTGGCTGGTGAAGAGTGGGCACACCTGGGAGATATGCAAATTGCCACCATTCACAGCCAATCAATGCAGGGGAATAGAGTTTGACAGCTTCTACGATCACAGCGCTTCAGCTGTCAATGATAGCACCTGCAGACCCCGGGTCCAGCACCAGGGGGAGCTCCGGTGCAACACCACTGCACTTACGCTGTGCTTCTGACAATCTGCAAGCGAGTAGCTTTCTAGTTGTGGTGATGGAAAGCAATGGCTGGTGAAGAGAGGGCACACCTGGGAGATATGCAAATTGCCACCATTCACAGCCAATCAAAGCTCATGAATAGAGCCTGACAGCTTCTACGATCACAGCGCTTCAGCTGTCAATGATAGCACCTGCAGACCCCAGGTCCACCACCAGGGGGAGCTCGGGTGCAGCACCACCGCACTTGCGCTGTGCGGCTCACTACCTGCAAGCGAGTAGATTTCTAGTTGTGGTGAAAGCAGTGGCTGGTGAAGAACGGGCACACCTGGGAGATATGCAAATTGCATCCATTCACAGCCAATCAAAGCGGGTGATTACAGTGCTTCAGCTGTCAATGATAGCACCTGCAGACCCCGGGAGCACCACCAGGGGGAGCTCCGGTGCAGCACCACTGCGCTTGCATTGTGCGACTGAGTACCTGCAAGCAAGTAGCTTTCTAGTTCTGGTGACTGAAAGCAGTGGCTGGTGAAGAACGGGCCCAGCTGGGAGATATGCAAATTGCCACCATTCACAGCCAATCAAAGCAGGGCAATAAAGTCTGACAGCTTCTACGATCACAGCGCATCAGCTGTGAATGATAGCACCTGCAGACCCCGGGTCCACCACCAGGGGGAGCTCCGGTGCAGCACCACTGTGCTTGCGCTGTGCAGCTGAGTACCTGCAAGCGAGTAGTTTTCTAGTTGTGGTGACTGAAAGCAATGGCTGGTGAAGAGCGGGCACACCTAGGAGATATGCAAATTGCCACCATTCACAGCCAATCAAAGCGGGTGAATAGAGTTTGACAGCTTCTACGATTACAGTGCTTCAGCTGTCAATGATAGCACCTGCAGACCCCAGGTCCACCACCAGGGGGAGCTCCGGTGCAGCACCACCGCACTTGCGCTGTGCTGCTCACTACCTGCAAGCGAGTATATTTCTAGTTGTGGTGAAAGCAGTGGCTGGTGAAGAACAGGCACACCTGGGAGATATGCAAATTGCATCCATTCACAGCCTGACAGCTTCTACAATTACAGCAATTCAGCTGTCAATGATAGCACCTGCAGACCCCGGGTCCACCATCAGGGGGAGCTCCGGTGCAGCACCACTGCACTTGAGCTGTGCGGCTGACTACCTGCATGCGAGTAGTTTTCTAGTTGTGGTGACTGAAAGCAGTGGCTGGTGAAGAGTGGGCACACCTGGGAGATATGCAAATTGCCACCATTCACAGCCAATCAAAGCAGGGGAATAGAGTTTGACAGCTTCTACGATCACAGCGCTTCAGCTGTCAATGATAGCACCTGCAGACCCCGGGTCCAGCACCAGGGGGAGCTCCGGTGCAACACCACTGCACTTACGCTGTGCTTCTGACAATCTGCAAGCGAGTAGCTTTCTAGTTGTGGTGATGGAAAGCAATGGCTGGTGAAGAGAGGGCACACCTGGGAGATATGCAAATTGCCACCATTCTCAGACAATCAATGAAAGCTCATGACTAGAGCTTGACAGCTTCTACGATCACAGTGCTTCAGCTGTCAATGATAGCACCTGCAGACCCCAGGTCCACCACCAGGGGGAGCTCGGGTGCAGCACCACCGCACTTGCGCTGTGCGGCTCACTACCTGCAAGCGAGTAGATTTCTAGTTGTGGTGAAAGCAGTGGCTGGTGAAGAACGGGCACACCTGGGAGATATGCAAATTGCATCCATTCACAGCCAATCAAAGCGGGTGATTACAGTGCTTCAGCTGTCAATGATAGCACCTGCAGACCCCGGGAGCACCACCAGGGGGAGCTCCGGTGCAGCACCACTGCGCTTGCATTGTGCGACTGAGTACCTGCAAGCAAGTAGCTTTCTAGTTCTGGTGACTGAAAGCAGTGGCTGGTGAAGAACGGGCCCAGCTGGGAGATATGCAAATTGCCACCATTCACAGCCAATCAAAGCAGGGCAATAAAGTCTGACAGCTTCTACGATCACAGCGCATCAGCTGTGAATGATAGCACCTGCAGACCCCGGGTCCACCACCAGGGGGAGCTCCGGTGCAGCACAACTGTGCTTGCGCTGTGCAGCTGAGTACCTGCAAGCGAGTAGTTTTCTAGTTGTGGTGACTGAAAGCAATGGCTGGTGAAGAGCGGGCACACCTAGGAGATATGCAAATTGCCACCATTCACAGCCAATCAAAGCGGGTGAATAGAGTTTGACAGCTTCTACGATTACAGTGCTTCAGCTGTCAATGATAGCACCTGCAGACCCCAGGTCCACCACCAGGGGGAGCTCCGGTGCAGCACCACCGCACTTGCGCTGTGCTGCTCACTACCTGCAAGCGAGTATATTTCTAGTTGTGGTGAAAGCAGTGGCTGGTGAAGAACAGGCACACCTGGGAGATATGCAAATTGCATCCATTCACAGCCTGACAGCTTCTACAATTACAGCAATTCAGCTGTCAATGATAGCACCTGCAGACCCCGGGTCCACCATCAGGGGGAGCTCCGGTGCAGCACCATTGCACTTGAGCTGTGCGGCTGACTACCTGCATGCGAGTAGTTTTCTAGTTGTGGTGACTGAAAGCAATGGCTGGTGAAGAGCGGGCACACCTGGGAGATATGCAAATTGCCACCATTTACAGCCAATCAAAGCACGTGAATAGAGCCTGACAGCTTCATCTGTCAATGATAGCACCTGCAGACCCCGGGTCCACCACCAGGGGGAGCTCCGGTGCAGCACTAGTGCGGCTGACTACCTGCAAGCGAGTAGCTTTCTAGTTGTGGTGAGTGAAAGCAGTGGCTGGTGAAAAGCGGGCACACCTGGGAGATATGCAAATTGCCACCATTCACAGCCAATCAAAGCACGTGAATAGAGCCTGCCAGCTTCTTCGTTCACAGCGCTTCAGCTGTCAATGATAGCACCTGCAGACCCCGGGTGCACCACCAGGGGGAGCTCCGGTGCAACACCACTGCGCTTGCGCTGTGCGACTGAGTACCTGCAAGCAAGTAGCTTTCTAGTTGTGGTGAGTGAAAGCAGTGGCTGGTGAAGAGCAGGCACACCTGTGAGATATGCAAATTGCCACCATTCACAGCCAATCAAAGCAGGGCAATAGAGTCTGACAGCTTCTACGATTACAGCACTTCAGCTGTCAATGATAGCACCTGCAGACCCCGGGTCCACCACCAGGGGGAGCTCCGGTGCAGCACCACTGCACTTAAGCTGTGCGGCTGACTACCTGCATGCGAGTAGTTTTCTAGTTGTGGTGACTGAAAGCAATGGCTGGTGAAGAACGGGCACACCTGGGAGATATGCAAATTGCCACCATTCACAGCCAATCAAAGCGGGAGAATAGAGTTTGACAGCTTCTACGATCACAGCGCTTTAGCTGTCAATGATAGCACCTGCAGACCCTGGTTCCACCACCAGGGGGAACTCGGGTGCAGCACCACCGCACTTGCACTGTGCGGCTCACTACCTTGAAGCGAGCAGATTTCTAGTTGTGGTGAAAGCAGTGGCTGGTAAAGAACGGGCACACCTGGGAGATATGCAAATTGCATCCATTCACAGCCAATCAAAGCGGGTGAATACAGCCTGACAGCTTCTACGATTACAGTGCTTCAGCTGTCAATGATAGCACCTGCAGACCCCGCGTCCACCACCAGGGGGAGCTCCGGAACAGCACCACTGCACTTTGCCTGTGAGGCTGACTATCTGCAAGCGAGTAGCTTTCTAGTTGTGGTGACTGAAAGCAGTGGCTGGTGAAGAGTGCGCACACCTGGGAGATATGCAAATTGCCACCATTCACAGCCAATCAAAGCAGTGGAATAGAGCCTGACAGCTTCTACGATCACAGTGCTTCAGCTGTCAATGATAGCACCTGCAGACCCCGGGTCCACCACCAGGGGGAGCTCCGGTGCAGCACCAGTGCGGCTGACTACCTGCAAGCGAGTAGCTTTCTAGTTGTGGTGAGTGAAAGCAGTGGCTGGTGAAAAGCAGGCACACCTGGGAAATATGCAAATTGCCACCATTCACAGCCAATCAAAGCGCGTGAATAGAGCCTGACATCATCTTCGTTCACAGCGCTTCAGCTGTCAATGATAGCACCTGCAGACCCCGGGTGTACCACCAGGGGGAGCTCCGGTGCAACACCACTGCGCTTGCGTTGTGCGACTGAGTACCTGCAAGCAAGTAGCTTTCTAGTTCTGGTGACTGAAAGCAGTGGCTGGTGAAGAGCGGGCACACCTGGGAGAGATGCAAACTGCCACCATTCACAGCCAATCAAAGTGCGTGAAAAGAGCACTTCAGCTGTGAAATGATAGCACCTGCATCCCCCGGGTCCACCACCAGGGGGCGCTGCAGTGCAGCACCAATGCGTTTGCGCTGTGCGGCTGACTACCTGCAAGCGAGTAGCTTCCAAGTTGTGGTGAGTGAAAGCAGTGGCTGGAGAAGAGTGGGCACACCTGGGAGAAATGCAAATTGACAGCATTCACAGCCAAACAAAGCATGTTTTTTGAGCCTGGCGGCCTCTACGGTCATAGCACTTCAACTGTGAAATGATAGCATTTGCAATACCTGGGTCATCCACTGGGGGGCACTCCGGTGCATCACCACTTTGTTTGGGCAGTGCGAATAGATTTCTAGTTGTGAGAAGAGCGGGCACACCTAAGAAATATGAAATTGCCACCATTCACAACCAATCAAAGTGCGTGAAAAGAGCCTGGCAGTTTCTACAATCACAGCGCTTCAACTCTGAAATGATAGCATCTGCACTCCCCAGGTTGCCCACTAAGGAACACTACAGTGCAGAACCACTATCCTTGGGCTGTGCGGCTGACTACCTACAACCGAGTAGCTTTCTAGTTGTGGTGAGTGAAAGCAGTGGCTGGAGAAGAGCGGGCACTCCTGGGAGATATGCAAAGCGCGTGAATAGAACCTGACAGCTTCTACGATCACAGTGCTTCAGCTGTGATATGATAGCACCTGCAGCCCCCAGGTCCACCACCAGGGGGCGCTCCGGTGCAGCACCACTGCGCTTGCGCTGTGCGGCTGAGTACCTGCAAGCGAGTAGCTTTCTAGTTGTGGTGACTGAAAGCAGTGGCTGGAGAAGAGCGGGCAGTCCTGGGAGATATGCAAATTGCCACCATTCACAGCCAATCAAAGCACGTGAAAAAAGCCTGGCGGCTTCTAGGATCACAGCGCTTCAGCTGTGAATTGATAGCAACTGCAGACCCCGGGTCCACCACCAGGGGGCGCTGCGGTGCAGCACCACTGCGCTTGCGCTATGCGGCTGAGTACCTGCAAGCGAGTAGCTTTCTAGTTGTGGTGACTGAAAGCAGTGGCTGGAGAAGAGCGGGCAGTCCTGGGAGATATGCAAATTGCCACCATTCACAGCCAATCAAAGCACGTGAAAAAAGCCTGGCGGCTTCTAGGATCACAGCGCTTCAGCTGTGAATTGATAGCAACTGCAGACCCCGGGTCCACCACCAGGGGGCGCTGCGGTGCAGCACCACTGCGCTTGCGCTATGCGGCTGAGTACCTGCAAGCGAGTAACTTTCTAGTTGCCTTGACTGAAAGCAGTGGCTGGTGAACAGCGGGCACACCTGGGAGATATGCAAAGCGCCACAATTCACAGCCAATCAAAGCACGTGAATGGAGCCTGACAGCTTCTACGATCACAGCGCTTCAGCTGTGAAATGATAACACCTGCAGTCCCCGGGTCCACCACCAGGAAGCGCTTCAATGCAGTACCACTGCGCTTGCGCAGAGCGGCTGAGTACCTGCAAGCAACTAGCTTTCTAGTTGTGGTGAGTGAAAGCAGTGGCTGGAGAAGAGCGGGCACTCCTGGTAAATATGCAAAGCACCACCATTCACAGCCAATCAAAGCGCGTGAATAGAGCCTGACAGCTTCTACGATCACAGTGCTTCAGCTGTGATAAGATAGCACCTGCAGACCCCGGGTCCAGCACCAGGGTGCGCTCCGGTGCAGCACCACTGCGCTTGCGCCGTGCGGTAGACTATCTGCAAGCGAGTAGCTTTCTAGTTGTGGTGAGTGAAAGCAGTGGCTGGAGAAGAGCGGGCCCAGCAGGGAGATATGCAAATTGCCACCATTCTCAGCCAATCAAAGCACATGAAAAAAGCCTGGCGGCTTCAACGATCACAACGCTTCAGCTGTGAAATGATAACACCTGCAGACCCCAGGTACACCACCAAGGGGCGGTCCGGTGCAGCACCAGTGCCCTTGCACTGTGCGGCTGACTACCTGCAAGCGAGTAGCTTTCTAGTTATGGTGAGTGAAAGTAGTGGCTGGTGAAGAGCTGGAACACCTGGGAGAGATGCAAACTGCCACCTTTCACAGCCAATCAAAGTGCGTGAAAAGAGCCTGGCGGCTTCTACGATCACAGCACTTCAGCAGTGAAATGATAGCACCTGCATTCCCCGTGTCCACCACCAGGGGGCGCTGCAGTGCAGCACCAATGCGTTTGCGCCGTGCAGTAGACTATCTGCAAGCGAGTAGCTTCCAAGTTGTGGTGAGTGAAAGCAGTGGCTTGAGAAGAGTGGGCACACCTGGGAGAAATCGAAATTGCCACCATTCACAGCCAATCAAAGCGCGTGAAAAGAGCCTGGCAGTTTCTACGATCACAGTGCTTCAACTGTGAAATGACAGCATTTGCAATCCCCAGGTTGCCCACTAGGGGGCACTACGGTGCAGAACCACTATCCTTGGTCTGTGCAGGAGACTACCTACAACCAAGTAGCTTTCTTGTTGTGGGGAGTGAAAGCAATGCCTTGAGAAGAGCGGGCACTTGGGAAATATGCAAATCGACACCTTTCAAAGCCAATCACAGCGAGTGAAAAGAGCCTTGTGGCCTCTAGGGTCATTACGCTTCAACTGTGAAATGATAGCATCTGTAATACCCGGGTCGTCCACTGGGGGGCACTCCGGTGCAGCACCACTATGCTTTTGATGTGCGGGAGACAACTTGCAAACGAGTAGCTTTCTAGTTGTGGGGAGTGAAAGCAAAGGCACAAGAACAGCCGGCACCTGGGAAATATGCAAATTGTCACCATTCACAGCACGTGAAAAGTGCCTGCTGGCTTCTAGGATCATAGCGCTTCAACTGTGAAAAGATAGCATCTGCGTTACCCAGATTGTCCACTGGGGGGGGGGCACTCCGTTGCAACACCACTATGCTTCTGCTTTTGCGGGAGACTAGCTGCAAACGAGTAGCTTTCTAGTTGTGGGGAGTGAAAGTAATGGCTTGAGAACAGCGGGGACCTGGGCGATATTCAAATTGCCAGTATTCACAGCTAATCAAAGCGTGTTAAAAGAGCCTGGCGGTTTCTACCGTCACAGCACTTCAACGTAGAAATGGTAGCATCTGCAGTCCCCGGCTCGTCCACTGTGCAGGAGATTACCTGCAATCGAGTAGTTTTCTATTTGTGGGGAGTGGAAGCAATGGCTCGAGAACAGCGGGCATCTGGGTTATATGCAAATTGTCACTATTCACATCCAATCAAACCGCATGAAATTACTCTACTGTCATAGTACTTCAACTGTGAAATGAGAGCATCTGCAGTCCCCAGGTCACCCTGTGTGGAGCTCCCCAGTACAGCACCACTGTGCTTGTGCTACCCTGGAGACTACCTGCAAACATGTAGCTTTCCAGTTGTGGGGAGTGAAAGCAATGGCTCGAGAACAGCGGGGACCTGGGAGATATGAAAATTGCCACCAATCAAAGCAGCCTATAAGCTTCTACAGTCAGAGCACTTCAACATTGAAATGGTAGCATCTGTAGTCCCCGGGTCGCTCACTGTGCTTGCGCTGCGCGGGAGACTACCTGCAAACGAGTAGCTTTCCAGTTGTGGGGAGTGAAAGCAATGATTTGAGAACAGTGGGCACTTGGGAGATAAGAACATAAGAAAGTTTACAAACGAGAGGAGGCCATTCAGCCCATCTTGCTAATTTATTTGTTAGTTGCTTATTGCTCCCAGAATCTCATCAAGCACCTTCTTGAATGATCCCAGGGTGTCAGCTTCAACAACATTACTGGGGAGTTGGTTCCAGACCCTCACAATTCTCTGTGTAAAAAGTGCCTCCTATTTTCTGTTCTGAATGCCCCTTTATGACCAGAACTGAACCCAATATGCTAGATGAGGTCTTACTAATGCAATGTAAAGTTTTAACATTACTTCCTTTAATTTAAATTCAACACTTCTCACAATATATCTGAGCATCTTGTTGGCCTTTTTCATAGCTTCCCCACATTGTCCAGATGAAGACATTTCTGAGTCAACATAAACCCCTAGGTCTTTTTCATAGATTCCTTCTTCTATTTCACGATCTCCCATATGATATTTATAATGCACATTTTTATTGCCTGCGTGCAGTACTTTACACTTTTCTCTATTAAATGTCATTTGCCATGCGTCTGTCCAGTTCTGAATGCTGTCTAGGTTATTTTGAATGACCTTTGCTGCTGCAACAGCGTTTGCCACTCCTCCTATTTTTGTGTCGTCTGCAATTTTAACAAGTTTGCTTACTATACCAGAATCTAAATCATTAATGTAGATTAGGAATAGCAGAGGACCTAATACTGATCTCTGTGGTACAACACTGGTTACTTCACTCCATTTTGAGGTTTCTCCTCTAATCCGTACTTTCTGTTTTCTACATGCTAACCCCTCCCTAATTCATGTGCATGCATTTCCTTGAATAACTACTGCGTTCAGTTTGAGAATGAATCTTATGCAAATTCCAACCATTCACAAGAGCCAATAAAAGCGTGTGAAAGGAGCCTGACGGTTTCTACGGTCACAGCGCTTCGAAAGTGAAATGGTTGCAGCTGCAGTCCCGGGTTGCCCTGTGCAAACCGCTAACAAAGATCATGCAACAGTCTCTTGCCACAGAGGTTGTACAGACACACTGGAAAATTGCAAAAGTAATACTGATCCACAAAAAGGGAGATAAAACCGAACCAGGTAACTATAGACTAATAAGCCTGACTTCTATTATATGTAAACTATAATAAGATCCAAAATGGAAAATTACCTATATGGCAATTATGAATTCCGTTATACGAGAGTAGATGTTAAAACTTCATGCTGATATGAACTTGGCTCTCGCCAAGATAAGCACCAACTAAGACGTAGCTTTACAGTAAACTAATGTGATCCATATGTGTCTCCATCCATTTACGTTTCCTTCTGTCGATATCCTTCTGTCTGGTGTTAATGGCTGAAGTGTGATCAGCTTATTTTGCCCCCCTGCTGCATCAGCACACACAACGGCTGCGATGCTGGCTCCGGGAATCAACCACAGTGCGGCCTCCCCAGCGCATCAGCATGACAACCGTCTGGACTGAGCTAAGGAGGGTCTTCAAGTGGGCACCTTCCATCCTCAGTGTTTTGTCGACTAGCCCACGACACCTCAAGAGGGCTCAACGGTGATTCTGGCATCCCAGCATCACCCCCCTACGTCCCCCACTCGACTCAACCCAGCTTACTTACCTGTACATCAGTGTTTCTTTCTTTCTATTGTGCTTGAGATCCCCAACCAGAATCTTTCCGTCTCAACCACAGCCAGTTGCTGCTCCTCTCTGCTGCTTCAGATAAGTTCGTCACTGTGCAACGCAACTCTTGGCCACTGAATCCGCCGTCTCTGAGAAACCGGGTTGTAGTGTGCCACAAATCCTCGACAACCCACCTCCACTGGGTAAACCTGGACTCTCCATCCTCGCTGTCCCGCCTCAGTGGCTAGTTGAGCATACCGCAGTTTCTTCCTCTCATACGCCTCATTTACAGCATCCTCCCATGGCACTGTTAACTCTACCAGGTGAACAAGGCGTGCTGATCCAGACCACAAGACAATATCTGGTCGAAGGTTAGTGGTGGCAATCTCAGGTAGAAAAATAAGCCATTGACCAACATCTGCCATCATTTTCCAGTCTCTAACAGCTTCCAGTTGTCCTGGACGAGGATTGGTTTTAACACCTTTTCTTGGTGGTTGCTCTCCTGGGCGGAGGAATGTTGTCTTTTGTGTGTAATGTTTTGATGGAACAGGTGGCAACTTATTGGTCTTGTTACGCTTGTCTTCCAATGCTAAGGCCAAACATCGCAGCACCTGGTCATGGCGCCAAGTAAACCGTCCTTGGCTAAGAGCCACCTTACATCCTGTCAAAATGTGCCTTAATGTTGCAGGTGATGAACACAAAGGACATGAGGGATCCTCTCCTACCCAGAGATTTAGGTTCTGTGGTGATGGGAGAACATCTTATGTTGACCTGATGAGGAAACTGATCCTGCTCTGTTCCATTGACCATAGGTCTTGCCAGCCAATCTTGAGTTGTTCCACACTCTCCCATCTCATCCATTCTCCCTGCATGGCCTGGGAAATGGCCTTTATACACCTCATCCTCTCCTCCTGCTGTTGCACCTTGTTGACTACCAGCTTCCTCCTTTGAGCCATGTAGGAGGAGCTGAACTAAGTCCAAGACCCCCTCTTCCATGCTGAACTTGCCCCATGATATCACCAATTCGAAGGGCAGCCTTTGCATCTTCCACAGCTTTCTTTGCCGCTCACTTTCTTCCAGTTTTCAACACAGGTGCTGCCTCCCTTACGCATTTGCCGCGTGACTCTACTAATGACATTTCCAATCTGGCCTTGGCGCACTTAAACTGCTCGGTTAGAGCGGAGACTGGTAGCTGCAATATTCCTTTGCCATAATGGACCACTCTGCTAAGTATCCTGAGAGACAGTCAGCATGGTTTTAGGAAAGGGAGATCATGTCTAAACCTGCTTGATTTTTTTGAGGATGCAACATCAACAATAGATAATTGCAAAACATTTGTTGTTTTTTTTAGATTTCCAGAAGGCTTTTGACAAAATCCTGCATAAAAGATTAATCCTCAAACTGAACACAGCAGGGATTCAAGGAAATTCATGCACATGAATTAGGGAGTGGTTAACAGGTAGAAAACAAAGGACTGATTAGAGGAGAAATCTCAAAATGGAGCGAGGTAACCAGTGCAGTATCACAGGGATCAGTCCTCTGCTATTGTAATCTACATTAATGATTTAGATTCAGGTATAGTAAGCAAACCTGTTAAATTTGCAGACTACACAAAAATAGGAGTGGCAAACACTGTTGCAGCAGAAAAGGTCATTCAAAATGATCTAGACAGCATTCAGAACTGGGCAGACACATGGCAAACAACATTTAATAGAGGAAAGTGTAAGGTACTGCACGCAGGCAATAAAAATGTCCATTATAAATAACATATGGGAGTGTGGTAAAGTGGTTGCTGATGATGTACAGGTGCAGAGATGATGCAGTGCAGGAATAAACAGACAGAGTTTTGTAATCCGGTATGGAAAAATATACTTTTTATTTTTGTTATAATCCAGGTCTGGTGACCAAATAATAAACTCTGGTTATACCAGTGATGCGTAAAACAGATAACAGTAACAGGGATTGCAGCCCTAAACAATAAACACAGTATCTCTCCCACAATATACAACCACGGTCACCAGTCCTGGGTGCGTGCTGCAGTACTCGTGGTGTGAGATAGTTTAAAAGAGTGACAAATAGTGCAGTGCTGTTCCGGCTCTTAGCGACAGCTCCAGAACATGTTAGCCGTCAATAAACACACAAGTAACAAATTATCCAAGACAAACTAAACAAACACTCACAATACTTAATACACAGTGCACAGGTCCTTCCGGGTCTATTTTGAAACCAAAAGCGAAGGAAAAGATTTACAATTCTCTGACCCCTTTTATGTGATTCTGCATGGCCCCTTGGTAAACTATTGCAGCTGATTCTATTACCTCATTTACCTTCCAGGTCAATATATTCCCTACTGGAGTCTCGTCTTTTTCCAGGCTGACTGACTTCCCGACCCAGGGAATGAACTGTCAAGACAACCTGCTCAAAGCCTTTCCCTTTTGCTACTTTAGTACCCTCACAGGTCAAGAGGGAGATCTACAACCAGAACTCATATTTCCATCACAGGAAGATACTGAAATTGAAAAAGTAATCTATGTAAATGCTGGTTTGTGTTGACTCAGATGTTTTCATCTAGGCAATGTGGGGAAGCTATATAAAAAAGGAGCAAACAAAATGCTCATACATAGTGAAAAGTGTTGGATTTAAATCAAGGGAAGTAACGTTAAAACCTTACAATGCATTAGTCAGACCTAATCTATAATATTGTGTTCAGTTCTTGTCACTTCGCTACAAAAAGGGGTCACAAATGGAGATTAGATAAAGGGGCATTCAGAACAGAAAATAGGAGGCACTTTTTTACACAGAGAATTGTGAGGGTCTGGAACCAACTCCCCAGTAAATGTTGCTGAAGCTGACACCCTCGGATCCTTCAAGAAGTAGCTTGATGAGTTTCTGGGATCAATAAGCTACCAACAACCAAACAAGCAAGCAAGATAGGCCAAATAGCCTCCTCTCGTTTGTAACCTTTATGTTCTTATGTCACAGCCTGTGCGCTGCTGCTGTGTGTGTGTAAGCTGTGTCATATTTCACAGGCCTGCTAACGGCTTTAACCAGTGAGAGAGGTTTGACTTGTGTTTTATGCTTAGAAAACTTAGAGCGATTGAATTTCTGACATTTGTGATTTGTTTAATATTTGTGTGCTTATTAAAATACTATTGA
This sequence comes from Acipenser ruthenus, assembly GCF_902713425.1. Lineage (NCBI taxonomy): Eukaryota > Metazoa > Chordata > Actinopteri > Acipenseriformes > Acipenseridae > Acipenser > Acipenser ruthenus. Next base: position 4,814,628 of record NC_081224.1, on the reverse strand, counting down.
TTAAATTATCTTTGTGTTCATAGTAAATCCTTGATCATGTAACACATCAATTACATATTTTTTTATAACCAATCTAAAATCAGCCTAGATAAAACTCAACTATCAATTATAGAATTGTTCTTACAGCTGTCAGTAGCCAGGAGCAATTTGACACAGTGAATCACCTCCTGAAAGACTTCAGAGCATTGCAGGACAGACATAACAAACTGGAGCAGCAATAACACAAACTCCCAGAAGGGCTGATCAGTGCAATCAGCAAGGAATCTAAAAAAACAGGTTTGTGGCACGCTGGACTACACAGAGCAACAAACAATACAGGGCACTGTCTAGGAAAGGTCAAAAGCCAAACAATGACCAAATACCGAGCCAGTGACCACAACCTGGAAATAGAAGCAGACCGACACCAACAGACATGACAACCTGTGGAGAGAAGACTGTGTGGCCAGTGTGACAAGAATTGAGGACAAGGGAAACTTCCTTCTCTACTGCTCAAAATATACTATATCTCACGAACAGATCTCTACCGCTGAAGGACGAGGGTAAGATGGTAATTATTCTGGTCTAGGACACCAACACTGCACTCGCAGCCGCTTACATATTTATTTTTTGTAAGCTAGTATTTCAACAGGTATTTTAATGTAAAATCGCCTATTTTTTTCCCTAGATTTAACCAAAAAAGGCCAGATTTAGCTAAATACATGAGGGTCATTCTACCATTAGAGTGCCTTTTGCATCCCAAGGCCATATTTTGCTCACTTGCTTAGCATGAGAAAGTATGGCTTTGCTTACTTAAAACAGGAGGTAGAAAAGAAGTCTAAGTAATTTCGCTTGGGGGGATGGTACATTGTGAGGGTGTGTTACAATGCTGTTGTGTGCATTGTTAACATTGTAAAAGTTCTTGTTCTACATCAAAATAAAACATCAGATTAAAGCACAGGTCTCTCCCAATTGTGATGTACATGTTAAATATGCTGTAAAAAGATTACAATTCACCAATTAAAAACACACATTATGTTAATTGTACTGTAGCATCTTTATTGTATAGCAGTTGCAAAGTCAAATAACTTAATTTCTCTGATTCAGTTTGAAACAAATGTCAATTTTTAACTGCAACTTATCGGAAGGCATAAAGTGTTTAACGGTTGGATCACAATGAAATTTGTGATTACGACAGCTTTTATACATGTGAACACATGTTAGAAATGAACAGAATAGCCACTGCACGGATTGCCCCGTCAACTATGTTACTTCGGTCAACTATGTTACTTGCAAATTATTACTCCCAATACCTTATTTTATGTTTTATAACATAACTTGCTTTGTTTATTGACAAAAAGGGAAGAAAATTATCCATCCTAAATATTTTGTGGAAATATACATAACCCTTTTCTATATAAATGTAAGTGCTTCAAAGTGCAGTTAGTAGATTCTGCAATATTATTTGAACTAAAATAACTGTTCAAGAACTCACTTTTTTAGTTTCAAGAACTACATTCAGGTACATGTCAAACATTGTCAAATTGTTACTTATTTGTCTAATATAGCTGACGCACAATATACTTTAGACCGGGGTTTATGGCTTGTTATTCACAGGCTTACTGCTGTGAAGCTCAGTAAAAATGTTTGATATGTTCTAAATGTTTTCTAATAAAAACAAATAATAAAAAAAAATTAAATGTCTTCACAAGGTGCAAAAGGCACTAATGGTAAAATGACTCAAATGTTACACATTAAGTTTTGAAATCTGTAGAAGTTGGCAGTGTATGCAGGGCAGCTGTGCAGCAAACAAGGCAAATCAAACTCTGCAATGGGTGGGGGCTCGTTTGTATGTTAGCGTCGGATTTAGCTGGCAAAATTTGTGAAAACTCAGGATTTATTTTTTCAGATTGAATTACTGAATGATAATGTTTTTTCAGATTTATGCGTTAGGTAAATGTTGAATTACTAAATGTAAAAAAAAAAAAAAATGACATGTATTTTTTTCACTGATTTGTTAGAAATGTTGATTCGCCAAGTGTAAAAATCTTTGTTAGAAACCCAGATTTAACGTGTAAGCTAAATGTTTTCTCGGCAAGTGTACAAAACAGATTTATAGACCAATTTTAAATGTTGAATTTGTATCGGCGTTTTCAACATTTATAAAAGATATCGGAAAGTACAAATCTGTGTTGCATGAAAAACAGATGAAATAATCCTGGTACCCAGTACCAACATATTAAGTCCCGGCAGAATTTCACCCTTTTAAGTGCAACTCAATTCAGGTTTAACTTCCATCACACAACAGTGCCGAATTCAGAAACACTAAAAATAAACAATAAAAAAAAAGACTTCTAGTTGAAACATTTGTCATTGAATTTTCTAGCATTTCTAAATTAATGTCACACTGTTTAAAAGCCAGAAATGAAATAAATCTCTGAAAAAACACAAAAACCTGCAAGAAGAAATAAATAAAATGAACACCTCTGGAATATCACTCATGTACTTTAAAAACACAGACCAACACTGGAGGAAATACCTGTAACTAGAAAGTTGAACTACCCAATGATGTGGGAAGCAGTAAGGTATTGTACTCAATTTACAACTGAACAGTCACTCCAAGTTATACTCAATACAGTATCCAACACAGGTACTGTCCAGGGTTATTGTGAGCAGCCATTTATAAAAATCAGGCAAACTGCGCTTGCCATTCCCATTGATTTCAATAACAAAGGCATCGTTTATAGCGTGTTAAGCACTCAGGATGTTTTGCGCACACTCAGCTGTCTGGATCTCATTATGTGCCAATCATAGATTTAAACAAAAGGCACTGCTTATACCGTAGTAAATGCTGTGAGAGATTGATCAATCAGCTGTTTGCACCTCATTACTGAGCGATTAAATCCCTTGGCTATTTAATCCCTGTACGCAGTCGGGTTAACAGTTTGAATGGTCAGAGAGAGTTCTTGAACTTGACTAATGCAGAACTGAGCGCAGTTCAGTGTGAAAAAAAAAAAAGTTAGATGCTGCGCACCAGCAAACAATCAATCCACCAATGCTTCAAGAAAGCTGGGTTTTCTGTGGTTGTGGAGAGTGCCGACGGAAATGCAACAAACTGACACCGACAACACCAGACGGGATGTCAGAGAAAATTCTCTCAGCTTTGTCACCTTGGGCGACCACGATGCTCTGCCTGAAACGGACCACATACACACTGGTTTGTTTTGTTTACTGGTGATCGGGAGGCAGACGTTTTTAAAGTCAGGTTACATCCATCGCTTATTACAGGCGCTTCACGTTAACACAAATGCTCCCGGATTTAAGCAGCGGCATCTCTACATTGTAATCTTTTTACTACCCATAAAGTTCATTACAACACACACTACTGTTTACAAACAAATCAGCCTTTGATAAAGCTTCCTGAAGGCAAGGTTAGGTTGTCCCAGATTAGTGCTAATCAGGGTCTGTGTAAAAAAATATATAAAAGCACATGTTAAAAGTATTTTCCCTCAATACTAATCTTGGACTGTAATGTTACTTTAGGTAAGGTGGTCCAAGATTAATGATTGGTTTCACATTTCACTTATATTTTATTAAGTTTAGGACTTGAACTAAATTTGTTCTGGTGGTCTAAAATGAGCCCAAAGTGTGGGATAGGTGTACTGCCCACATGCTAAAAAAAAAAAAACCTACATAAATGCCCTAAAATTGAAGTATAACATGTACAAGATCCATTTCCCCTTAAACAAGGGCAGTAATGTGTTGAGCTGCTCTGTGCAGCATCCTAACTCAAGGAACAAGTGAAAAACGAAGTGTGGAAATTAAGCTCAAGGTGTTTTAGGAAACTGGCCACTGTACCAAGCTGAGATATAAACCACCAACACACACAATTTGAAAAGATCACAAAGAGCTAATTCTGAGAAATAACATTGCTGTTTAACACAATGTACAATACTAGTATAAAAAAAAAAAAAATGTTTTCATGGTTATATATATATATATATATATATATTACACACACACACCAGTCAAAAGTTGAGTACACCTGCTTGAAACCTCTTTGAGGTGCACCGAGTGAGCCAGGGGAAGAGACGGGTACTTGTTACCATTATGGAGCAGCACGGCTTTGAGGCTCCTGGATGAGCTGTCAATGAAGGACAGTATAACGAGAACATGATGGGAGACTACATTTGGGGGCTGATTCGTGAAAGTGATTTACAGTATAATTGTAAATCTCAAAAAACTACTCGCTTCTAAATCTTTTGTAGTCATTTTTGTATTACTTTAGTATAAATACATGTTAATTTGGATTCATATGTTGTTTTTTTCTGACTGAACAAAAAGACACAAATTTGCCCGTTTTCTCATTGGAAATAGGTACATTTCAAAATATCACTGTCCAGGTCACAAAAGCAAAGTTTGTGGGGAATAGCCATTTTCTATACTTTTGAGGCATAAGCAATTAGGAAATAACACTTACTACCCAGGAACAAAAATTGTGTTACATAGTGTTATCTATGCTTTTAACTGTATAAACTCCTCTATAAACACTTAATATTTCATTATATGATACGTGTACTTATAAGCTGATAATCATAAGTGAATTGCATTCAAAATTGTTAAATAAATGTAAATCTTGTCAATTTCAATGAAATGGTCACCCAAGGCAAGGGGATTTCAGTCTGAAGCCCAAGTCAGTTAAAAGTCTGAAATGTGTATAACACGGTGTTGAACACTGGCCTAAGTATAAAAGTGTCTTTGTTAGATGTTCTCCGAGTTAACTAGCATGTTACCTAATTAACCTTTTGTCACCAATTATTGTTAACAGGTGAGAGTCCATGATTACTATAAATATAGGTAGCATAGGCACAAGTTTGTCATTCCTGAATGTAAGGGAGCAGAAAATGGCAAAATACACTCAGCTAAGCAAAGAAAAAAGTCTGTAATTACTTTAAGTAATGAAGGTCAATCTTTAAGACAAATCGCAAGAACTTTGCAAGTGTCTGTAACTGCTGTGGCCAAGACCATCAAACGATTTGAAGAAACTGGCACTCATGAGGACTGAACAAGGTCAGGCAGGCCAGGGGTGACCTTAGAATCAGAGAACAAGTTCATTCGAGTCACAAGTCTGCAAAACCGGTGATTAACTGCCCCTGAAATACAAGCTCAGCTAAATGCTACTAGTACAGATGTTTCAACATCAACTGTTCAGAGGAGATTGCATGAAGCTGGCCTAACTGGAAGAATTGCTGCAAAGAAACCATTGTTAAGAGTGCAGAATAAGAGGAAGAGACTTGCCTGGGCCAAAAAACACAGAAACTGGACATTTGAGGAGTGGAAGTCGGTCTTATGGACCAATGAGTCAAAATTTGAAATATTTTTGGGTCCAACCGCCGAGTATTTGTAAGACGCAGAGAGGGAGAGCGCATGAGCTGTGCATGTGTGGTTCCCACTGTCCAGCATGGAGGAGGCAGTGTCGGGGTCTGGGGTTGCTTTGCTGGTGAGTTGGTGATCTTTACCAAGTCCATGGCAATCTCAACCAGCATGGCTATCATAGCATACTTCAGAGGCATGCCATTCCATCAGGATTACGGCTAGTTGGACAGTCCTTCATTCTTCAGCAAGATAATGACCCGAAACACACCTCAGAGTTGTGCAAGAACTATCTGGTGAAGAAGGAAAGTGAAGGACAACTCAATCTAATGACCTGGCCTGCCCAGTCTCCAGACCTCAATCACTCTTCAGTTTGCATTTGATCAGTTTGCTTTCTGGCAAACTCCAGACTTGCTTTCAGATAGTACTTTGAGTAACAGCTTCTTTCTTGCCACTCTCCCATAGAGGCCACTGTTATGTAGAGCTCTTGATATGGTTGACTGGTGCACCATTACTCCACTCCCAGCCAACTCTGTAGCTCCTTCAAAGCGATTGTTGGCCTCTCTGTGGCTTCTCTCACAAGTCTCCTCCTTGTTTGAGCGCTGAGTTTTGAGGGACAGCCTTTCCTTGGCAGTGCCTGGGTGGTGTGATGCAGCTTCCACTTCCTGATTGTTGATCCAACTGTGCTCACTGGGATATCCAAACACTTGAATATTATTTTGTACCCTAATCTATGCATTTGTATTACTTTATCTCTAACTTCTGTAGAATGCTCTTTGGTCTTCATTTTCCTTCAGATTCACAGCCTGACCAATGATCCTTCAACAGTGGGGTTTTTATCCAGAAAATGTGACAGCGACTTTAATGGTTCACAGGTGGAGGCCAATGGTAAGGTAATTGTGTCCTCGTTTGGGCAATTTCTTTCATCGGTGTAAACTGGGAGCTTACACAGCACAGGGGTTGAATACTTATGCAAGCAAGGTATTTCAGTTTATTTTTCTTAAATATTTCCCAACATAAAACCAATGTCACCTTACAATAATTGATTTTGAGTTTCAGTGTTTTAAAATAAAACATCAAACAGAATGAAATTTCAATGTATTATTTGTAATTCAGTAATATGAGAGAATTGGTCAGGGGTCTGAATACTTTTGCAAGGCACTGTATATATATTATTAATAACAATAATAACAATAATGATAATTACAAATCTAGGCAGGATGACAATGCCGGTGCATTTTGAGAATTATAGGAGAGGGCAAAAAGGGTTAAAAGCACACAGTACGATGACCTCTCACATGATTCTAGCCTAGCCTGCCACGCTCTGCTGTAGACATTCATTTAGGTTAGAACTGTAACCAGTCTAAGGGGCTCCCGAGTAGCGCATCCAGTAAAGGATGGGGCAGCAGTGTGGAGTAGTGGTTAGGGCTCTGCACTCTTGACCGGAGGGTTGTGGGTTCAATCCCCAGTGGGGGACAAGGTACTTTACCTAGATTGCTCCAGTAAAAACCCAACTATATGAATGGGTAATTGTATGTAAAAATAATGTGATATCTGTATAATGTGAAATAATGTATAATGTGATATCTTGTAACAATTGTAAGTCGCCCTGGATAAGGGCGTCTGCTAAGAAATAAATAATAATAATAATAATAATAAAGGCGCTCCGTGTGGAGTGCAGGATGTACCCTATAGTCTGGACGTCGCAAGTTCAAATCCAGGCTATTCCTTTGCCGACCGAGGAAGGCACACGCTTCGGAGGACAGCGTGTGTTCGTCTTCGCCCTCGCCCTCCCGATTCAGTGCAGGGGTGGTTGCGGTGAGCTGAGCCTAAAAATAATTGGCCAGTCCAAATTGGGAGAAAATACAAATAAAATTGGCAACGACTAAATTAAAATAAATAAATAAATAAATAAATAAATAAATAAAATAGTAACCAGTCTAGCAACGAGCGTTTTCTTCAGTTCTCAATGATCAACCAGCCATAACCGCCTGCTGCTGCAAGTCTGTCTCAGATTGAAAAGGCATTTTAAAAGATTAAAACATCTAACAAACTCACAGCCTAAAATGAACCTGTGACGAGCAGCCATTTTGATATTGTTTATTGTGAAGTTTTAAAAACTAGCATTAAAAAGTAAAAACCAAGCGTACAACTCATTGTGTGTCTCGTGCTGAAACAGACAAACCCACTCACTAACAGCCCAGCTTAAAAAAAACACTTAATTTCTTCAGAGCAGTTGTGAAATAAAAATAAGACAACTTTACCAAAAAAAAGGGAATGTTCATCTTGGGTCAGAAAAAAAAAACGCATTTCCTACAATTAAAAAAACAAAACAATTAAAAACAAAAAGTAGATTAGAGCCCAATACAATGTTCTTTTTTGTGCTACCCTGAAGTTTACAAATGGACAGAAGTTGTAGTTTTCTGCAAGTCTTGTACCAGCCAGAAAATGTTTGTTCATTCAAAAGCCGTGATTTTGTGTCATTGATAGATCATTGTAGATAAAACTTTGCAGATTTCTTGACTAGAGGGGCAAGGAGAGGAGAGATCCTACAGCCAGGCAATCCCAATGTTTATTAAAAAAAAAAAAAAAAAAAGGAGAAAAGAAAACCCAGGAGGACTGAACTGAATGTTTGTTTTCACAGGACGTAAGAGTTCACTTTTCAAATTGTGTATCCCCCTCCCCTCTTCACTGGGCCTGAAAAGACAAAACAGAATGAAAAAAAGAAATGATTAAATTGAGCTTCGTGGTTATAAAGTGCTGTGCCCTGGTGCTCATTATTATTAGACCTGTGACGCCATCCTTCTGTTCACAAGAACCGCCCCAAATGTAAAGCAAACATTTGGAGGTCTTGTTCACAATCCATATAACACCATGCCAAGTTAGCAGCTTCTGCTGTGAGGGCCATAGAGGGGTACAATGGATGGAAATAGACTCCCATTGCATAGAAGTTTGATCCATTCCTGGTTTTACTATTGGTGTGTTACCAATAGACTGGGGCTAATCATGCTGGTATATTAACTTGGAATTGGTGAAATACAATATAGTCTTATTTCCATCCCTCAATAGGGATCCTTTACCTGCTGCCCCTGCTATGAGAGTTAGGGGGTAAGGAGGTATTGGATAGGGGGGGTAGGGTCTCTGTACCTGCTGCCCCTGCTGTGAGGAAGGCTGCTGTTGTCCCGGCACGGGGGCCCCTGGCTGCCCATAGTAAGCTGCCTGCTGTCTGTAGTACTCTGCCCAGGCAGCGCTGTAGTCAGTCTGACCTGCGGCTGCTTGGGGCGTTGCTGCTGCTGTGCCAGACGCCTGAGCTGGAAGCAAAAAAAAAACAAAAAAAAAAACACACACGCCACACAAATCAATAATCAGGTTTAGTCGTATCATATCTACGGTAGAAAAATGCTGAAATTGTGAACAAATCAAAATCTTGCTATAGTATTTTATTTAATGTTGAACTATAAAGGATAACTTTACATTTATGATTACATTTTTTATTTATCCATCTGCTGTAAACCACTAACTGGATAGTGTAAGTGGAAAGTTAAACATTCAAAATACAAATGTAAATTTAAAAAGACTGAATATTACAAACAAAGTCTTAAGATGAAGAATGTATTTCGGTGTGGTCTGTATGACAGTCATGTCTGTTTCTTACTAAATAAAAACCTCAAGATGTTAGCAACTAAATTAATTTCCTTTGTTTGTACCAACACTGTTTCATGAATTTGGTCACAATCAATACAAATCTCAGTGTAAACTATACAGGTTAGAAAGCATGTCAGGTCTTTCTGTACCTAGTTCATTATATAGTGCAGAGGGCACAGTGTAGTGGGCTGTGCAGTGTACAGTGCAGTCAGATCTGTACCTAGTTTCTTGTAGTACTCCTCCCATGCCTTGGTGTAATCTGGTTGTCCTGTGGCGTTCTGACTAACAGGTGGCTGCTCACCAGTAGCTCCACTGGGAGTGCTGGCGGGCTGCCCTGGCACTGGGGCGCCACTCTGCTGGTAGTACTGGGCGTAGTAAGCAGCCCAGGCTGCGTTGGGGTCTGCTGCTGCCGCCGCCTTACCTACAAACAAAACATACCATTAAAACCAGTAGACTAGAAAGTATTTACCCACTTCAAAAGAAGTGCTAAAATCTACAATGTAGAGGGGTCCTGAACACACACACAACTAAATTATCTTTACATAACCAAAGTCTTCAGGTCTGGGCGACTGTCTTATATTTTTGGGTTCCTGATGCCGATGGTGGTGGACACAACACACTGCAACAGTACTCCTGCGTGTTTAAAAATGGGGAGATGCCCACCCGTATGCCGATTTGTCAAGCACTGCACATTGTGCCTAAACCCTTTGCAGTGCAATTACTGAGTCAGGCAAGTCAGGTCTTATTTAATTAATTTTGGGGAACAAAATTAACACTTTAGACCATGTGCTGTTCAAATTGAATTAAAAGTGACATTGACAAAACATGTTTCAAATCACTATATAAATCAAAGTGATACTCCAAAAGGAAAGAATTATACACATTTTTTCACCACAAACTGTATAGCAGGGAACATTAAAAAAAAAAAAAATAGGTTTTGTTGAGTTAGTGACTAAGTTTGGAACTGGAGTAATTTGCTCTAAACACCCCTAACAAAGAAAACAAGTGAACAAAATAACCAACAATGTATTTTATAACTATAAGGACTGCACAATACAACAAAAAAGCACAAATTTGACCCAACAACAAATTACAGAACAAATATAACTATGTACATGCTATTCACAAATTTATCTGTAAGTATACAGTGTATGATACGTTTCAAAGCAGACGCCTATCTATCACAAAACTATCTGCGCATCTCCACCCCCCTCCACATCTGGCTCATCGTAATCACTTTCTTTGACAATTGGGAGACGACTCAGCTCTCAGCTCAGAGCCGACACATGACCTTAAAACAGGTTTTTTTGCCATGTCTGACTGAGTCCGACAGACTAGAACAGGATTTTTGCAATGTTGGACCAGGTCCAACAAAGGAACACAAAGGATTAAGGTTTGATACTTAAAAGGCAAACTAACTCCTCCTTGGAGTGGTAGCTAAACTATTGAATGATTCAAAAGCAGTACAGCCACACAGGTCTGCCTATACCGACCTCCTCCCAGTAAAGTACGCACAGCTGCCTCCGTTACATGATGACTATCAATCTCCCCCCGTTTGTTGAGGATTTCTGGGAAATTAAGTCTTTTCACAGACTTAAATGATGGGACTACATTTCCTCCTACAATGTTGTCATGTTTGAAGCCATGAAGTGCAGACTTAGGGCTATGCATGGCATTATATACTTATCTATATACTACCACACCTAGCACTGGAGACACTGAGAAAAGACCTTTAGTTCAAAGTATAGTCCTTCAATTTATTTTATTAATTCTTAAAATTCAGCCCTATTGAGGTTGATCAATCAAGCAGAAGCAGTGGTTATATACACTGCTGCTGGTTCGAACAAACACTGCGGTTTGAAATGTATCAGCTGCCAAAAAAGTATGTCTTTTTTTGAAAGAACCAGCAAGTGACTATTTCACACATGGGTTTAAAGAGCAAACAAATAGTCTTTCATTTTTAAATGAGCTAGCAAACAGTAGAATTCATCCCATATTACAACTTAAAAAATAAGAAGCTTTTACTTCTGCTTGGTACAGCGTTACTTTAAAATGTACAGCTGTTTGTTTTTATGCCCTCTTTTGCTTGGATGTCAATGCCTCCCAGATACAGCTCAGCAACCCTTATAAAAACAGCTTCTCCACAGTAAAAGCACAGCAAATTGTAACAAGCCCAGTGAAAGCATATCTATGCAAGCATTGTAAAGCACAGAGGTATGGTAAAATATTAAACATGGCAAACCAAGATAAACTATGGTAGGTGCATAATATACCAATAGGAAAACTGCAAACATACCATAGTAAACTTTTATAAGGGAAATTAGACAACGTATGATGTACATCCTCCCATTGCATACCAATATGAGGCATTCCAGCTTCATCTTACACAACCCAAGCAGCTTGTGTGCAGGTAAAACACCTACAAAAACCTGGAATGATGCAGTGGGAGTCTTACACATGTACCTGCACAGACATGCTCAGAAAAATTCACAAAAATTAAATAAATAAAAATAGGCTTACTTGGGTCATGGGGTCCGGGGGCCTGCCACTGCTGGTAGGTGTTGCCCCATCCCTGGGGAGGGTACTGGTGAGGGGGAGGGGGTCCTCCGCTGGTAGGGGAAAGAACAGCAACAGAATTTTTTAAAAAAAAGGAAGAGAAGCACAGAAACATACAGGGTTCCCACTAAGAAATCATTTTCCAGGACATTTTACGATAAATAGGGAGACATTACTCACCGAGTGGCGAAACACGCAATTACTATCAATGACTGGCTGCCACACAGCCTCAGTAGGTACCTCGTGTGTAAAAACACTGTCATGTCACACCTCTCCTCTGCACTCTCCACTGGCCTCCGGTGGCAGGGTGCATCAGATTCAAGACCCTGGTGCTTGCCTACAGGGCAACTAGGGAAACAGCTCCAGGCTATGGACTGTCCCTACACACACCAGCACCAAGTTGGTGCTAATCAATCTCTAAACCTATCAATGAATCCACTTTCAAACAGTAACATTGACCCTCCCTTTTCTTTACTACTTTAATATCTAAAGATTTACCAATAGGCTTGTGTTTTTAAACTTCAATATTGATCATCTTGTTTCTTTATTAGGCTACTTTAATATCTTCCACCCAGACTTTTCATTAGGTTAGTATTCTTCACTTCATGTCTTGAAGAGCTGCAGTGTGTGCAGGCTCTCTATACAGCCTGCCCTCTATAACACACCTGATCAATTAAATCAGCAGACGACCTTTGTCATGAAACAAACTCTTGCACACACTGCACCTCTCCAGAACAAGAAGTGGAGAATAGTAGACACATGAAAAGCATATCCAATGTCATAACTTAAACTGAAATGAAACCACCAACATAAGTACTTTAGGACAGATATGGAATACTTTATTTACTTTCAGTCACTCAATATAACAATTTACACAGCTATTTCTCTGTCAAAAACAAAAAAACACGTTTTAGTCTCTTTACTTCAATTGTTTCACTTTCTCTTAACTGTGCAAGATTCTGGTCCAGAGCTGTCACCTGACGACTTCTCTGCATTACTTCAATGCTGTTGATAACACTATGTAACACAATTTTTATTCCTGGGTAGTAAGTGTTATTTCCTAATTGCTTATGCCTCAAAAGTATAGAAAATGGCTATTATTCCCCACAAACTTTGCTTTTGTGACCAGGACAGTGATATTTTGAAATTTACCTATTTCCAATGAGAAAACGGGCGAATTTGTGTCTTTTCGTTCACAAAGTCAGAAAAAAACAACATGAATCCAAATTAACATGTTTTTATATACTAAAGTAATACAAAAATGACTACAAAAGATTTAGAAGCGAGTAGTTTTTCGAGATTTACGATTATACTGTAAATCACTTTCACAAATCAGCCCCCAAATGTAGTCTCCCATCATGTTCTCGTTATACTGTCTTTGGTAGCGCCGTTCAAAGTCCAGTATATCCTGGTGGAAGCGCTCGCCTTGCTCCTCCGAGTACGCTCCCATGTTCTCCTTGAATTTATCAAGATGAGCATCAAGGATATGGACTTTGAGGGACATCCTACAGCCCATTGTACCATAGATCTTCACCAGAGTCTCAACCAGCTCCACATAGTTTTCAGCCTTGTGATTGCCCAGAAAACCCCGAACCACTGCGACAAAGCTGTTCCAAGCCGCTTTCTCCTTACTAGTGAGCTTCTTGGGGAATTCATTGCACTCCAGGATCTTCTTTATCTGTGGTCCGACGAAGACACCGGCTTTGACCTTTGCCTCAGACAGCTTAGGGAAGAAGTCTTGAAGGTACTTGAAGGCTGCCGACTCCTTATCTAGAGCTCTGAGGCCCAATTTGATGTGCAGGTGGTGGCATCAGCACCTTCCGGGGGTCCACCAGTGGCTCCCACTTGATGTTGTTCCTCCCCAAAGAGAACTCTGTCCGCTGTGGCCAGTTCCGCCTTTGGTAGTGCGCCTTGGTGTCCTTGCTGTCCCAAAGGCAAAGATAGCAGGGAAACTTGGTAAAACCGCCTTGGAGACCCATCAGGAATGCCACCATTTTGAAGTCTCCTATGACCTTGATGCCACCTCAGAAGAATACAGATATGTATCCACTTAGGCAGCTGGAACTAAACTGAACTGGTGGGCTTAAGGCCCCTGTATTTATACTACTATTTATATTACTGGAAAGTTCTAGAAGTTACTCCAAGTTTACTCAGCACTGAATCTATCTGGAATGTTCTGGAAAATAGGTAAATTTCAAAATATCACTGTCCTGGTCACAAAAGCAAAGTTTGTGGGGAATAACCATTTTCTATACTTTCGAGGCATAAGCAATTAGGAAATTCACACATGTTGATACACGTAGTCCGCTCTCATTCTCAATGCATTACCTGAAGTGAACATGAATCAGTCAATGAGGAAGCACTGCACAACAGCTACTTTCATGTTGCATATTGTTTCCCCCAACAACAATTAGCTAGCTACCAGTAGCCTACGTTTCTGAGAAAAGATTACCACAGCATCAGGATCACACTCACGCACCATCTCTCTCTAACAACGAGTTGACTAGCTCGGTAGCTTGCTATCGTTACTAAATTTGATTCCAACTAGATTATAACATACAACAAACCAGTTGCAACTAACATAACCAGTCTCAATGCATAATGTTAGCGAACAAATTGTCTCGCCACATCGCAGTGTCTGTCCTCAACGAGTTGAACCGAGAGCGCGGTCAAGCGGCGCAGTTATTGATGCTTTCAGTCTGCACTGAACTGACCTTCCCTGGACTCTAATGTTGCTGCCCGCGCGCCAATACAAGCTACAGTATGCCCAAACACGTTTTGAATTGATGCAACTGCTTATTCGTTTGAGTTTACTAAGGCATCTGTAATCTTTTTCCAGACGTTTTATTTTTTTCTCATTCCATGTGTTTTCCAGGCCTGGAAGACTAGTCTAATTTTTCTGTAAGTCGCCTTGGATAAAGGCGTCTGCTAAATAAACAAATAAATAATAAATAATAAAAAGGAACATAAAAAACTGATTTTAGTCGACCCCACATACCGTGCGCAGAGATGGTAATGATTCTTCACAATTTATTGAATAGCTTGTTAGCCACGGACAACATGAATAAATGCCGATTTAATTTTACAATTTATTGAAATGGCGGGTTATTGTTAGTCATTTGCATAGTTAATAAATGCATTACATTGACAACAGTAATATAGTAAAATCTGATTCTTTTAATTTATTGAATTGAGGTGTTATTGTCATTGGCAACAGGAATACATGTTAATGTCTTGGGTTAATGTTTTTATATTATTGAAAGAGGAAGTAAATGCCAAATAAGAACATAAGAAAGTTTACAAATGAGAGGAGGCCATTCAGCCCATCTTGCTCGTTTGGTTGTTAGTAGCTTATTGATCCCAGAATCTCATCAAGTAGCTTCTTGAAGGATCCCAGGGTGTCGCTTCAACAACATTACTGAGAGTTGGTTCCAGACCCTCAATTCTCTGTCTAATCTCCATTTGTGACCTCTGGTCCTTATTTCTTTTTTCAGGTCAAAGTCGTCCCCTGGGTCGACATTGTCTATACCTTTTAGGATTTTGAATGTTTGATTCAGATCGCCGTGTAGTCTACTTTGTTCAAGACTGAAGATTCAATTATTTTAGCCTGTCTGCATACAACATGCCTTTTAAACCCGGGATAATTCTGGTTGCTCTTCTTTGCACTCTTTCTAGAGCAGCAATATCCTTTTTTGTAACGAGGTGACCAGAACTAAACACAATATTCTAGATGAGGTCTTACTAATGCATTGTAAAGTTTTAACATTACTTCCCCTTGATTTAAATTCAACACTTCTCAATATATCAGAGCATCTTTTCTGCCATGTGTCTGCCCAGTTCTGAATGCTGTCTAGATAATTGAATGACCTTTGCTGCTGCAGCAGTGTTTGCCACTCCTCCTATTTGTGTTGTCTGCAAATTTAACAAGTTTGCTTACTATACCAGAATCTAAATCATTAATGTAGTTTAGGAATAGCAGAGGACCTAGTACTGATCCCTTTGTTTATCCTCTAAAACAGTACTTTGTTTTCTACATGTTAACCACTCCTAAATCCATGTGCATGCAAGTTTGTAATTTATTTAAAAATTGAAATATTGAAATGGCTAGCAACAGAAGTAAATGCACTTCAATTTGCAATCCATGCTATTTGGTCACATTGTGCCCCACAGTAACCTTGCTATGCGGCTCTCTGCTCTGTAAACTTTGGGCACCCCTGCCTTATCTATTTAATTAGACAGGTACTGCCAAACCTCAAAGTTACACACCGGTAAATCATGTTCATGACTGCAAAAAGTTTAACCAAAACTTATTCAGACTTACTGTGGGGGTGCACCAGGAGGCCCCTGGTTGTACGGGCCTGGGTTGTAGGGGCCCATTGGACCTGAAGGGCCTGGACCACCCAGACCAGGGCCAACTGGACACAGAGGAGCCTGGAAGACAAACAGAACCACATGTCGGAACCAGTGATCAGGTCAGCGAGACGGCTTAAACTTACATTCACTTTCAAAATCTATTTGAACTCTATTTGAACTTTTAGTAAAGTGAACATAGTGGAAGCCCTGTGCAGGTACAGGATAATTTCCAGTACCTCGATCTTCTCCTCTATGAGCTGCTTGGCGTGGTCAATCTGCTGGGGGGAACCCCGGATGATGAACAATTTGAAGTTGGGGTCCCCGTTGGGCGGGGGCTGTCTGGAGATCTCCACGAACGCACCCGTCTCCTGGTTAATGGCTTTCACATTCTCCCCGCCTGAAATTCAACAAGGATTAACGTCACCACTAGGGATTAAGGTTAAATTATGTGGGATTTACAAGGTAGTAGGGTGGCAGCGATCTCATTGTGGCACGTAGTGCTGATGGAGAAGTGTGGAGGACGGGGGTCCCCTCATCCCACTGGGACATTTTTGAAAAAAGGGATTCAAATGGTGCATTCTGGAGCAATTCTGGATGGTTTAAGCATGTGCTAGACTAGTAGTGGTCTGCTTGTAGCCTGACAAAGTACTCCATTAGTGCAATGGAGTTTTATTTCAGCACTGCAATATCAACAAGAACTGACTTTTGGCATCGAGGTACCTGCAATAGAAAACTGGCTGAAAATGTGTGTGGAATTGGTGATTGCACCTTTAATTGTGTACAGTAATGTGGGAAACAGCATGCTGCAGCTCCAGTGGCGACTTCAGAATTCTTGAATAGGGGAGGCGGAGGGGTGGCACACACACACACACTATCATGAAACAAACAGGTGGGGGGAAAAAATAAATTGTACGATACCCAGCTATATTACTTACTGTAACGTCTACAGTAAAATCTATTATGCAAAATAAAATGTGTGGTTAGGGTAGGTAGGCAATTAAAAAAAATATTTGGAAAACAAACAAACAGACTATTTACTCCTAACTGGTCCCAAAAGAAACAGTTTAAGCATTTCAGATTAAAAAATAAATAAATTTAAAAAAGCTACACTATATCTGGTATGTTTAAAAATGGTTTAGGATTAGACAATGATTGATTGTTTAAAACTGGAGGACACAATAGAAAAAGCTTGGTATCAACACTGCAGGACATCTCAGTGGCACACCGTTTTCCTTTGACACAGCAGTCGGTCACTACAGTTTCAAGTACCATGAAACTGCAGGGCGCAAATAAAAGCAAAAAGCATAAAAAAAAAAATCAGACAATATTAGCCTAACCCTTTAGATACACTATAGTATCTGAAATCGAGTCATTCCAAATGTTCCTTCCATTGCGCTTTGACACTACTACTCTGCAAATAATTACGCTACTTGGGGCCTGTATTTTAACATGAAATAAGAACAAAGTTTACAAACGAGGGGAGGCCATTCAGCCCATCTTGCTCGTTTGGTTGTTAGTAGCTTATTGGTCCCAGAATCTCATCAAGCAGCTTCTTGAAGGATCCCAGGGTGTCAGCTTCAACAACATTACTGGGGAGTTGGTTGCAGACCCTCAATTCTCTGTGTAAAAAAAAAGTGTCTCCTATTTTCTGTTCTGAGTGCACTTAATCTAATCTCCATTTGTGACCCCTGGTCCTTGTTTCTTTTTTCAGTTAAAAAAAGTCCCCGGGGTCGACATTGTCTATACCTTTTAGGATTTTGAATGTTTGAATCAGATCGCTGCTTAGTCTTCTTTGTTCAAGACTGAATAGATTCAATTCTTTTAGCCTGTCTGCATACGACATGCCTTTTAAACCCGGGATAATTCTGGTTGCTCTTCTTTGCACTCTTTCTACAGCAGCAATATCCTTTTTGTAACGAGGTGACCAGAACTGAAAACAATATTCTAGGTGAGGTTTTACTAATGCATTGTAAAATTTTAACATTACTTCCCTTGATTTAAATTCAACACTTCTCACAACAGATCCAAGCATCTTGTTGGCCTTTTTTATAGCTTCCCCCCATTGTCTAGATGAAGACATTTCTGAGTCAACATAAACTCATAGGTCTTTCATAGATTCTGTCTTCAATTTCAGTATCTCCCATATGATATTTATAATGCACATTTTTATTGCCTGCGTGCAGTACCTTACACTTCTCTTATTAAATGTAATTTGCCATGTGTCTGCCCAGTTCTGAATGCTGTCTAGATCATTTTGAATGACCTTTGCTGCTGCAACAGTGTTTGCCACTCCTCCTATTTGTGTCGTCTGCAAATTTAACAAGTTTGCTTACTATACCAGAATCTAAATCATTAATGTAGTTTAGGAATAGCAGAGGACCTAATACTGATCCCTGTGGTACACCACTGGTTACCTCGCTCCATTTCAAGGTTTCTCCTCTAATCAGTACTTTCTGTTTTCTACCTGTTAACCACTCCCTAATCCATGTGCATGCATTTCCTTGAATCCCTACTGCGTTCAGTTTGAGAATTAATCTTTTATGCAGGACTTTGTCAAAAGCTTTCTGGAAATCTAAATAAACCATGTCGTATGCTTTGCAATTATCCATTGTCGATGTTGCATCCTCAAAAAAATCAAGCAGGTTAGTTAGACACGATCTCCCTTTCCTAAAACCATGCTGACTGTCTCCCAGGATACTGTTACCATATAGGTCATTTTCCATAAGTTTACATTCAAGGAAATGCATGCACATGGATTAAGGAGTGGTTAACATGTAGAAAACAGAAAGTACTGATTAGAGGAGAAACAAAGGGATCAGTATTAGGTCCTCTGCTATTCCTAATCTACATTAATGATTTAGATTCTGGTATAGTAAGCAAACTTGTTAAATTTGCAGACGACACATATAGGAGGAGTGGCAAACACTGCTGCAGCAGCAAAGGTCACTCAATTATCTAGACAGCATTCAGAACTGGGCAGACACATGGCAGAAAAGATGCTCGGATATATTGTGAGAAGTGTTGAATTTAAATCAAGGGAAGTAATATTAAAACTTTACAATGCATTAGTAAAACCTCACCTAGAATACTGTGTTCAGTTCTGGTCACCTCGTTACAAAAAAGGATATTGCTGCTCTAGAAAGAGTGCAAAGAAGAGCAACCAGAATTATCCCGGGTTTAAAAGGCATGTCGTATGCAGACAGGCTAAAAGAATTGAATCTATTCCGTCTTGAACAAAGAAGACTACGCGGTTATCTGATTCAAACATTCAAAATCCTAAAAAAGGTATAGACAATGTCGACCCAGGGGACGACTTTGACCTGAAAAAAGAAACAAGGACCAGGGGTCACAAATGGAGATTAGATAAAGGGGCATTCAGAACAGAAAATAGGAGGCACTTTTTTACACAGGGAATTGTGAGGGTCTGGAAACAACTCCCCAGTAATGTTGTTGAAGCAGACACCCTGGGATCCTTCAAGAAGCTGCTTGATGAGATTCTGGGATCAACAAGCTCCTAATAACCAAAACGAGCAAGATGGGCTGAATGACCTCCTCTTATTTGTAAACTTCCTTATGTTCTTAAATGTCTTCAAAACAGGAGTTGCTAAAGGCTATCAGTTTAAAATTGATCCACTCTACCCCGCCTCCCCCATCCACACCTCTGCCAATGACGAGCCCACACTTGTGGCTAGGGATGGAGAAGGTGACCTCCCCCCCAGGGGGACCCCAATTCCCTTGACTCCGCCCCCGTCCACGACCCCCAGGGGGCATCCCAGGACCTGGGGGGCCTGGAGGACCACTCTGAGAGAGAGAGAGAGAGAGAGAGAGAAAAATCATGACAATGGTAAAGATCCAACGAGGTCTGAATTCAATGATGAACGTATTGACTGCAACTCCTGTCCTCCACCATGTTGCTCCCGATCCTGGTTTTCAGAACTCAATTAAGTATTATTGAAATGATCAGGGGTTTGGTGTTGAATAAATTGTTCCTCCCTTACAGCTGCATGAGCAACTCCTATTAATAACCCAACAGACTCGGTGAGATTTATTCATGCTGTGATGAGAACCAGTTAATTCAGAGTAGATTTAACAGCGACCTAATTGTTGAAACGCCTGGTCATTTCAATAATATAAAACGGAAGGAGAGTTCTAAAGCCCAGGACTAGGTGCAGCAGCAGGGCTACTATGAGTTTCTAACCCTGCTCAAACTTCTGGCTCCTATTCATTTCAATAATAGACTTCATTGAGGGGAGTTGTGAGCCCAGGACTGCATTCAATAGCAGAGCGCTCTCTCGTGGCGCCCCGTAACAGCAGTTATTGAACTGTCTGTTAGGAGCGAGCCATTTCACAATTGCAGGCAAGAAATCGCTGTTATTAATAGTTGCTTTAAGCGAGCTATGCATTTTTTGTATGTTACTACTCGACTCACTACTGTTCGGAAGCGCTCTCGGCGTGCAGGTCGTTTAATAGAAAGCGCCACGTAACGCTCTGCCTATTAAACGCACCCCTGGACTGGGTGCAGTAGGGCAGTGTCGTTTGTGGTTTTGGTTTCAGTGTCGTTGCTCTCACCCGAATGCTCTGCAGCAGCTCATTGATGATGCTTGCCGCATGCTCGCAGCGCTCTGGGGGGCCCATGATGTGCGCCACCTTGTCGGGGCCCGTGCCATCATCTGAAAACGAGAAACAGACAAGGGTCAGACAGGAGGCCACACGCCACTAAACACTTGAAGGTTATTCCAAAGCAACCCCCCCTCCCTGGTATTGAAATCCCCATGATGCCTCATAGTTTTTGTATTAGAATTATTTTATAATGTTATTTTCTGTAACAAATTAACTGAGAAGCTGGGTGTGGTATTTGGAGCTCAGGAATGCAAGGAGAGACTCCGCCTCCGCTTGCTTGGATGGGTGAATATCAGAGATAACAGATTAAAAAGTAATGTTTGTTAGGGTTGGGAATCTGCCATGAATACATAGGTATAGGAAAGAGTTCATATATGACATCATTACAAGGGTGCGTTTTGGAATCTACAAAACTAAAGTGAATGCATTGTCCGGGGCGCAGTTCTCAATCACTGGAGCCCAGAGTGTCGTGACTTTGTCCATTTAACTTATTCTATTCTCAGCTATACCAAACAAACATATTTGACATCAATACTATTGTTTATCAGTTTTACTTCCCCTACACCATAGATGAAATAAGACTCCCATTGCATAGCGGTTTGATCCATTCCTAGTTTAACTAAGAGTTTAAAATCAGACACCCTGAGCTTGTGGCTAATCAAGCTAAAATCTGAAATGGGCGAAACTGCTGTGCAAGAGGAGTCTTAGTGCCCTCCATGAAGTGTTAGTTTTCCATCTTTTGAGCCTGCCCATGCTCATCTCACTTTGCCCCCTCTCCCTTCACTGACCCGGTTTGAACTGTATTCGAACTCCGGCATCGTTCTGGATCTTTTTGATCATTTCGCCGCTTCGACCAATCACCACTCCCACAGAGTGCCGAGGCACAGGGATCTGCAGAGAGAACGACTGGGGACAGTCAACTCAGCACAACGACACTGATACACAGAGAAACAGACTGGGGACAGTCAACTCAGCACAACGACACTGATACACACAGAGAAACAGACTGGGGACAGTCAACTCAGCACAGAGACACCGATACACACAGAGAAACAGACTGGGGACAGTCAACTCAGCACAAAGACACAAATACACAAAAAATGGAGAGTACAGGGGACATTCCAGCCAATGCAACGATGGAAACAAGACTCCTATTGCATAATAGTTCGACCTATTCAATGTTTTATTACAAGTTTAATTAGCCACAGTGTATAGGTGACTCCTAGTAAAACAAGAAATGGTTCAAACTACTATGCAATTACTTATTTCCATCCACTCGATACACAAACCAGCAGAAATAAAACTGAGGTCAGTCAACTCAGCACAGACACACAGCTTGCTCATTGAAGGGGGGGGGGGGAATCAACGGGGACCCTTACCTCTATGCCCCCTCCTCCAGACCCAGAACCCCCTCCTCCGGACCCCGCTCCCATTCGGGAGCCGTACTCGCTCCTCTCCCCAAAGCCACCGTGGTCTCTCTCCCGCAGAATCTCCATCACCATTTCACGAGCTTGCTGAGCACAGACAGAGAGACGGTGAAAGAAACAGCAGGGTTAGTACACAGCCACACTACACACTTCTTATAACTTAAGCTTGCTGGTCAAAGACTTCTATAGACAACACATCTTAAGTGGGGTCTCTGAGCTGACCTGCACTTTGTAGGGGTCTCCAATGATGCGCAGGGGCTTGTCCATGTTCGCAGACTGAGAGCCGTCCTGAATCAGAATCATCTTCACACCCGCACGCTCCTGGAGAAACAAGAAAGAACTAAATAAACCCAAGGTAATTAAGAGGGTTGCTGCAGTGCAGAGTTTAGTTTTCAGGGGGAGGGGGGAGCACACAGTCCTGTCATGCTCTCTCACCTGCAGCTGTTTGTTATGTTTGGATGAACAGCTGCTCGGGTGTGTAGTTTGTTGTTTTCTTAGACTCTGGAGTAGCCATGTCTCCCACCTGCTTGAGGCAGAGTGTGTTTCGTTTGGGGATGTCGGAGGGTTGCTACAGTATACTTTAGTTGTATTTGTTTTGGGGAGCAGTGTGATGTCTCACCTGCAGCTGCTTGATGGTCTCGCCCCCCTTGCCGATGACGAGCCCCGCCTTGCCCGCAGGGATCATGAGCTCCTGCACCGAGCCGTTCTGCCCGTTCGTGGAGTCATGGAAGGGGCCGGGGGGACCGCCTCGGCCACGAGAGACAATTTCGTCCAGGAGCCCCTTCGCTTTTCTGAGGGGGAGAATTAGCAACGAGTCTTCTACAAACATGTAGGTTAAAGGCCAACAAAATGAAAAGGATTTCACGGGATAAGAACATAAGAAAGTTTACAAACGAGAGGAGGCCATTCAGCCCATCTTTCTCGTTTGGTTGTTAGTAGCTTATTGATCCCAGAATCTCATCAAGCAGCTTCTTGAAGGATCCCGGGGTGTCAGCTTCATCCAATACATCCGAGGCACAATTTCAAATGTTGTACTTAAGAGTGACAGGTGTTTAGGGAAGCTAAATGTTTAGGTCAGTCAATTATAAGCTTGTATAAAGAGAAAGAAGCTTTACTTACTGGATAGAGTCTTGAGACCCTGTCAAAGAAACACTTCTATCTGGTAGACCACCGCTGTCTGGGGGGGGGGAATTAAACAAATAAAGCGTTTAACATTTAAAATATAAAACTCTCCAATGAAAATCTTTGTAATATCAGGATTGTTTTGGGGGGGGCTCAGTAGCTTACCTGGTGCTATTTGTACCTTGCACCCCGAGTCTTGCTGTATTTTATTGATCTGTTCACCCCCCCGTCCGATTACTGAAAGATAAATATTAAACAATTATTTTAAATACTACTTTCTATATGCATTTTAAATCTGTAATGTAACTATTTCAGCAGCCCCCCTTCTCAACATTATAAATGGAACTTGTGCATCAGACACACTACTTACTGAGTCCCACCATGCCGTCAGGCACCCGGTACTCCTCGGTTATAGTCGTCCTGAGAGAGAGAGAGAGAGAGAGAGAGAGAGAGAGAGGCTGGATGTGCAGTACACACAATGAAAACTAACTTATCACATTTCTATGACAATCGTTTTGACTAGAACTCGTTTAATTCCTAATGTCTGGAGTGCCATTTAAAACACAGAAAGACTAAGTCAAAATGTGTGATTGAATTTACACTGTAGACACCGAGAGATTTCTAGTAGAATAGTTCCTCACTGAATTGATTAAGAGTTTAGTATTTCAACACTGTACACACACTATATATATATATATATATATATATATATATATATATATATATATTCCATAGAGTTAATACAGCAAGTCAAATTTTCATTTGGAACGTGGCTATAAATGAGGGACCAGTTTCACCTCTTTTTTTAATCATGAAATTGTTTTACTATAAACAGCTGATTTGAATTAAATTTCAAATAAACTAGGATTTCTACTGTTACCTTTGCTGGTGGATAGCAGCAAGCTGTGCTCCGACTGCTGAAAATCAGAAAACAAAACTCAAGATCTGACCACAATGAGCACTCGACCCAAAATGCATTTAAAAAAGGGTTGCTGTCATGCAATCAGCAGGTTGAAAATCACACTTTATTAAAGTAAAGAGAAGCTAACTGAAATAATTATATTATAGCTACATGAGTCAGTTTAAAATCTGAAGTCAAGCGGGGAAGTGTTTTTTCTAAATGTATGCCAATCTGTAGGTGCAGTGGCAGCTGCTATCCACAAGAGGGTGCATATGCAGAAAGGTCCAATACGCCAAATCTCGGGAGGAATGCACACATACAAACACTCGTACAGTATAAAATGCCTTTGCACACTGGACACTGTCTCGCTTCTTTCTCTGATGCGTCTCCAGGTTAGACCATTGTTTCTTTACTTCCTCGACTACAATAGAAATAAAAAAAGTATATGCTTGCAATGACTTACTATACAAAATCCACGTTTTCATATTATATAGTACATACGATTCATGCCCAAGTCCACGGCAATGTCTTACTATATGTGTTCTTTGTAATCTGTTGCATTTATCAAAGTAATTAGATTTTCCATTTTGTTCAGGGTACTGCAAGAACCCAAGTGTCTTCCCAGTCGCTTCATTGGTCAATGTAATTTTTAACGCACGTCAAATCAAACTTGCTTCGATTCCAACATTGACGCATCACTGTCATACGACAATTCCGGACTCATTGTGCAAGGTACAGTAGGGAATGCACAGGATCGTTTTTACACAATTCCGGACTCATTGTGCAAGGTACAGTAGGGAATGCACAGGATCATTTTTACACAATTCCGGACTCATTGTGCAAGGTACAGTAGGGAATGCACAGGATCATTTTTACACAATTCCAGACTCATTGTGCAAGGTACAGTAGGGAATGCACAGGATCATTTTTTTTTACAATTCCGGACTCATTGTGCAAGGTACAGTAGGGAATGCACAGGATCATTTTTTTTTACAATTCCGGACTCATTGTGCAAGGTACAGTAGGGAATGCACAGGATCATTTTTTTACAATTCCGGACTCATTGTGCAAGGTACAGTAGGGAATGCACAGGATCATTTTTTTACAATTCCGGACTCATTGTGCAAGGTACAGTAGGGAATGCACAGGATCGTTTTCTTCTGTTTAGACGCACATTAAATTTGGATGCGTTATCGGATCCAGTGTGCAATGGCCATTAGTCAGCAATTTCCTGTTCTGCTGTCTAACTTAAACATCCAAAAGAACCATGAAATACTGAATAGTGAATTGGTGTAGGGCCCATGCACAGTAAAGCACAGTACTTCATCTTTAAATATTAATGCTGAATTTAGAAATACTAAAATTGCATTCTTGAATAAAAGTAGTTATTTTACATTTTACTGTAAACAAGCCCTAACCGTAGTAATGCTAGTATAGTGAAGGAAGGAGAGCGCACTGTATTTGTAGAATATTGATCTCATTTAACATTTGAATGAATTTCATTAACCACTTATTTTACTTTGTTATAAATCAGTCCCCCAGAGTGAAGATTAGTGAAAGACTTGCTTATTACTTACGGTCATTCTGAGAAGCTAGTTTCTTACTGTCTGGCTGTTCTGTAAAATATTAAAGAAAACACATTAGTTCAATTAGATGTTTTCCACCTGTGTGACCAAGATATTCCTCTTAGTGATATTCCTCCTTTTATTGGCAACTTGCTTTTACAAAGTGCGAAACTAACAAGAAAACAGCATAAAAGGACAAGGAGCTCTTAAAATAAACAAATCCCCTGGGCCGGATGAGATCCTCCCAATAGTACTCAGAGAAATGAAAGTAATTATTTGCAAACCGCTGACCAAGATCATGTAACAGTCTCTTGACACATGGGTTGTAACGACAGACTGGAGAATTGCAAACGTAATACCGATCCATAAAAAGGGAGACAAAACCGAACCAGGTAACTACAGACCAGTAAGCTTGACTTCTATTATATGTATACTTATGGAAACTATAATATGATCTAAAATGGAAAATTACCTATATGGTAACAATATCCTGGGAGACAGTCAGCATGGTTTTAGGAAAGGGAGATCGTGTCTAACTAACCTGCTGGACTTTTTTGAGGATGCAACATTGACAATGGATAATTGCAAAGCATATGACATGGTTTATTTAGATTTCCAGAAAGCTTTTGACAAAGTCCCATATAAAAGATTAATTCTCAAACTGAACTGCAGTTGGGATTCAAGGAAATGCATGCACATGGATTAGGGAGTGGTTAACATGTAGAAAACAAAGTACTGATTAGAGGAGAAACCTCAAAATGGAGCGAGGTAACCAGTGGTGTACCATAGGGATCAGTATTAGATCCTCTGCTATTCCTAACCTACATTAATGATTTAGATTCTGGTATAGTAAGCAAACTTGTTACATTTACAGACAACACAAATAGGAGGAGTGGCAAACTGTTGCAGCAGCAAAGGTCATTCAAAACGATTTAACAAGGGCCGCCAGAAATCACTTTACACAAAAAAAATCATTAAATTTTAATACCCATAAAACAGTTATGTATTTAAAATGAGTCAAATAATGCTAAATAGTAAAAAAAAAAAAAAAAAAAGAGACACACATCACCCTGGCAGAACTGGGCCAAGAATCGAACCCTGAGGAGCCCCACATGTAACATTTGATAGAGGTCTCCCCTCCTCAATCAACAAACAAACAAACAAACAAACAAACAAACAAACAAACGTTAGAGATAGTACCAGACAGTACCACCATATTTAAGATGATCAATTAAAACAGAGTGATCAATGGTGTCAAAAGCTGCACTTAAATCCAGTAAAACTGGAACCGAAGGCATGCCCACGTCAGAGGACCTCAACACTGTCTCAGTGCTATGATACGGCCTAACACAAGACAAATTTCTCAGCAATGTTCTGTGCAGCAATAAATCTGTTACGTTGCTCCACCACCACTCTAACACCTCGGATAAAAAGGAAGATTTGATACAGGTCTGTAGTTAAGCACACTGGGATCGAGTGTGGGCTTCTTGAGCAAGGTTTTATTACTGCTGTCTTCAAAGAATTAGGAACAATACCCGATGAAAGAGAGCTGTTAATATTTAAAACGCTGTTATTTATTTTTGGATATACTTTTGTAGTAGGAATGGGATCTAATGTACACGTTGTGGGTTTTGTACTTGACTGACACCCAGTTATTGTTCACATGTCAATAAAAAACGCTCCAAGGTTTGATTAGATTCAAACAGACCAAGAATTTTTGCATCATTGTTTTTGTCAGCTGGCATGTCAATTTGGTATACAGTTGCTCATCTGATTTCTGATGTCTGACAGTTTAACATGTTTTGACTAGATGACAATATATCTCCAATAAATTCACTCAATGTTTAATTTTTAAACTATTATGTTATTTTATTTAATGTTATTTTTGGCTTCAGAGTTGCTACAGCTTCAGTAAATTAAAGAAAAAACAAACGCTGTTTTTCACTGTGGAAATCTGGTAATACTAAACTACATGGACAGCGCAAGAAACAAGCTCTGGTAGAAATTTGGTCAGACACCAAAATCTTGCAAAACTCAAAATAGTAATATGAGAAAAGACTGAATATTTTACTTTGTTTAAACGCAGACATTAGGAGAACCGTGCAGAATTGTGTAAACTGCATTCTCCTACTGTAGGCATTCAAGAAATGTATTTCATTAAAAATTAGTTAAGTGCTCCACCAGTGCTTTCTTCCACAGCAATATGTAAGAATCTAAAACTGGAGCAATACATCAATATCTGCCATCTTTCAATATGCCTTGCAGGATATTGTAAACATCCGGTTCACACCCCATATAAAACGAGCCAAGTGCACTTGCAAACTGCATTGTGAACACAAACAAACACTCTGTCCTGAGAGGGGGGGGGGGGGGGGGGCGGGGGGATCCAACACTTTCGCTCGCATGCATATCCTTTCATGATGGTTTTTCATTTCCGTATGTTTGGTAATGTGTACGGGAACCAGAGAGCCCACGTCTTTAAATAAAAAAAGCAGCTAAGCAAAGCCTTTAAATATGGTATTGTAGTATTTCAGCCATTTAACATGCACACATTTGTGTGCTTGTCAGAAAATGAAAATACCGTATTCAAGATTTGAAAATGTATGTGTACATCGTTCTCAGATCGTTGTCGCTTGTAGCCTCTCCCATGTCAGCACCAATCATACTGCTGATACGAACGAGTCCTGTAAAGATTGTGAATGGCATTTCTGACCTGAACACATTGTATCCCAAATCAAAATGTTATTTGATCCCGTCGTCCAGCTTCCACGTGGCATATCTGGGTATCCATCGGTGCATCTTTTTTCACTGCAGTCACAGCAACAAACACCTGCTATCTTGCAAACTATTACTGTGAGACTGAATTCCCAACAAAAAAGTTGCCATTTTATCTGCAAGTCTGAGTAACTGACATTTGTTTCACTGTCATCATGAAGCCAGATTAAGTCTTTCTTCCACTCTACTCTATATTTGTCTTAATTTATTTTCAGAATTTCTTTCTTAATGATTTAAACATTTACTTTTGGCTTATTGGTGCAGTTGGTTGCTTAGTTGTAAAAAACAAAAACATTGTCATGTCGAGGTAACAAGTATTACCAACAGCACTTCAAATACGATGTGTGGTGGGAAAGCTTTTTGGCTGACCCACTTTTCTGCATTCATGAAAGGGAAGCCATGTGCACTCTACTATATACATTACACAGTTAAAAAATGAAAGGGAAGCCATGTGCACTCTACTATATACATTACACAGTTAAATGAAAGGGAAGCCATGTGCACTATACTATATACATTACACAGTTAAATGAAAGGGAAGCCATGTGCACTATACTATATACATTACACAGTTAAATGAAAGGGAAGCCATGTGCACTATACTATATACATTACACAGTTAAATGAAAGGGAAGCCATGTGCACTATACTATATACATTACACAGTTAAAAAATGAAAGGGAAGCCATGTGCACTCTACTATATACATTACACAGTTAAAAAATGAAAGGGAAGCCATGTGCACTATACTATATACATTACACAGTTAAATGAAAGGGAAGCCATGTGCACTCTACTATATACATTACACAGTTAAAAAATGAAAGGGAAGCCATGTGCACTCTACTATATACATTACACAGTTAAAAAATGAAAGGGAAGCCATGTGCACTCTACTATATACATTACACAGTTAAATGAAAGGGAAGCCATGTGCACTATACTATATACATTACACAGTTAAATGAAAGGGAAGCCATGTGCACTATACTATATACATTACACAGTTAAAAAATGAAAGGGAAGCCATGTGCACTCTACTATATACATTACACAGTTAAATGAAAGGGAAGCCATGCGCACTCTACTATATACATTACACAGTTAAATGAAAGGGAAGCCATGTGCACTATACTATATACATTACACAGTTAAAAAATGTTACCGTCCCAGTTGGGCCTGTGGTGCTTGTTATGGACTGAGAAATATTGTGTTATTCTTATTTTTGTCAATACGATCAGAATAGACCGATCTAGCTAGAGACAAGGCAGCCCTGTATTTTCAAAGAGTATCTTTCCAAGTTAGATAATGTTCCTGAAGTCCTGTAGCTCTCATCTGCGTTATAGTTTAGACAGTTTCTTCACTTTACAGGGTGCAATAGTATCCAAGGTTCAGAGTGGCATTAGTCATCTACCAACTCCCCCACCGTGCCAGAGTGAGCACAATCTAAAATAGACAAAGCTTCCAGGAGCTTTTTAAAAGTTGACACATTTAGAGATCTAGTTTTAATACAGCATGTTGGCTGTTTCATAGGTCGGGTAATAACATTTCAAAAGACAACTGCAGAATGATGGACAGATTGTGAATAATTAGACCATGGATACACAAGTCTAATGTATGGCCATGAATATAAGTAGGACCAGTAACATGTAGAATAATCCAAGTACTCAAGCAATGCCAGAAAATCTCTACCAAGAGGATCTCTAGCAACATCAACATGTACATTAATCACCTAAAAAAGTAAGATCCCATCATGTTCAACAATAACTGTTGATAAAAACTGAATTCAGATTGAAGAGTTGACTCTACAAGGGACGATAAATAACAGCAGCCAAAATAGGAGTTTGGCCATAAACATAAAATACAGGATTTCAAATGATGTATAAACCTCTTTTTCATTACAAAAAATGTAATTCTTTACCAGAAATGGTTGCCATACCACCACCTTGTCCCTTAAGAAGCGAAGGAAAAACCTGAACAGGCCTCTACCAGGGATGCATTTGTCTTGCTTCAAAAACATCAACTAAAGTAAAAAATGTCTAAATTAGTTTCAAGAATAAAATCGTTAAATAACAGACTTGTTTGTCAAAGATCTTGTATTAAGTGAGCCAAGACGAAGCCTGGCTGGCGCAGGGCACGGCAAGTTGACAGTGTGATGAAGTCATACTAACTACATTTTCAGTACAGGAGCCCCGAGGGGAAGCTGTTGGTTGATAGTGGGGAACTTGCACTACTTCAAGTGGGTAGATTAAATGCTTCAATTGTGGAGTCTGTCCACATGACTGAGGCGTGCGAGTCAATCCTCCTGCCACGACAGTTACACAGACCTTCAATCAGCACTAGTGTAACAGTAGTTGGTCCAAGACAAGTGATAATTGGGGGCAGGGTGAAACCAGACTAAGCTTTGTTTTCAATCTGGAAAGTGTTTTGTGAATAGCTTGTATCTACAATGATGAGACTATTAAATGTAAATACTATCTCTACAAATTTAATAGAAAATTATACTTGTGTGTGCAGCATGCATGACACATTGTTAATAGGTTTTCTTGTTTGTATGAAAGCTTGCAACCCCTACAACTTCTGAACGCCTTGTAGACTGATCTGAATTTGCACCCAGCTTGGTAAGGGTGAGGGAACAAAACAGGCAAATAACAGATTTTCATAACAAACATAACAATCCGAGCGGCTGATTGATCTTTGTTAAGTTGGGTCTTAAATTATGTGGCTAGGTAACCCTTGGTAGCCCATTCTATGCCCTCACCACTGTATGAAGTAGTGATAACTCAAGCACCCACCCGACAGCTACAAATAGTTCTCAGCAGGATGGTTCAAATCAGGTCGCCTAGTTACCAGAATCTGCACCGCCCTGTTGATCTCACAGAGCCAAAGTTTTCATGGAACCAGCCCCCTTATTTGTTTCCATAGTAACACGCACCAGCCAGTCAAGTTAGGATAGAACAGTGGGAATTATCACTCAGAATTCTGAGTTGGCCGCAGTTCGGAAGAGACGGCTATTGCCAACTTGAAAACTAAGAAACAAACTTTAAAAGCAAGTAGATTCCCCTCACCCCAACAAGGGATGAAATGACTGTTGAGGTCTCTATGCTGCCTTATGCCACAGACAGGGGGTTTACAATAACTACACAGCTTTTAAATTCTCTGTTTTGCAGGAGTGCAGGAGCGTTAGTTTCCCTGACTTGCTCGGTTGATCAACAAATCTCTCTTACTTATCCTAAATAAAATGCCAAAGAAACTGAAGCAGTCAAATCTATTTGCATTTATCTAGCCAACTCCATGAAAATGCTAAGAAATCAATCATAATAATAATAATAATAATAATAATAATAATAATAATAATAATAATAATAATAATGTAAAAGATGAGGAGGAGGAGCTAATGGTGTTAGTATGTTAGCCAGCTTGTCTATGACAGTAACTGAAAAATGAAGAAATGTGTCCACATCCTTGGAAATGTTATAGTTATCTTCCCTGGCATTTGAGTCATATAGTTCTATTTCCTGGGATTTTATTAGCGCTGTAAGGGTTTAAACGTTTAATGTGGATTAAATATTTGTTTAAAATTTGTATTATACATTTAAACGCAACTTAACAGTAAAATATATTATCAAATTATTTTTGCATATTTTCCGCAAAGATATGGTTTCCGTTTCTATGGTTTTCCCCTTTAAGGAAACCAGACCTGTTCCTCCACATGTTCACTCTAAATAAGTCTTGCATAAATTATGGGCAAACCAGCTTCCTGCGTTGTTGTGTATCTCCATCGCATTGCCTTTTTTCAGGTCTTATAGGGCTCTATGGAGTCTGTGTTAACGAGAGCACGGACGGAATCACAGAATCAAAAGAATATTATCGTAGAATTAAGTGCTGTACGAAAAAATGCATTTGGCAGTAGAGCATTAAGCTTGAGATTTACATATTTGAAGGGAAAATGTGAAACTAATGGTCAGTACAGGCAGCGGCGTAACTTTGGTTTCAAAAGTGGGGGAACGGATGGCGGGTGGGGGCGGTTTCTGTAGCTGGGTTATATGAGGCGAGGTATTCTGTAAGGGATAAACAACGAGAAGGGCTGAAATCAGTGAAAATAATTAATCCACCGTTCGAGTGCATTAAGTAAATGCAATCATGGAAAATAAATGGAAACCTTTTTAAGGACTTAGACAATTAAACAACGTTGCAGACTATTTTTTAAGGTCTGTATTACAACACAAAAAGTACTCCTCACACAGACTGCTATTACAGCAGTCACTTTGAACAATACGATCCTCTGTGTTTACACAGAAGATTTATGGTAGTGAAACCATGGGCATAGCAGTAATATAGAATTGATCAAGTTCAAAACAAAAGTTATGAAACACGCCTATCTGTTTGCTTTGGAGCGCCCCACACTGCATAAAAAAAAAAAAATTACAACCTGTTTTTAAAGTTAATACTATTTTTCAATACAATTAGATAAAACAATACTTAATCCAATGAAGACGAACGCAAACCAAATGGAAAAAGTAGAAGCCTGTAGGTTTACGGTTTTGTGTTGTTCACCTTGCCTGTGGTGTGCAGAAGTTCATTTAAATTAACCTAATTACATTTTTTTTAAACTGTAAAAATGGAAAAAAATCAGGGAAAAAAATGGGAATAAGAGCAAAATAACACTAATTCCATAGGGCCCTAGTCTTAGTACTGTACATTATTTCAGTAAAGTGAATAGCCTGTGTGATAAAGGCACCTCACGGCTCCATTCACGCCACAGTAAAACACTAACACATTGGAAAAGAAACATGTAGCTACTATTTATTTATTTATAAAAATAACGGCGAATAAAATGTCTTACAAAGTGTGTACACCTTTTTGTTTGTCCTTATTTTTATTGTGTGTGCTCAACAGGACATCTGCAATTACAGAACAGATTTTAATTATTTAATTAAGCAAGCTGAACCAAGAAGCCGGGAAAGAGGAACGCTGTGAAATGAAGTCTTTATTTTTCCACGTGAATGTGCAAGCGCCGTTGGGAAGGGGAGGAGACGCTGGGAACTAGTATTGTATCAGACAACAGCTTCGATTTTTAATGAAAAAATAAAGGTTTTTGTTTCTGGACATGTTTTGTTTCCTGCCAACAATATACAAGTGAATGAAACTAAAAATGTAGTCTTGTCACTGTTTTAAGTTTAATTTAAATAGTTGCTTTTTAATATTTTTTCGGTGTTGAATACACACTTTTTATGGAGCTTCTGGAGAAATGGTACGTTGTAAAATCGACTGTTTATACTATTAAAATAGATTACATTTTAGTGTTAATTTACAGTCCTCCTTTGTGCTTTTATGTTTACCAGTTTGTCTAAGTGGATCTATATGGGACACGCTTTGAATAACAAACCAAGGTTAAAATGACAAAATATTGGAAGTAAAATATAAAAATATGAAATGAGCGAAACATTAAATTTATGGCCGTTTAAACGACGGATTAACAATGGGTTTAAACATGTAGTCAATTAAACATAGATTTACAGCCCTACATTTTATGTATATACTTCACTCACTGCCATTTTTATGGAGTTAGTTCTCTGGCACATCGATTGTATATAGTTCCCCTCCCACAATTTAAAGATAATAAAAAAACACCCATTACATGAAAACAATGCAAAAGCAATGTGTGTGCAGCATATACATGTCTCCTCATATTGTCCCCGTTTGATAATGTTGGCCACCAGGTTTTGAAAGCTAGACCAAATGACCACCAGCGTGATTTGTCCCATGCTGGTTCTCGGTATAAACATGCATTTAAACTCGAAATGTGTTCAATGAGCACAGACCTGCTGAAGCTGCGTCTCGTTCAGCATGGTTCAAACAGCTTTGCTACTATTCGCTTTCTTTTTCTATTGCTCTTTTAAAGAAGTCGTCTCGTCAGCTCGGTTACTGGTTTCTAATCGAACCCCGGTCTGTTACCTGCGTCCTCCAGCTGTCGTTTCTGCCCCGGAAAAGGGAACTCCGGCAGCGTCGCACTGTTATTAATCGGCGGTGTCCCGGTGTCGCCTCCGATCTTGGCTGCTATCTGCAAGACATCACAAAAGACATCGGCGCTCACACCATGATAGTAAACAGTTTCTATAAGATCTAAACATTCTTACCATTCATACCAACTATAAGGGTTCCGCATGCTCAAAGAACACATACTTTGTTAGGAGTCCAGTTAGTTTGCTCCCCCCGCCCCCCCCCCCCCCCCATCCTGTTCCACAAACAAATCGTCCCATAAAACAGGAACAAAAACAATTCAGATAACAAAATCATTTCACACTGACCTAATGTTAGAATAAGACTGCGTTATCACGTCATTACTAATACTACAAGCTGCATATAACTTAGACGCAATGTTTAAAAGATACCGGGGTGTTTCTAAATTTAGTATAAACAATAGCATAAGTAACTTTACACCAAAGAAGAAAAAAAAACACCATTACTTGCCCATGCGTTAACTGCAAGACTGTTACTGTACACTTAACTCGCACACAAACATTGAAAATTCTGCCAGATTTTATCACTGAGCTTTAATATGTCATTAAGAAATAGTGAGTTACACAGAAACGTATTTATTAAATGTAGTTCTAAATATTACTGCATATTACCTTTCAGTTCCGGTGGTGAACGTCGGATATAGTAGCCACTATAGGCCGCGAACCAAATGGTGCTGAAATAGTACAGTCAGCACTCTGGATATCCGTTACCCAGATGCACGTCAGTCACGTTTTACTGGCCTTGTATTAATAAAATCAACCCCCATATACACACACACATATATACTTACACATCACACGCGATTTCTGACTCTAGCCAGTTTTCTGATGACGCCCATCTCTTCAATGTTACAATTTATTTATCCATCACAGCCCGCATTTTTTTTTCTCGGCAAACCAAAACGTATTTTTTATTGTGCAGTTACACAGCGCTATCTCCAGGTTCACCAGACAAAAATGCAGCCAAAACAAAGCGAACAAGACAAGCTAAGGTAATGTAACACTTAACCTTTAAACAGTTTTAGATACTGTGATGTACTTATTTATTTATTTTTATCTGTGATCTTTAATTGTTTTTGTGCATTTTCATTTGCAAGTGAACTGACATTCGGGCCTATCAAGCACTACATTCTGCAATTTTGAATGCTGACTTTGGGCACGGTTTTAATTCTGGAGCCTTTGCTAAATTGCATTACCTTTTATGTTGTACGCAGTTCTGTTTATGGGTAACATTTTGATTTCATTTTGCTTTTGGGTCGTTAACAGGGAATTTTACATACTGCTACAATACGTACCGGATTTAAAAGTATGTACTGTATTAGAGTTATATGTCCAGTTGTCTTTTTTGGCAAGTGATATTTTCAGAATCATATCGTTCTGAATTAAAGTACTACTTCTGTTGAAAATATAGTACTGTGTCCAGCCTTTTCATTTCCATTCGGCAGCTAATGCCATCTACTTTGCCAGATGAGCCGCAAAATAGTTATTTAAAATTTTTTTTTACAGTGCTCGTATGTGCCATTGAATAGTATTCTAAATGTTTAATTTCTTCCAGTAAAACAGCAATTTCCAACATTCCTTCTCTGAGGGCATTTCGTTTCCGGGCTCATGTTTCAATGAACACCGTAAATCGCAATGGACCAATCAGTTTCAAGCTCACAAGCGATGTTGATGATGAAGGCCAAACTGTACAATCGTATACCTGTCAGTAAATGTACAGCAGTTATGAAATTGTATAACACTTATCAAAATCAAAATAGGTCTGTGTGAATTGCTTATACCGCCACAGAACCGTCCTATTTTATGCCGTCTCTGAACCACCTCTCGAGGTGTTGGAGACGGCTCTGAACCGTCATAACTGCGTGTGTGAAAGGCTGTACCGCCACGGAAGCGCTATAGTGCGTGTGGTTTCAAAGGCAACATGCCACGTCACTATAGCGTAGTACTTAATTTGTGCCTGACTAGTGCCGGTACCTATAGTTAAAAAATCTCATAAAATGCCTTTTTTAAAATCTCAACACAGTTGCATGGAGTCTGCAAGTTCTTTCGTGCACGTTAGAGAGACAGTCCGCTGCCACGTTTGTAGCCTACTTTAAATTACGATTTCAGCTTGAGTGTCTTTAAGTAAGATGACACTGGCTGCAACTCTATTCTCGTTTTTTATACACAAATAAGCATACTTGGTTTGAAGAACGTCACGAACGATACAAGCAACTTCTTACACTATATTGTTGCATACTTCAATAGGAACATTAGCCTGCTATATTATATTAAACCCAAACAAAAAAATAACAATCTGGTTCTTTTGCCTTTTTCAATGAATACAATTTAATTAATAGAGAGTAAAACATACTAAGTTATACATACTAACAAATACCTAGCCTAAGTTTAATGAATTGTTTTTGTAATCTACCAGCAGCTGATGTTGCTTACACATCGCTGATAGTGCAAACAGTGGGTCAAACCAATGTTCGTGTTGGGGTGCGTTTGTCAATATCGTCCTTCTGGACACTTATTTGTAATGTAGAATAAGTGAGTGTAAACATTTAACACAAGTACGTACAATACTCTTTCAAATAAACGTGTTATAATTTTGAATATGCTCTTCTTAGGGTCGGTATTATTGTCATTGCTTGCGTCCGGGCACCTCTTTCTTTACAAAGTAAGCACTGCGGGCATGTGTTAGGTCTTGTCAGTGAACAATCTGTTGATTGACAGGTTTGAAAGTTGTACTCGCGCAATCTCTTTGGCTGTGTGAAAGGGTTATGACGGTATTACACCAGCATAGATTGTGCAATTTCGTGCTGCAACGTCTCGCTCTTAGCACAAAACTAATCCCAACGGCGGGATTACCTCCCTGTATCAAATATACCCAAATTATTAACAAGGGGAAGATCCCCCAATAAATACACTATAGAAACACGGGATAACCTTAAACATTTATTGGCTAAAATAATTGAAACTGTTCAACAAAACAAGATGGAAAAGAAGTTCCGAGCAAAAAAACAAAACAAACAAGCCAGCAAAATATCCACTGCGAGAACAAAGTAACAAAATAAAACAAAAAAACAAAACAGTCCCGCAACAAAAATAAAAAAAAACAACGATCTCACCAAACTCCTGGGTACCCGCTTGCTTGAAGATCCTCTCAGAAGATGATGACCAGTAAATCAACAAAAACTATGAACATGCACTTGAAAAAACCCACACCGTCAGCAACGTGGCGCATTACAAGCCGGCTCCAGGCTTTAGCGATCGTGGGCAGCAGAGGTGAACAACACCGGCTAAACAGCCTGAAACTGGAACAAAGCACTTGCTGATAAAAAAACAAATCAACTTCCAACAAGAACGACAGTCGAAGGTAAACAGGATCGCTCTACCATGGCAAACCACCCCGGGAAAAAGAACGCAGCGGACTTTTCAAAAACAAGGAAGAGTCTCTAAACAGGAACTAAGGAGACGGCAGGAACTCAAAAGGCAGGTAAGCAGCTCCCCCCTATGGCGTAACAAAGGTACTATTTATACTTGTCTAAAACAATCTTTCCATTAACAACGCTGCCGCTTCCAGCGAATAAGAACCGCGATGTATTTGGAACCTGGCCAGGCTTCCGTGCTGCCCAATTAAGGCGCAACACATGGTACGTTTATTGTACCATGTAGAACCAAACATTCAATTTAAGTGGCAGTGCCACAGTGCTGTGTGAAAGGGTATTTTACACACTCGTTAACTTTTCAGCGAGGGCACAGTAGCTGCATTTCTGTGTGAAAATGGTAAAGTGTACTAATACAGCAAGTGTTATAGCATTGTTTTATTCACTGACTTAAAACATCGATCTGAAACCTAGCATATGCAATTAATTCAGGAAATGATATTCGCATTGCGCAATTAATGAATCGGACTTTATTTTATTTGCATGCTCTCAGTCTTTATTAAACAAAAAATATCCCTATATGAGCTACAAGATGTACTGGTCAGATCTTTTGTTGCATAATCAGCTGCTGTAAAACTGTGGTTCAGTAACATTATTGTCTGTTTACACACAAAATGTATATACTAGGGGGGAGACGATACACCAAGGTCGCAATACGACATGTATCACGCTACACGATCACGATGCTCATGAAAAACTCATCTCTGCTTCAGGTCTATACAGATTAATTTGAAAATCAATTATATATTTACCACCAAGTAGTATAGCACTTATTTGAGTTTAAAGTCAAAACTGTATGTCAGCTAGAGTTTCTGGGATATCAGATTTAACTTAATTAACCAAATCTCTTTACCACATTTCTGAGAAAGAAAAGAGAATACTAAGCAATGTGTTTGATCACTATTGAAGTACAAACTTTGTTCATGTGTTTCTTTAGAAAAATCTAAATATCAAATTAAGTTGTGTTGTTTTTTTCTTTTTTTAAATGTACGTTTGATACTTCACTAACTCAGATTATAATAATTTATCACGATTTGTATTTCAAGTTAAGGTTGAGTATCATTTTATTGTGTATACTATTCTATACAGTGCTGTTTAAATGTGGTTAGATATAATTTAAATTATATTAAAATTAATGATAAGATTAGTATTGAAGCAATTTTCATCAGGATTAACATTTATTTAAAGAAAGTAAACATTCAACCAAATCAAAGTTTAAGGATCATTCAACCAAATAAAAACATTAGGGTCACTGAAAGGTGAGCAAATATAAAATAAAACTTGTAAGAAATGTAAAAACGCAGTATGTTTTGTCATCTACACTAAATAGCTTTCCGCAAAATAAAGTCGAGATACACTTCAAAATTCTTATAGCCCATCCTCCCTCACAAATGACACTTCCCTTTGTGTGTGTGTGTAACAGTACTGTGCAAAAGTTTTAGGCAGGTGTGAAAAATGCTATAAAGTAAGAATGCTTTCAAAAGATAGACATGTTAATAGATTATATTTATCAATTAACAAAATGCAAAGTGAGTGAACAGAAGAAAAATCTAAATCAAATCCATATTTGGTGTGACCACCCTTTGCCTTCAAAACAAAAAAGACACATCATGCTTACTTCCCTTTGCAATCGGAAGATGTCCAGCAGTGCCATCAGCTCAGAATTGGCAGAAAACAGTGGGACCCTGGTACACCCATCTACTGTCCGGAGAAGTCTGGTCAGAAGTGGCCTTCATGGAAGACTTGCGGCCAAAAAGCCATACCTCCGACGTGGAAACAAGGCCAAGCGACTCAACTATGCACGAAAACACAGGAACTGGGGTGCAGAAAAATGGCAGCAGGTGCTCTAGACTGATGAGTCAAAATTTGAAATATTTGGCTGTAGCAGAAGGCGTTTGTTCGCCGAAGGGCTGGAGAGCGGTACACGAATGAGTGTCTGCAGGCAACAGTGAAGCATGGTGGAGGTTCCTTGCAAGTTTGGGTCTGCATTTCTGCAAATGGAGTTGGGGATTTGGTCAGAATGAATGGTCTCCAATGCTGAGAAGTACAGGCAGATACTTATCCATCATGCAATACCATCAGGAAGGCATCTGATTGGCCCCAAATTTATTCTGCAGCATGACAACGACCCCAAACATACAGCGAAAGTCATTAAGAACTATCTTCAGCGTAAAGAACAAGGAGTCCTGGAAGTGATGGTATGGCCCCCACAGAGCCTTGATCTCAACATCGAGTCTGTCTGGGATTACATGAAGAGAGAGAAGCAAATGAGGCTACCTAAATCCACAGAAGAACTGTGGTTAGTTCTCCAAGATGTTTGGGCCATCCTACCTGCCGAGTTCCTTCAAAAACTGTGTGCAAGTGTACCTAGAAGAATTGATGCTGTTTTGAAGGCAAATGGTGGTCACACCAAATATTGATTTGATTTAGATTTTTCTTCTGTTCACTCACTTTGTTAATTGATAAATATAATCTATTAACATGTCTATTTTTGAAAGCATTCTTACTTTACAGCATTTTTTCACACCTGCCTAAAACTTTTGCACAGTATTGTGTGTGTATATATACACACACCAGATTATGATAAGGAAACATTAAAAGGAGAGCAACACATTAAAACAGGTCAAACAAAAAAGAAAAACATAGCTATTTATATGAAATAAAATGCTTTCTCAAAAGGAGACAAAAATACATGGCATGTTAATACAAAAACTAGTAACGTCAGTGAAATTAGCCATAGCAGCAAGTGGGCCAGGCAGTGTTCTGAAGCCTTTAGTACAGTGTCTATTCCCTGCTTGCTAGCAATGGAATACAGAAATAAATAAATAAAATAATTAGGGGAATTTTCTAATAACTATGTAACTTGATGTCCGGCTGACATTTCTCAAGACAAATTAATTTCCTATTGAAAATGATATTTTTAGAAAGGTAAAATTAATCTACTCTGCACAATAACTTAATATTTAAAAAATGTTTTTGCCTTTTTTTGTACTTTCATATTTTGAATCTCCTAACCGACCCGTCAAAGAGTTTGATTTTTAAGTTTCAGAGTGAAATGTTATACATGTAATTATAATGTTATGTTTTTATACAAGAATCTGAAATAAGCATTTAAGTTGTTTCTAAAACATATGTTAAATATGAGAAAAGCTATGTCATTTTGTATTTATACTCCATTCTATGCATGTCCCAGAGTTTTGCACACAAAATATCATAACCGACACCCACTGACTGTGTAGAAATGATAACGTATCAATAAAAGTCTTTCAAACAATGTGAAAGGTCAAGGGTTTCTGAAGGGAAGGACTGGAGAAAGAGGTAAATATGCTCTTCATTATTTTTAAAATATTACTGTTTAACTCACTAGTGCAGCCTGGCACAGTTGTGTAGCTCATAACCAACACCTCTAGCAAAACATGGAAATAATTTATGAAACGTACATGTATTTATTGTAAATTTACTTTCCTCATTGTTATTACACTGAAATCAGAAAACAATGGCTGCCCTGTGTTGTAAATTGACAAAAGTGAAATTTCTCATAACTGACACTTCAAAAACAAAAAAAACATTGGTTATGAGAAGTTAGTCAGTTATGATTTTTATATTTACTTGTATACTTCAAATCATTTTGGGGGTGTCGCACATTAATAACACTAAAATCTCATTATATAGATAGTCAGGGTTACAATCAGTTTTATATTCTCTCCCGGATCCAGATTTTCTCTCAGAGCTGATAGTTAAGATATTAATAAGATGTATTTGTATATAGCAAGGCTGAGCTGTGTATTTGTGAGAAGTTTAGAAGACACAGGCAAAGAAAAAATGATCTTGAGACAAAGTAAGTACCTAGCAAAGGAAAGGGAAAGTAAAAAGAAATACATACCAATAAGTGTCTGATACAGTACAGAGCGGTAGAAGAAAGAATTGGAAAAAGGCTTTTAATAAAAATAAAAAAAGAACTGACCACTGTCACTCCACAATCAACACCACCACATCCTGTAAATCAGGGTAATAACTGTGCAGAAAGGCCCTCTGTATCTGGAGCAGGCCAGGTCCAAACGCATGAATCACTGTGCACCTCTAGAAAGTCTTGGGAAGGGAAGACAGATAGAAGAGAATACTTCCAAAGAAGAAAGACCAGAAAAAGCCACAGAAAAAGCAAAGTTCCTTGAGGAAAAGATAAGAAATACAAATTCTGATGTAGACTTGCTTGTGTGTTTCGGATCATTGTCTTGCTGCATGAACTAGCGACGGCACTGTATATAGTTTTTAAACGTATTTAAATAAAAGGACTCAAAGGGTACCGTGTCAACTGGATATAGAAGGAAGTGCAGTCTGTAACCCTTTCTTTCTGATGTTATAATGAATTGCACCCAAGGATTTAGTTATAAGATTAAATGCTGAGAAAGAAACTCATAAACCAACACAGAGCTTTATAAGTGACACCCCACACTCATAACCAACATTGTAATTAAAAGGAGAATTTAAAGAAATATGAAACAAATGCTATAGTTGTTTTCTATTTGCAAAACACTCCACATCTGTCTAAGTACTGTTTGCTTAGGATTTATTTTTTCTTCAGGAAAAAAAACTTATGAAAATGTTACTTAGAATGTCAGTTATGAGGTAGAAATTTAAATAATTTAAATGAAAAAAAAACAATAAGTTTTTAATTATTGGGTGAAATATACATAAAAAAATTAGAATACTAGAAATACCACTTGTATAAATCAATCTATCTAACAGTCTCTTGACACAGGGGTTGTACTGACAGACTGGAAAATAGCAAACGTAATACCGATCCACAAAAAGGGAGACAAAACCGAACCAGGTAACTACAGACCAGTAAGCCTGACTTCTATTATATGTAAACTTATGGAAACTATAATAAGATCCAAAATGGAAAATTACCTATATGGTAACAATATCCTGGGAGACAGCCAGCATGGTTTTAGGAAAGGGAGATCGTGTCTAACTAACCTACTTGACTTTTTTGAGGATGCAACATTGAAAATGGATAACTGCAAAGCATACGACATGGTCTATTTAGATTTCCAGAAAGCTTTTGACAAAGTCCCGCATAAAAGATTAATTCTCAA
Organism: Acipenser ruthenus; assembly: GCF_902713425.1. NCBI lineage: Eukaryota > Metazoa > Chordata > Actinopteri > Acipenseriformes > Acipenseridae > Acipenser > Acipenser ruthenus. The sequence continues at coordinate 4,771,762 of NC_081224.1, read as the reverse complement.
ACTGAACGCAGTAGGGATTCAAGGAAATGCATGCACATGGATTAGGGAGTGGTTAACAGGTAGAAAACAAAGTACTGATTAGAGGAGAAATCTCGAAATGGAGTGAGGTAACCAGTGGTGTACCACAGGGATCAGTATTAGGTCCTCTGCTATTCCTAATCTACATTAATGATTTAGACTCTGGTATAGCAAGCAAACTTGTTAAATTTGCAGACGACACAAAAATAGGAGGAGTGGCAAACACTGTTGAAGCAGCAAAGGTCATTCAAAATGATCTAGACCGCATTCAAAATTGGGCAGACACATGACAAAATGAAATTTAATAGAGAAAAGTGTAAAGTATTGCATGCGGGCAATAAAAATGTGCATTATAAATATCATATGAGAGATACTGAAATTGAAGAAGGAATCTATGAAAAAGACCTAGGAGTTTATGTTGACTCAGAAATGTCTTCATCTAGACAATGTGGGGAAGCCATAAAAAAGGCTAACAAGATGCTCGGATATATTGTGAGAAGTGTTGAATTTAAATCAAGGGAAGTAATGTTAAAACTCTACAATGCATTAGTAAGACTTCACCTAGAATATTGTGTTCAGTTCTGGTCACCTCGTTACAAAAAGGATATTGCTGCTGTAGAAAGAGTGCAAAGAAGAGCAATCAGAATTATCCCGGGTTTAAAAGGCATGTTGTATGCAGACAGGCTAAAAGAACTGAATCTGTTCAGTCTTGAACAAAGAAGACTACGCAGCGATCTGATTCAAACATTCAAAATCCTAAAAGGTATAGACAATGTCAACCCGGGGGACTTCTTTGACTTGAAAAAAGAAAAAAGTACCAGGGGTCATAAATGAAGATTAGATAAAGGGGCATTCAGAACAGAAAATAGGAGGCACTTTTTTTTTTACACAGAGAATTGTGAGGGTCTGGAACCAACTCCCCAGTAATGTTGTTGAAGCTGACACCCCCCGGGATCCTTCAAGACGCTGCTCGATGAGATTCTGGGATCAAAAGCTACTAACAACCAAACAAGCAAGATGGGCTGAATGGCCTCCTCTCGTTTGTAAACTTTCTTATGTTCTTATATTTAGGACTAATTGGTTCCATGAATATTTTTAGAAACCTCAAATTGGTCTTGTTTTTGTGTATAAAAAGACATGTTTGTGGTTTAAAAATGATAATATAAATTGTGTAATTACTTTTCATAAGACACATAAGTAACTTACTTGCTCATTAAATCTTTAAATCTGGGTGCCTAAAATCATAAAATTTTAACAAAGTTATACTTATTTTGAATTTGGGGTCCTTAATAAGGCACATATTTAGACCCCTGCAAAACTCTGAAATTCACTGCCCTCCTGCACCCACGCTGGGAGCACCTGGGGACACCCCCATACCTTCTACTTAAGATTTCTATCCTCCTACTTTAAATGAAAAAGACTGTGTACCAACAAAACCAACTACTGCATATCTAAATGGAAGCCTGCTTATTTTAAAACACAAGTCCTTTCAGATATGTGTTTTTGATGTTGTCTCTTGTGTGTTCCCTGAAAAACATACAAGGGTTGGAACAGGCCAAAATGAAATCTGATGTGTCACACGCATTAACCCTCAATGAAGTCAAAATTTGATAGGGTCAGCTAGTTTAATAGGGACAGTTAGGTTCAGGGGTTAGATTTTGAGGTTCAGTTTACGCGTTAGGTGTAAGTCCCATATGACTGGCGTAGACTGAAGTTGTGCATGGACAAATAAATGGTGTTAGTAATTGTAAATTGTTTGTAAGGAGAATGACAGAGTAACATGACGTTTAGTTCTGTTTAAGGGGAAAAAAAAACTTTTAAAAATGTGATTTGCCAAAGATATCCCGTAGTATAGTTTTGTTTTTGTTTTTTTAGTTTTTTTGTTTGGGTGCACGTAGTTATATGTATTATTTTCCGCATTTTTTCTCTTTATATTAATATAATAAAAGGTAACGGATGAGATATGTGTGCGAGTCTACCGTGCCCCTTCAAGACCAAGCGTGTTATACGGAATTGTAGAGTACCTGCAAGTTTTGAATCGGTAAACTATCGAAGAACACTAAACAGCTATATAAATAGAAAACAGACGCCATGCTCACTACAGTACATTTACAAAAGACTCCTACATTGATTATATATTCATTTTAAAAGTATTTTGTTTAAAAAATACACCCAATATCAAACAGACAGTATTTTAGCCCTGCACAGCCACGTGTTACTCCTGGTACAGGAGCACGGTCGGGAACCCCATTCCGGGTTGAGTACTGGTTAATGTACCATTCTCTGCCGAACCCAGTTTGCAATGCAATGTACCGACCTAGCGGCCTGCACCCCAGTCAACCTGCTGCCACACACAAACTAACCGCGGGAACCCGCGCACACGAGCCCTGAATTAGAAAACACGACCGGAGCCCTTCACAAGGAAATCGCATATATCGTTACCCCCAAATACTTAACCAACCGCATTATTTCTTTTAAAATCGCACATACATAGAGACAAACAGGCGGGCCCACACTCTCGCATACATGCCGCTTCATCCCCTTCTCTTCATTCACGCTCTGTCCTGCACCGTTCGCTTGATATTTTGCTTGTTTGTTTGTTTGTTTGTTTTTACCTGCCGGGCCCTCTGCACCGCGTCGGCGAAAGCGTCTTTCCTGATCCCAGGGCCGCCTGCTCCGGGCGGTTGCTGGGTAGAGGCTGGAACTCCGGGCCCGGTCGGCACCGCGTTAAATTCCGACATTGTGACTGTACTTGCGGAGAGACGAGCGGAACAAGTCTAGGAGAACTGCGCAGAAGCGGAAAAGGGGAGGCCGAGAAATGTCCTAGGATAGTTGAAGCGGCGAGGAAAAGCCTCAGCGCTGACCAATGGGAGAACAGAACCGCGCACGAGGCTGTAACCCCCGCCAATGCGAGTGGCCTTCGTGGAAAATGGGCGTGATTGGCAAGTGCGATCGTCTTTAAAAATACAATAAAAAGTTTCACGGATTTGCCTCATGAATATTAAGCAAATGTGTGACGCTATGGTGTTCATTACTATCAACCAATTAGAGTCCAGGCACAGGTTGAGTCGTTGCGTGTGTAACCAAGGAACGTATAGGGGGGGGGGGGGGGGGGGGGGGGGGGGCAGAGGCTTGATCGACTCCTTTATTGACCAATAGGAGAGTTTATAAAACAAAGCAAAGATTCCCCGACGAAAGTGTGTCATCAAAATCGAAACTATATTCGCGACAAATTCACACAATTGTAATACATACCCGTTTTGGCAAAGTAATATAGCCAGACTATCATTTAAAAAAGAACGTGGTGCTGTAGTGTCTTCTGTGTGAAATTAGAATGCGAAACTACAGCCATACATTCGCCATTGTTTCTTTCTGGTCTATCAGGTTATCACACGCTGGCGACTCCATCCAAGAGTTTCACAACCTCGCCGTATAAATCTTATGAGGCCTCGGTCTCAATCGAGTGTCTATAAGTGAATATACAGCGAATACTATCTAACGACTGCTTCTGCTTTTTGCTATACGGATATTTTACAGGATTTTTTTTCCACTAACATAATTTAAAGATGCAATTTAAATGTGATAATAAAATTTGTTTTAGTTAGTTTTGTCCTGCGTATTAAGTTATTTAGTTTTCGTGGTGCAGGGATAACAAAATTTAACAGTAAAAACTAATAATGTAGTGTTTCAGGGGAACAAACCAGAGCCAGACGACCGCAGCACGATCTCATTCATTTGTTTATTCATTCAATGTCAGGACATCACAGCGCTGCCTCGAGCTGCTCGCAGACAGTTGTTAATAGAGCTCTATATTGGCTCACACACACTCACACACAAGGTGCACATTTACATACACTGACCAATCGCTCAGAGCCTCGGTACCGCTCAAACAGCTGACCGGCAGAACTGAACACAAACCACAGAACTGCAAACATAGACGCCATCTACATACAGCTGCACTGTGCATGTGACACCCCCCCCCCCTGCCTAAACACAAAACGCAATGCAGGGTGACACACAAACGGCGGGAAAGACAGGACAGGACACACGCACACACACACAAATAATACAATAATAATAACAAGACTGTACTCTGAACAATACAGACTGTTCGTTCATTCTTGCTATTTGATACCGTTGCAAATAATTTAATACAAATTGTGACTATAATTTACCATACACTATAATACAGTACTAGTAACTATCCCTTATAAAAGTTTACCATGGGAAGTCCGCACAGAAATATTCACATGATTTCCCATGGTTATACAATGCATGTACCATAGTTTATTGCCATGGTGTGCCATGTTTTTTTTTTTTTTTTTTTTTTATTTTAAACATGCTTTACCATACCTCCTAGTGTTGGCACCTTTGAGATACGAAAATACTGGACGCCCCATCCCCTCCTATTGTCTACTTCATTTGTCTCTGCCATTGTGACTAACGTTTCTACTTAATAGTTTCGTGCTTAGCGTTACAGTATGCTACTTAATAGTTTCGCGCTTCTTCATTCAAAGGACTGTCAAACTTAACAGCAGCGCGCATGCTCACACCAGATAACACACAGCGGTGAGCACACATGAAAAACATCACGGCGCAGCGTTTTGGTGGCTTACGTTGTTATCTCAATTCTTTCTGGTGCATTTACACACCGCTGTGTTACAGTATTTGAATTTCACTCATACAAGCACAACATGTTATATTAAATTGTTTATTGTAATACATTTTTTTAATAACATATCCAGTAGATTAGAATGCTTAGAATTACCGGACATCTTCCAAAAAAAAAACGGACAGGGGTCAAAGTACATAAAAATACCGGACAGTCCGGTAAGAAACCGGCGGGATGGCAACCCTAATACCTCCCTGGAGTTTACAACGCTTCCCTATGGTTTCACTGTGCTTTATTACATTTTGCTATGCTTATATTATATATGGGATATTTACTCTGATATTTCAGAAGAGAAAACAAACAAACAAATACATAAAAGAATACATGGTCAAACAATCAGATTTAAGGGAAAAAAAGCTTTATTTAAAAACTGTGACTATCAGCAGGACATTATATAATTATAAAACACTCATGCCAACAACATGCTACAGAGTGCTACAGCCATTCAGAGCTTTCACAAAGCGGTCAGGAGCAGCTTTTCCATAGTGCTCAAGTTTTAAAACATTTTATTGCAAGGTTGAAATGCCTGAAAACAATACATACAGAGGGTAGTGCATTCACATTCAAAGATTGACATTTCACCCCAATGAACCTAATACATTTTAGAACAGAGTGAGAAAGACAAAAAGAACAAAGGAAGAAAAGAGGGAACACATGAGAAAGAAAAAAGAAAGCAAGAAAAAGTCAAATAAAAAAGCTTGCATTCCAAACAATTTTCTACACCTCTGAATAAATGAAGATTCCCTTGTAGAGCGTCACATTAAGATTGTATGCAGCATGCAGCTAGAGGCTTCAAATCTCTCTCCCTCTATATATCATTACACCAACCAAGGTCATATCATGCTTACATAAATAACACAATCACATTTATCATAATCTTCATAGTAGTAATAATATATTAAATTACATTCAGTAGTTACTTTCTTAAATACAGTAGATTTACATATTGTTTATGTTAAAAAAAAGGCTATCATTTTTTATTTTAAAATCTAAAGTTTGTTTCTTGCTCAGGATTTGAAATCAAGTCAATACCTCAAATTATTTGATATTTATTTAGTAATAAATACAAAAAAAAATGGTTTAACTGCAATCATGGACACAGAGACCTTGCAGGTTAATGGTTACTCTCCTATTTGACGGAACCAGAGTTATGGTAATAACCTAACGTTCCCTATCAAGTACTAATTGTAACCATTACCTAATGGGTGAGTATACCAAAGCCATCTCTGCTGTCCCGAACCTCTACCAAATGAGGCTCACCACCTAGGGGTAGAGCCTTCACTCTGAGGTGCTGGGAACTGACCTAGAGAGGAGGTCCGCTGCCCAGTTTGTCACCCGCAGTGAGAGGAGGTTTTTTCCACAGCAAAAGCCTGTGGCGCACGCGAAGGAGCCTGGGAGATCTGAGTCCGCCATGGTGGTTTATGTACGCCACCACTGTTGTGTTGTCCGTACAGACAAGCACGCGTCTCCCTCGAACAACCTAAAAAACCCTGCTGTGAACCAGGCCTGCAGAAGGGCGCATGTGCAGGAGTCCCAATGTAAAGGTCTGAGAAGCTGCTGCCATCAAGCCCACAAGTCTCTGGAACGTCACTACCATGAGCGCTCTGTTGAGCTGAAAGAGCTCTAAACAGGTGGCTATTCTCTGATTCTCTGCACTGCCGTCCAACAGAGTGGACAGCATGGACCTGGAGTCCAAGCACACTCCTAGATAGCAGGCTGTCTGAGAAGGCGTGAGCTGGCTCTTCGCCTGATTCACCATAAGGCCCAACCGGCAAAGATGGCCGGTGACAAGTTCCGTGTGGGCCTCTGCCTGAGCTGGAGACTGGGCAAAAATGAGCCAGTTGTCCAGATAACTGAGCACTGATGCCTTTGAGTCTCAATGGGCCAGGATAGCTTCCAAGCACTTCTAGAGAAGTCATGGAGAGTTAGGGAGAAGCCAAAATGGCAAGAAAGGGACGCTGTTCCCTGAAAGGCGACCCGTAGGTACTTCCTGTGCACTGGTTTTATGGGGATGTGGAAACAGGTGTTCTTGAGGTCCACCTTGGTTAACCAGTCACCTGGCCTGATTGACTGCAACAACTGTTGCATCATCAACATTTGGAACCTCCTTCAGCTCAGATAAGGTTGACTTGTCTGAGGTCGAGGATTGGTCTGAGGCCACCATCCCATTTGGGCACTAGGAAGTACCTGGATAGAACCCGTCCTCCAACTGGAGGGAGTGTACCATACGAATACACAGAGCTGCTACCTCCTGAGACACCATTGTAGCGTCCTGTGGGTCTGTGACTGATGTTGGAGTCATGCCCCGAAAGGGAGGGGGACTGTTCTTGAACTGCAGTGAGTAGCTGGTTTGAATGGAAGTCACCCTAGATGTCCGCGGTGCACTGACGCCAGTACTCCAAATGGCCCCCTGAAAACTTCTAGGGCTGCTGCTCAGCTTGTGGCTTGGCCTGAGGCTCCTGTCGCTGCGCTGGGCAGTGGAACTTATTAAAGCCTCTGGGCGAGCAGCTGCAGGCCGGTTCCGAACATCACCTCCGGTTTGCCGCTGGTTTGCGCACTGGAGATGGTCATTTAGGCAGCAGGCGAACCTACGCGCTGCAGCATCTCATCCACCGCGGGTGCTTTGTGTAATTGGGGCATCCAACAGCGGTGCTTTGTCAGGTAAATTCAGGGAAAGCCAAGCTGCCTGCATGCAGCTACCAGCGCAGCCAGGTTCCTCCCTACAGCCTGCCCGAAGTAGGTTCTTATTAACAGGCGCAGCTCATCCAGCTGTTGTGGAGAGGGCCTTTGACTCTCAGAAAGGGACCTCCGCAAATGGGACTGGTAGGCAACCATAATGCTATTACAATTGCCTAGCCATGTGACGAACGCATTGGCTGCATAGGCACGCTTGCGTATCACCTCCGAGACCCGGCACTGCTCGTTAGGGCAAGCAGCATCCTTGGACAGGAGTGCTAAATTAGGTGCGTGGAAAAGATGGAAATTGAAGCCTCCATCGGCGGAAAATGGGTCAGGCCCAGCTTCTCTGCATCATGCACCTGATAAAGGATGTCCATCAACCAGGGAAGAGCAGGAGCTGTAGCCAGATGACTCCAGGATGACTGGATCTCAAAAAGAAAATCTGAGTGAACGGGGGGGGGGATACGGTAGGATCGTCCTCAAAAATTGACTGCCAGCGCACTTGCAAGATTGCAGTGGCCTTCTTGATCAGCGGTAGAAGCTCTGCCGATAGGGAAAGCATAACTGTCAGGGAAGTACTGTCAGATTCCACGTCATCCAACGGAACTGTTCGCCCCCCTCCTCAGAGGTGGCGATGGACAGTATGTTCTTCTGTGGCCAATCTGTGCTTGTAGCCCCCTGGGACCCAAAGGGGGCAGGCGGCGCAGAACGTTCACACAGTGCTCTAGAAAGAGTGCAAAGAAGAGCAACCAGAATTATCCCGGGTTTAAAAGGCATGTCGTATGCAGACAGGCTAAAAGAATTGAATCTATTTAATCCTGAACAAAGAAGACTACGCAGTAATCTGATTCAAGCATTCAAAATTCTAAAAGGTATAGACAATGTCGACCCAGGGGACTTTTTTGACCTGAAAAAAGAAACAAAGACCAGGGGTCACAAATGAAGATTAGATAAAGGGGCATTCAGAACAGAAAATAGGAGGCACTTTTTACACAGAGAATTGTGAGGGTATGGAACTCCCCAGTAATATTGTTGAAGCTGACATCCTGGGATCCTTCAAGAAGCTGCTTGATGAGATTCTGGGATCAATAAGCTACTAACAACCAGACGAGCAAGATGGGCTGAATGGCCTCCTCTCGTCTGTAAACTTTCTTATGTTCTAACTCTGCAAGCACCGTACCTTGTTGGGAAACAGCTGCCCAGATTTTCCCCATCTGCACCGAGTCTGCCGATCGCTTGGAATGGTGACTCTTCTTCTTATTCTTCCTCGGGGGAGGAGAAGGCGAGGCAGAGGTGGATGAGAAAGACTGAAGATGGTTTCCTGCGTGGGCTACTTTCCCGGTTATGTCATCTGGTCTCCCTTGGCACAATGCTATGGGGCGAAAACGCAGCCACCTCTCTAACAGGGTGATGAGGAAGAGCGTTGTGCAGGACTGAGGGATGCAGAACGCTCTGTAGCACTGCAGGAGAGACATTTCTCAAGCCTGCGCTTAGAGAATGGTGCACAAAACTCCCAGAAACTGCGGTTCACCAGTGCCTCCTTGGCATGCTCCGGCCCCATGCAGGAAGAGCATCTGCTGTGCTTGTCTTCCACAGGCAGACTGGCCTTGCATGTCTCGCAGGGATAAAACCCAAGTAAGATACAAGAAGCAAGCAGTGCAGTGTACAGTGTACAATGTAAAGGTGCTGCCTCAATGGGAGAGGGGCGGAGCCAGCAGCAAACAGAACACAACAAAGCAAGGCAGTTCTTCCTGCAACAGCGTGTGGATGCGACAGCGTGGGAGAAGTACAGTCGTGGAAAAATACAGAGCAGTTAGAAGCAGTTTGAAAGGTTGACAGCTGCAGAAGCTAACTAAGCTTCCAATAAATAAATAAATAAATAAATACAATTAACATGGTCTTCAAGCCAGTAAACTGTGAAAACTGCATGATGTGGGAAATCCGAGAAAACCCAACCTAGCTCAACCAAGTGTGTGTAAAGTGCAGCTCGATCCAGGACGAGTAAGTGTGCTAGAAATGGAGATGCAGGAAATGAGACAGCAACAGGAGCTTGAGGAGCTGGCACACCCACAATTCATGGAAGTCTGCACCCCTAGCAGACTGAAAGCCACCAGGGAGATGGAAGAGAGTCGAAACAGCTGGGTTCAGATAGGCAGAAGCAGGGAAAAAAAAGAAACTTCGTCAAACACAACCACCAGAAATCCAAACATCCAACAAATTTGAGCCACTTCAACATTTAGATGACCAAAACCAACATCAAGAGAATGAAGGGAACAACATCCAGGACCCTATAAACAGTGCTGGCCAGGCAGCAAAAAAGAAGGAGGTCATGATTGTTGGGGACTCCATATTGAGAAACACAGCAAGTTCAGTTTGCAGTTTGGACCCCCTTACTACAACAGTGTGCTGCCTTCCAGAGCCTCTGTCAAGCACATCACTGAGAATGTGGACAGGCTCCTAGAACTAACAGGAGACGACCCGGTGACCCAGAGAGCCATTGGCAAACTCAGACCACAACATGGTCTCATTTGAAGTGATTTTTAAAACCCCAAAAGTAATGACTAAAGCTAAGGTTTACAATTTTAGAAAAGCAAACTATGAAGGTATGAAACAGAGACTACCTGAAGCAGATTGGAGTAAAATAGAGAAAACATCCACAGAAAAAGGATGGCTGTTCTTTAAAAATGTAGTACTAGAGGTAGGGTTGCAACAATAATCGATTATCGTGATATTATCGATAATGTTTTTGCATCGATAATTGTATTGCTTTGAAAAATAATTATCGATAATCATTTTATCGTCCGTTACCCACTATGATATGCTTGTGTGTAACAGTAACTCTGCATTGAAGCAGTAAGACAGGACTTAACTGTCTGCGTGAGGCGCAACACGTGATCTGTGCACACTTTGCTTACCTCAAGAAAAAGGAAAACCAAGGAAGGCTTAACCTCACTTTTGAAACAGGCAGTCAAAATCAAGACGAGAAAACCTTAAGTACTTGCAAGAAACCTGTCTGTGTCAGAAGCTGTTCAGCGTGAGATTCTCGGTTATCTCAGCTTACCTGAAAGTGCTATCGAGGTTGATGCACTAAACTGGTGGTAGATGCATGCCCAGTCATTTCCACATCTTTCCATGTTAGCTTGCAAGTATCTGTTTGCCAGCCACGAGCGTTTCGTCTGAAAGGCTGTTCAGTGGATGTGGATTGATAGTGACCCCGCAACGTAAGCAACTGATATTTTTGAATCGCAATTTATAATTTGTTTGTTTTTTTTTAAACACTTTTTTTAATTTTAAGTAGCTTATATTTCAAAAGTTGAAAAGCTACCAAACAAACATTTGGTTATATTATTTGTGCTTTTTTGTAACCAACCATTGTTTCATAACTTTTATTAAAGATGCTGGTCTTTTTGAAAAATGCTTCTAAACTCATAGAGGCAGTTGTCATATTGCTCAAGTATATATAGCTTTAAATTTGATAAATTCCAAGACATTTTACATGTTATTTTTTCAGCCGATAATCATGATTATCGTGATAATTTACAGCCGATAATTGATAACTGAAAATGTCATTATCGTCCAACCCTAACTAGAGGCGCAAAACAATTACATCCCAAAAGTAGACAAATCTAAATCTAAATCTAAAACAAAATGGCCAAAATGGTTTAATAGATCAATTAAAAAAAATATTCAGCAAAAAAAGACACTTTACAGAGCGTTTAAAAGGGACCAAAAACAAAGCACACAGAAAGAGTCCTTGGAACTGCAAACACAAGTCAAAAAGGAAGTTAGAAAGGCCAAGAGAGAGTTAGAAATCAATATTGCTAAGGGGGCTAAAACCAATTCCAAAATGTTTTTCCAACAGCAAGAGAACATTCAAAGAGGAGGTTAAATGTCTAAGAGACACAAATGGCAAAATCATAGATGAAGAAAAAAAATAGCAAATATATTAAATGATTACTTTTCACAGGTTTTTACAAAGGAGGACACAGACAACATGCCCCACATGTCGACCTGTTCCTATCCAATTTTAAATAACTTTAGCATAACAGAGGCAGAAGTGTTAAAGGGACTAGGAGCTCTTAAAATAAACAAATCCCCTGGGCCGGATGAGATCCTCCCAATAGTACTCAAAGAAATGAAAGAAGTTATTTACAAACCGCTAACCAAGATCATGCAACAGTCTCTTGACACAGGGGTTGTACCGACAGACTGGAAAATAGCAAACGTAATACCGATCCATAAAAAGGGAGACAAAACCGAACCAGGTAACTACAGACCAATAAGCCTGACTTCTATTGTATGGAAACTTATGGAAACTATAATAAGATCCAAAATGGAAAATTACCTATATGGTAACAATATCCTGGGAGACAGCCAGCATGGTTTTAGGAAAGGGAGATCATGTCTAACTAACCTACTTGACTTTTTTGAGGATGCAACATTGAAAATGGATAACTGCAAAGCATACGACATGGTCTATTTAGATTTCCAGAAAGCTTTTGACAAAGTCCCGCATAAAAGATTAATTCTCAAACTGAACGCAGTAGGGATTCAAGGAAATGCATGCACATGGATTAGGGAGTGGTTAACAGGTAGAAAACAGAAAGTACTGATTAGAGGAGAAACCTCGAAATGCAGTGAGGTAACCAGTGGTGTACCACAGGGATCAGTATTAGGTCCTCTGCTATTCCTAATCTACATTAATGATTTAGACTCTGGTATAGTAAACAAACTCGTTAAATTTGCAGGCGACACAAAAATAGGAGGAGTGGCAAACACTGTTGCAGCAGCAAAGGTCATTCAAAATGATCTAGACGGCATTCAAAATTGGGCAGACACATGGCAAATGAAATTTGATAGAGAAAAGTGTAAAGTATTGCATGCGGGCAATAAAAATGTGCATTATAAATATCATATGGGAGACAGTGAAATTGAAGAAGGGAACTATGAAAAAGACCTAGGCGTTTATGTTGACTCAGAAATGTCTTCATCTAGACAATGTGGGGAAGCTATAAAAAAGGCTAACAAGATGCTCGGATATATTGTGAGAAGTGTTGAATTTAAATCAAGGGAAGTAATGTTACAATGAATTAGTAAGACCTCACCTAGAATACTGTGTTCAGTTCTGGTCACCTCGTTACAAAAAGGATATTGCTGCTCTAGAAAGAGTGCAAAGAAGAGCAACCAGAATTATCCCGGGTTTAAAAGGCATGTCGTATGCAGACAGGCTAAAAGAATTGAATCTATTCAGTCTTGAACAAAGAAGACTACGCGGCGATCTGATTCAAACATTCAAAATCCTAAAAGGTATAGACAATGTCAACCCGGGGGACTTCTTTGACTTGAAAAAAGACAGAAGTACCAGGGGTCATAAATGGAGATTAGATGAAGGGGCATTCAGAACAGAAAATAGGAGGCACTTTTTAACACAGAGAATTGTGAGGGTCTGGAACCAACTCCCCAGTAATGTTGTTGAAGCTGACACCCTGGGATCCTTCAAGAAGTTGCTTGATGAGATTCTGGGATCAATAAGATACTAACAACCAAACAAGCAAGATGGGCTGAATGGCCTCCTCTCGTTTGTAAACTTTCTTATGTTCTTATGTTCTTAATGCATGTGCCAGTGATGTATGTGCTAGTAATGTATGTGCTAGTGATGTATGTGCTAGTAATGTATGTGGTTGTGATGTATGTGGTAGTGATGCATGTGCTAGTAATGCATGTGCTAGTAATGTATGTGCTAGTGATGTATGTGCTAGTGATGTATGTGCTAAGGATGCATGTGCTACTGATGTATGTGCTGGTGATGTATGTGCTAGTGATGCATGTGCTAGTGATACATGTACTATTGATGCATGTGCTAGTAATACATGTGCTAGTGATGCATGTGCTAGTGATATATGTGCTAGTGATATATGTGCTAGTGATGCATGTGCTAGTGATGCATGTGCTTGTAATTTATGTGCTAGTGTACGAGTAATGCATGTGCTAATAATGTATGTGCTAGTGATATATATGCTAGTGATTCATGTGCTAGTGATGTATGGGCTAGTACCTTCACCTGCATCTGAGTGTTACTGGACACAACTAGGTTCATACTTCTGAGTCTAAAACATTTTTCATAAATGTTTAAAAACATTGAAATATATATTTTAGCATATGTTCACACACAACAGTATCTCTACAATCCAGGCCGATTCATTTACAGTCTTTTCCATATAGTATGCAATGCTGTACACATTCAGTCTTGTAGTTTAAATGTGTTTAAACATTTAGGAAAGTGAACAGAAGCCAGCACCACTAGAGAGCACTACAGCATGTAAGACTTTCTCTACTGCTCTCTTAACCCTGATATGAACCCTGACACAGCAGAAGCAGAAGGGGCAGAGACAACGGCCAGATGAGACCAAATCCTGAGCAAGAATAACTCATGCAGCTGTGATGATCTGAGAGCACTGTGCACTATTTCTCTAGTGACCAGTGGGTGATGCCAGAGAGCTTCCGCCACACTGTAGAATTCATATCTAGCACATTCATAACTACTAAACACTCAATAGTGCTGAATTTAGAAATACTAAAAGAAACAATGTATTTGAAACATGTAGACACTGAGAAAGTCTTTTCAGTTTCTTTTAGGATTTATATTTCTCTATCACAGATCCCCTTACACTGTATCTGAATTGTATTCAGTGAGTCATTTAAGTAAGTCACCTAGTCCTAATTAATAACTAACTATACACAGTTCAAGGATGATTGCATGATTTAAGAGTCTTAAATTAGCATTTAAGAATATCATAAACAGAGAGCTCCCCACCTAGTGGTCACTGTAAAAACAGAAACTTTGCCAATGTAATTAACAGCTCCCCCTTGTGGTAAATCACAGTATAGTAACACAGCTGCTTATTAAAAATTTGAAAACACGTCTTACCTGTGTGTACATGATATGAATTACATGATATGAATTAATACACTGCTTGCTAAGGATAGAAATGTATTTGAATAATCAATAGATATTTACATATTCCCACATGATTCTTGCCACACACCGGTTTGAAACATGTTTCTAACCGGACACATGCTGCAAGCACTCTATTATAACACACACATACTGCATATACACACAAAACCTGAGACAATAAAATAATGCCTGTCTCTGTGTTAATTTGCACTGGGTCTGGTCAGGATTTTGCAGCATTGAAGATTTTTTTTGCTGTAGACACCAGATTTGTTTTTCACACAATGCACCGTTTGGAACTTAACAAAATCAACAAATAAATAAATAAACATACCGTTAAGGATCTGCTCCTAGTGGCTGATGAGTTAATGACACTAAACCAGTGCAAGACACATGCTTCTCCACTGCAGAGCTGGCTCTTTAGGATTGGCAAGATGTTCATTTTTTAACCGCCAAATATGGCTTCCTCTCCCCATTATTATTTTTGTTGGGGGGTGTTGCATGCTGGGAGTTGTAGTTCCAAGTCGTAGCCTCCATCTTGGTCAGAGTGGTTAGGGACTTTCAAATATAGCACAGTCCAATAAATCGAATGTAACTCAGCAGATCAAATCGGATCCATTTTTACACACACACACACATTATATATATATATATATATATATATATATATATATATATATTTTTTTTTTTTTTTTACAGTCTATACAGTGAATCAGTATCATTTTGTTCATATTTCACTAGTTTGATTAACAGTACATTCTACAGCTATGACCAAAAGTTTTCCATCACCCTATATAATTAACTTTTGCTTGATAAAGTCAAAATGAATCCTGCTGAATAATGTTACATTAACATATTGAATTACATACCGCTTTGCCCATATATTTAACAAAAAACGGACAAATTGAAAAATGTGACATTTCAAAATCTAACACAAAATACTGTACTACTATTACGGCTCCCCGCTAGTTTCTTTGACTACACAATGTTAAATACAATATCTAAATTATGTTAATTTCTTCAATCCTAAAATCCCAGGTGATGCAAAACATTTGGTCATAGCTGTGCTTTAAGTCCTATGGTTTATGTATAAGAGCCCTTCACTGATTCACTGTTTCCAGTATAGTAAAATAAATAACTCTTTACTAAAAAAATTGAGTGTGGTTGTGCGCTTCGGTTTGATAAAGCTGAGAAACTGTCTCCCTGTGTCGGCCATGTTGGCTCCAGGTCTCCTATAGCTCCCCACACAGCTCCTCCACCGAACTGCAGCCTGAATGGAGCCGGTTTCCTCTTTCACTTGGAGGCCACCCCCAGCACCCTCTTCATGTTCTCGTAAACCACGTAGCTGATGCTGACGGCTGGGATGACCTTCATAAAGTTGGGGGCAATGCCCCTGTAGAGCCCTGGTACCCCCTCTCTGGAGACTATGTGTTGGAACAGAGCAAACATGGAGAGCTGGGGTGCCCCCTCCACTGTGGCTGCAATGCACAGAGGGGTACAGGTCAGTACAGGGCCGCCGAGAGCCGTCACGGGCCTCGGGGAAGGATTGGTTTGTCCCACTGCCGCCCCCGCACCCCCCCCCCCCCACCCCCCACAGGACTACATTCATCCGACTTTGTAGTATACTGTAGTCTAAACCAAGCTTCTAAACCAAGCAATGATACTTGCAACCTTAGCAGTGTCTGAGGAAGATCATTTCAACCGATACAGTATTTTGATAATGGATTTGAATTTTGAAAAAAATACGTAAAAATTGCTATGCCTTTTTTTCAGCTTTTTGGTGTAGTAAAATATGAAATGCGAAA
This sequence comes from Acipenser ruthenus, assembly GCF_902713425.1. Taxonomy (NCBI): domain Eukaryota; kingdom Metazoa; phylum Chordata; class Actinopteri; order Acipenseriformes; family Acipenseridae; genus Acipenser; species Acipenser ruthenus. Next base: position 4,755,633 of record NC_081224.1, on the reverse strand, counting down.
GTTCAAATCATTGTGTGGCGTTGGGCCCCGGGGAAATTTCCCCGTCCTCCCCGCCATCTCGATGGGCCTGGGTCAGTATAGAGAGAGAGAGAGAGACACACACAGGGGGGTACAGTTCAGTATAGAGAGAGAGACACACAGGGGGGTACAGGTCAGTATAGAGAGAGAAACACAGGGGGGTACAGGTCAGTATAGAGAGAGAGACACACAGGGGGGGTACAGGTCAGTATAGAGAGAGAGACACACAGGGGGGTACAGGTCAGTATAGAGAGAGAGGCACACAGAGGGGTACATGTCAGTATAGAGAGAGACACACAGGGGGGTACAGGTCAGTATAGAGAGAGAGACACACAGGAGGGTACAGGTCAGTATATAGAGAGAGAGACACACAGGGGGGTCAGTATATAAGAACACAAGAACCTAAGAACATAAGAAAGTTTACAAACGAGAGGAGGCCATTTAGCCCATCTTTCTCGTTTGGTTGTTAGTAGCTTATTGATCCCAGAATCTCATCAAGCAGCTTCTTGAAGGATCCCAGGGTGTCAGCTTCAACAACATTACTGGGGAGTGGTTCCAGACCCTCACAATTCTCTGTGTAAAAAAGTGCCTGTGACGGGGTACTGCCCCGTCTTTATGATCATGGTTGGGACTGGCAGGGAGGGGGTTAAAATTCCTCCCTGCTAGAAAAACATGTGAGAATGTGGCTGGAGCCCTAATTGACTAATCAGCAATTATTGAATAATTGGGCTCCAGCCACAGGGGATAAAAGCCAGGGGAGAGGCCCTGGCTAGGAGAGAGAGTAGGGGAAGGAGAATTCTAGAAGCAGGAGTGTGTTTGTATGGGCTGTTTTTCTGTTCCAGTGAAGGCAACGCCCAGCCTGGAAACTTTATTTTGTAAGTTTTTGTTTTGTGTTTGTATTTTGTGTTTGAAACCTTTTTGATTGGCCCTTGTGCTGGTTTTTTTGTATTTTTGTTTATTAAAAACTTTATTTTTGAACTTTATACTGTCTCTGAGTCTCAAACCTCGGTCCATCCTGTCACAGTTGGTGTCAGAAACGGGATAGCGCCACCTGGAGGCTCAGAGCAGTATCTTTTTTTTTTTCTTGAATTTTGGGAGGTTTTTTTTGTTTTTTTTTTGGTAAATGGGGAAGAAGAGCAGACAGCGGCAAAGGCAGGAGATGCAGCAGCCGAAGAAATGTAGGCTGCTGCAACAACAGCCACCCCAGCTGGAGGACCCAGCGAGCCTCTTCCCGTGGTGTTCCTGGTGCGGGAAGGAGGATCATCGGTGGAGGTCCTGTCCAGATGGGCTACCAGCTGACTGGTGTGGGTACTGTGAGGTGGATGGCCACAACTGGGCAGGATGCCCCCACAATCGGGACCAGGAGCAGCTGCAAACCCCGTCCTCGGCAGCCACCCCACCACTTCCTACATCACCGCCTTCACCACCATCCCAGGAAATATGGGACTGGTTGATGCACCCTGAGGCGGACCTCTTCCACGACCTCCCCATAGTTATCAACACGCTGTGGTGTCGAGATGGGGGGAGGTGGGAAAAGTGGGAGGAACAGCATCACCCGGCGTCCTTCGCAGAGCTGGCCCTGATGGTCGTTAATTACCTGGCGGTAGATATGGGAGATGCCCCAGTCATTCCAATAAAGAAGGTGGAGCTGCCGTCCCGAGAGCCAGAAGGGGAGGAGCTGCCGTCCCGAGAGCCAGAGAGGGGTGAGCTGTCGTCCCGAGAGCCAGAGAGGGGTGAGCTGTCGTCCCGAGAGCCAGAGAGGGGTGAGCTGTCGTGCCGAGAGCCAGAGAGGGGTGAGCTGTCGTCCCGAGAGCCAGAGAGGGAGCAGCCGTTGTCCCGAGAGCCAGAGAGGGGTGAGCCGCTGTCCCGAGAGCCAGAAGGGGAGGAGCCGCTGTCCCGAGAGCCAAAAGGGGAGGAGCCGCTGTCCCGAGAGCCAGAAGGGAAGGAGCCGGCGTCCCGAGAGCCAGAAGGGATGGAGCCGGTGTCCCGAGAGCCAGAAGGGGAGGAGCTGCCGTCCCGAGAGCCAGAAAGGGAGGAGCTGCCGTCCCGAGAGCCAGAAGGGGAGGAGCTGCCGTCCCGAGAGCCAGAAGGGGAGGAGCTGCCATCCCGAGAGCCAGAATGGGGGCCGCTGCCGTCGCCCAGAGAGGGGGAGCCCGAATGTCCACAGCCCGAGAGGGAGGAGCCCGAACGTCCACAGCCCGAGAGGGAGGAGCCCGAACGTCCACAGCCCGAGAGGGAGGAGCCCGAACGTCCACAGCCCGAGAGGGAGGAGCCCGAACGTCCACAGCCCGAGAGGGAGGAGCCCGAACGTCCACAGCCCGAGGGGGAGGAGCCCGAGCGGGAGGAGTCGGTGCGTCCACGGCCCGAGCGGGAGGAGTCGGTGCGTCCACGGCCCGAGCGGGAGGAGTCAGTGCGTCCACGGCCCGAGCGTGAGGAGTCGGTGCGTCCACGGCCCGAGAAGGGGAAGCCCACAGGCCTAGGGCTGAAGGGACCTGTAGGGGAAGAATACAGGCTGTTTCCGCCTCCGCCCGCAGAGGGAGACGAGCCGCCGTTACCGCCTCCGCCCGCAGAGGGAGACGAGCCGCCGTTCCCGCCTCCGCCAGCAGAGGGAGACGAGCCGCCGTTCCCGCCTCCGCCAGCAGAGGGAGACGAGCCGCCGTTCCCGCCTCCGCCAGCAGAGGGAGACGAGCCGCCGTTCCCGCCTCCGCCAGCAGAGGGAGACGAGCCGCCGTTCCCGCCTCCGCCAGCAGAGGGAGACGAGCCGCCGTTCCCGCCTCCGCCAGCAGAGGGAGACGAGCCGCCGTTCCCGCCTCCGCCAGCAGAGGGAGACGAGCCGCCGTTCCCGCCTCCGCCAGCAGAGGGAGACGAGCCGCCGTTCCCGCCTCCGCCAGCAGAGGGAGACGAGCCGCTGTTCCCGCCTCCGCCAGCAGAGGGAGACGAGCCGCTGTTCCCGCCTCCGCCAGCAGAGGGAGACGAGCCGTTGTTCCCGTCTCCGCCAGCAGAGGGAGCCGGGCCGCCGTTCCCGCCTCCGCCGCCAGAGGGAGCCGGGCCGCCGTTCCCGCCTCCGCCGCCAGAGGGAGCCGGGCCGCCGTTCCCGCCTCCGCCGCCAGAGGGAGCCAGGCCGCCGTTCCCGCCTCCGCCGCCAGAGGGAGCCGGGCCGCCGTTCCTGCCTCCGCCGCCAGAGGGAGCCGGGCCGCCGTTCCCGTCTCCGCCTCCCGAGGGTCCGCTGCTGCTGCCGTCGCCTCCCGAGGGTCCGCTGCTGCTGCCGTCGCCTCCCGAGGGTCCGCTGCTGCTGCCGTCGCCTCCCGAGGGTCCGCTGCTGCTGCCGTCGCCTCCCGAGGGGTACTGCCCCGTCTTTATGATCATGGTTGGGACTGGCAGGGAGGGGGTTAAAATTCCTCCCTGCCAGAAAAACATGTGAGAATGTGGCTGGAGCCCTAATTGACTAATCAGCAATTATTGAATAATTGGGCTCCAGCCACAGGGGATAAAAGCCAGGGGAGAGGCCCTGGCTAGGAGAGAGAGTAGGGGAAGGAGAATTCTAGAAGCAGGAGTGTGTTTGTATGGGCTGTTTTTCTGTTCCAGTGAAGGCAACGCCCAGCCTGGAAACTTTATTTTGTAAGTTTTTGTTTTGTGTTTGTATTTTGTGCTTGAAACCTTTTTGTTTGGCCCTTGTGCTGGTTTTTTTGTATTTTTGTTTATTAAAAACTTTATTTTTGAACTTTATACTGTCTCTGAGTCTCAAACCTCGGTCCATCCTGTCACAGTTGGTGTCAGAAACGGGATAGCGCCACCTGGAGGCTCAGAGCAGTATTTTTTTTTTTTCTTGAATTTTGGGAGTTTTTTTTTTTTTTTGGTAAATGGGGAAGAAGAGCAGACAGCGGCAAAGGCAGGAGATGCAGCAGCCGAAGAAATGTAGGCTGCTGCAACAACAGCCACCCCAGCTGGAGGACCCAGCGAGCCTCTTCCCGTGGTGTTCCTGGTGCGGGAAGGAGGATCATCGGTGGAGGTCCTGTCCAGATGGGCTACCAGCTGACTGGTGTGGGTACTGTGAGGTGGATGGCCACAACTGGGCAGGATGCCCCCACAATCGGGACCAGGAGCAGCTGCAAACCCCGTCCTCGGCAGCCACCCCACCACTTCCTACATCACCGCCTTCACCACCATCCCAGGAAATATGGGACTGGTTGATGCACCCTGAGGCGGACCTCTTCCACGACCTCCCCATAGTTATCAACACGCTGTGGCGTCGAGATGGGGGGAGGTGGGAAAAGTGGGAGGAACAGCATCACCCGGCGTCCTTCGCAGAGCTGGCCCTGATGGTCGTTAATTACCTGGCGGTAGATATGGGAGATGCCCCAGTCATTCCAATAAAGAAGGTGGAGCTGCCGTCCCGAGAGCCAGAAGGGGAGGAGCTGCCGTCCCGAGAGCCAGAGAGGGGTGAGCTGTCGTCCCGAGAGCCAGAGAGGGGTGAGCTGTCGTGCCGAGAGCCAGAGAGGGGTGAGCTGTCGTCCCGAGAGCCAGAGAGGGAGCAGCCGTTGTCCCGAGAGCCAGAGAGGGGTGAGCCGCTGTCCCGAGAGCCAGAAGGGGAGGAGCCGCTGTCCCGAGAGCCAGAAGGGGAGGAGCCGCTGTCCCGAGAGCCAGAAGGGAAGGAGCCGGCGTCCCGAGAGCCAGAAGGGATGGAGCCGGTGTCCCGAGAGCCAGAAGGGGAGGAGCTGCCGTCCCGAGAGCCAGAAAGGGAGGAGCTGCCATCCCGAGAGCCAGAATGGGGGCCGCTGCCGTCGCCCAGAGAGGGGGAGCCCGAATGTCCACAGCCCGAGAGGGAGGAGCCCGAACGTCCACAGCCCGAGAGGGAGGAGCCCGAACGTCCACAGCCCGAGAGGGAGGAGCCCGAACGTCCACAGCCCGAGAGGGAGGAGCCCGAACGTCCACAGCCCGAGAGGGAGGAGCCCGAACGTCCACAGCCCGAGGGGGAGGAGCCCGAGCGGGAGGAGTCGGTGCGTCCACGGCCCGAGCGGGAGGAGTCGGTGCGTCCACGGCCCGAGCGGGAGGAGTCAGTGCGTCCACGGCCCGAGCGTGAGGAGTCGGTGCGTCCACGGCCCGAGAAGGGGAAGCCCACAGGCCTAGGGCTGAAGGGACCTGTAGGGGAAGAATACAGGCTGTTTCCGCCTCCGCCCGCAGAGGGAGACGAGCCGCCGTTCCCGCCTCCGCCCGCAGAGGGAGACGAGCCGCCGTTCCCGCCTCCGCCAGCAGAGGGAGACGAGCCGCCGTTCCCGCCTCCGCCAGCAGAGGGAGACGAGCCGCCGTTCCCGCCTCCGCCAGCAGAGGGAGACGAGCCGCCGTTCCCGCCTCCGCCAGCAGAGGGAGACGAGCCGCCGTTCCCGCCTCCGCCAGCAGAGGGAGACGAGCCGCCGTTCCCGCCTCCGCCAGCAGAGGGAGACGAGCCGCCGTTCCCGCCTCCGCCAGCAGAGGGAGACGAGCCGCCGTTCCCGCCTCCGCCAGCAGAGGGAGACGAGCCGCTGTTCCCGCCTCCGCCAGCAGAGGGAGACGAGCCGTTGTTCCCGTCTCCGCCAGCAGAGGGAGCCGGGCCGCCGTTCCCGCCTCCGCCGCCAGAGGGAGCCGGGCCGCCGTTCCCGCCTCCGCCGCCAGAGGGAGCCGGGCCGCCGTTCCCGCCTCCGCCGCCAGAGGGAGCCGGGCCGCCGTTCCCGCCTCCGCCGCCAGAGGGAGCCGGGCCGCCGTTCCTGCCTCCGCCGCCAGAGGGAGCCGGGCCGCCGTTCCCGTCTCCGCCTCCCGAGGGTCCGCTGCTGCTGCCGTCGCCTCCCGAGGGTCCGCTGCTGCTGCCGTCGCCTCCCGAGGGTCCGCTGCTGCTGCCGTCGCCTCCCGAGGGGTACTGCCCCGTCTTTATGATCATGGTTGGGACTGGCAGGGAGGGGGTTAAAATTCCTCCCTGCCAGAAAAACATGTGAGAATGTGGCTGGAGCCCTAATTGACTAATCAGCAATTATTGAATAATTGGGCTCCAGCCACAGGGGATAAAAGCCAGGGGAGAGGCCCTGGCTAGGAGAGAGAGTAGGGGAAGGAGAATTCTAGAAGCAGGAGTGTGTTTGTATGGGCTGTTTTTCTGTTCCAGTGAAGGCAACGCCCAGCCTGGAAACTTTATTTTGTAAGTTTTTGTTTTGTGTTTGTATTTTGTGTTTGAAACCTTTTTGTTTGGCCCTTGTGCTGGTTTTTTTGTATTTTTGTTTATTAAAAACTTTATTTTTGAACTTTATACTGTCTCTGAGTCTCAAACCTCGGTCCATCCTGTCACAGTTGGTGTCAGAAACGGGATAGCGCCACCTGGAGGCTCAGAGCAGTATTTTTTTTTTTTCTTGAATTTTGGGAGTTTTTTTTTTTTTTTTTTTTGGTAAATGGGGAAGAAGAGCAGACAGCGGCAAAGGCAGGAGATGCAGCAGCCGAAGAAATGTAGGCTGCTGCAACAACAGCCACCCCAGCTGGAGGACCCAGCGAGCCTCTTCCCGTGGTGTTCCTGGTGCGGGAAGGAGGATCATCGGTGGAGGTCCTGTCCAGATGGGCTACCAGCTGACTGGTGTGGGTACTGTGAGGTGGATGGCCACAACTGGGCAGGATGCCCCCACAATCGGGACCAGGAGCAGCTGCAAACCCCGTCCTCGGCAGCCACCCCACCACTTCCTACATCACCGCCTTCACCACCATCCCAGGAAATATGGGACTGGTTGATGCACCCTGAGGCGGACCTCTTCCACGACCTCCCCATAGTTATCAACACGCTGTGGCGTCGAGATGGGGGGAGGTGGGAAAAGTGGGAGGAACAGCATCACCCGGCGTCCTTCGCAGAGCTGGCCCTGATGGTCGTTAATTACCTGGCGGTAGATATGGGAGATGCCCCAGTCATTCCAATAAAGAAGGTGGAGCTGCCGTCCCGAGAGCCAGAAGGGGAGGAGCTGCCGTCCCGAGAGCCAGAGAGGGGTGAGCTGTCGTCCCGAGAGCCAGAGAGGGGTGAGCTGTCGTGCCGAGAGCCAGAGAGGGGTGAGCTGTCGTCCCGAGAGCCAGAGAGGGAGCAGCCGTTGTCCCGAGAGCCAGAGAGGGGTGAGCCGCTGTCCCGAGAGCCAGAAGGGGAGGAGCCGCTGTCCCGAGAGCCAGAAGGGGAGGAGCCGCTGTCCCGAGAGCCAGAAGGGAAGGAGCCGGCGTCCCGAGAGCCAGAAGGGATGGAGCCGGTGTCCCGAGAGCCAGAAGGGGAGGAGCTGCCGTCCCGAGAGCCAGAAAGGGAGGAGCTGCCGTCCCGAGAGCCAGAAGGGGAGGAGCTGCCGTCCCGAGAGCCAGAAGGGGAGGAGCTGCCATCCCGAGAGCCAGAATGGGGGCCGCTGCCGTCGCCCAGAGAGGGGGAGCCCGAATGTCCACAGCCCGAGAGGGAGGAGCCCGAACGTCCACAGCCCGAGAGGGAGGAGCCCGAACGTCCACAGCCCGAGAGGGAGGAGCCCGAACGTCCACAGCCCGAGAGGGAGGAGCCCGAACGTCCACAGCTCGAGAGGGAGGAGCCCGAACATCCACAGCCCGAGGGGGAGGAGCCCGAGCGGGAGGAGTCGGTGCGTCCACGGCCCGAGCGGGAGGAGTCGGTGCGTCCACGGCCCGAGCGGGAGGAGTCAGTGTGTCCACGGCCCGAGCGTGAGGAGTCGGTGCGTCCACGGCCCGAGAAGGGGAAGCCCACAGGCCTAGGGCTGAAGGGACCTGTAGGGGAAGAATACAGGCTGTTTCCGCCTCCGCCCGCAGAGGGAGACGAGCTGCCGTTTCCGCCTCCGCCCGCAGAGGGAGACGAGCCGCCGTTTCCGCCTCCGCCCGCAGAGGGAGACGAGCCGCCGTTCCCGCCTCCGCCAGCAGAGGGAGACGAGCCGCCGTTCCCGCCTCCGCCAGCAGAGGGAGACGAGCCGCCGTTCCCGCCTCCGCCAGCAGAGGGAGACGAGCCGCCGTTCCCGCCTCCGCCAGCAGAGGGAGACGAGCCGCCGTTCCCGCCTCCGCCAGCAGAGGGAGACGAGCCGCCGTTCCCGCCTCCGCCAGCAGAGGGAGACGAGCCGCCGTTCCCGCCTCCGCCAGCAGAGGGAGACGAGCCGTTGTTCCCGTCTCCGCCAGCAGAGGGAGCCGGGCCGCCGTTCCCGCCTCCGCCGCCAGAGGGAGCCGGGCCGCCGTTCCCGCCTCCGCCGCCAGAGGGAGCCGGGCCGCCGTTCCCGCCTCCGCCGCCAGAGGGAGCCGGGCCGTCGTTCCCGCCTCCGCCGCCAGAGGGAGCCGGGCCGCCGTTCCCGCCTCCGCCGCCAGAGGGAGCCGGGCCGCCGTTCCCGCCTCCGCCGCCAGAGGGAGCCGGGCCGCCGTTCCCGCCTCCGCCGCCAGAGGGAGCCGGGCCGCCGTTCCCGCCTCCGCCGCCAGAGGGAGCCGGGCCGCCGTTCCCGCCTCCGCCGCCAGAGGGAGCCGGGCCGCCGTTCCCGCCTCCGCCGCCAGAGGGAGCCGGGCCGCCGTTCCCGCCTCCGCCGCCAGAGGGAGCCGGGCCGCCGTTCCCGTCTCCGCCTCCCGAGGGTCCGCTGCTGCTGCCGTCGCCTCCCGAGGGTCCGCTGCTGCTGCCGTCGCCTCCCGAGGGTCCGCTGCTGCTGCCGTCGCCTCCCGAGGGTCCGCTGCTGCTGCCGTCGCCTCCCGAGGGTCCGCTGCTGCTGCCGTCGCCTCCCGAGGGTCCGCTGCTGCTGCCGTCGCTTGGGGTCTTCGGGGATCCTGCTTCGCCTGGGGTCGCTACACTGTGGCCGGAGCCCCACGGAGGGGAGTTGCTGACCATGAAGAGGGGGAGGGAGGTCAGGAGACCAGCTCCCCCAGCTGCACTTTCGCGGCAAGATGGTGTGTGGCCGGAGCCCCGGAAGAGGGAGCTGCTGGCCACGAAGAATTGGGTGGTGCCGGACGTCCCACCATGGCCACCCCCATGGACACTGTGCTTCCCCCTCTTCTGGGACTGAGACTGAGGGGGGAGGTGGCCATTTAGGCCATGTTGTGCTTGGCACAAGGGGGGGGATATGTGATGGGGTACTGCCCCGTCTTTATGATCATGGTTGGGACTGGCAGGGAGGGGGTTAAAATTCCTCCCTGCCAGAAAAACATGTGAGAATGTGGCTGGAGCCCTAATTGACTAATCAGCAATTATTGAATAATTGGGCTCCAGCCACAGGGGATAAAAGCCAGGGGAGAGGCCCTGGCTAGGAGAGAGAGTAGGGGAAGGAGAATTCTAGAAGCAGGAGTGTGTTTGTATGGGCTGTTTTTCTGTTCCAGTGAAGGCAACGCCCAGCCTGGAAACTTTATTTTGTAAGTTTTTGTTTTGTGTTTGTATTTTGTGTTTGAAACCTTTTTGTTTGGCCCTTGTGCTGGTTTTTTTGTATTTTTGTTTATTAAAAACTTTATTTTTGAACTTTATACTGTCTCTGAGTCTCAAACCTCGGTCCATCCTGTCACAGTGCCTCCTATTTTCTGTTCTAAATGCCCCTTTATCTAATCTCCATTTGTGACCCCTGGTCCTTTTTTCTTTTTTCAAGTCAAAGTCGTCCCACGGGTTGACATTGTCTATACCTTTTAGGATTTTGAATGTTTGAATCAGATCGCCGCGTAGTCTTCTTTGTTCAAGACTGAATAGATTCAATTCTTTTAGCCTGTCTGCATATGACATGCCTTTTAAACCCGGGATAATTCTGGTTGCTCTTCTTTGCACTCTTTCTAGAGCAGCAATATCCTTTTTGTAACGAGGTGACCGGAACTGAACACAATATTCTAGGTGAGGTCTACATTACTTCCCTTGATTTAAATTCAACACTTCTCACAATATATCCGAGCATCTTGTTAGCCTTTTTTATAGCTTCCCCACATTGTCTAGATGAAGACATTTCTGAGTCAACATAAACTCCTAGGTCTTTTTCATAGTTCCCTTCTTCAATTTCACTGTCTCCCATATGATATTTATAATGCACATTTTTATTGCCCGCATGCAATACTTTACACTTTTCTCTATTAAATTTCATTTGCCATGTGTCTGCCCAATTTTGAATGCTGTCTAGATCATTTTGAATGACCTTTGCTGCTTCAACAGTGTTTGCCACTCCTCCTATTTTTGTGTCGTCTGCAAATTTAACGAGTTACAGAGAGAGAGACACGCAGGGGGGTACAGGTCAGTATAGAGAGAGAGAGACACACAGGGGGGGTACGGGTCAGTATTGAGAGAGAGAGGCACACAGGAGGGTACAGGTCAGTATATAGAGAGAGAGACACACAGGGGGGTACAGGTCAGTATAGAGAGAGAGACACTTAGGGGTACAGGTCAGTATAGACACGCACGCACACGTGCACACACACACAGATATAGTTGACATGTGATCGTGGAGATTTAGTTATATATTAAATTATTTTACACGTCAAAATGTTGTCAATCTTTAATCAAAATTAAAATGCTTCAGTAATATAATCTAATGACATGCTGCATCCATAATATTAGTATGACAAGGTCGTATTTTTACATTTTAATATTAGCATAGCTGTAACTTTATTACAGTTTAGACATGGCAAAACGTACGCCTACCACTGTCAGTTTAAAAAAAAAAGTATAGGCCCTATACAGTACATTGTTTTGTGTGCATGTCTTAAGCATTAACATTTATTGTTACACATACAATTATGTTTATTTAAAAAAGGTTTAAAAGTGTTTTTTTAATTGGGATAGGGTGAAGAAAATTAACCAGAAATGGCCAGACAAAAGTTTAGTTCAATATACTGTATCTCTTTCTCATTTTATGGTTGTGCACTATGGGAATTTACCATTTTTAAAATCATGCTGATATACAGTAGCCTACATACACTGTATGATCTCTCTTTCTTACAATAGCTAGGTTGGTTGGTATTGAACTACAGGTACCTCTTTCTTACAATAGCTAGGTTGGTTAGTATTGAACTACAGGTACCTCTTTCTTCCAATAGCTAGGTTGGTTGGTATTGAACTACAGGTATTTACCACAGTTTAGCAAAGGCATTAACTCTTTAGTTTTTATCTCATTCATGTATTGTTTCTTCCCAAACTTGTAATTGAAATACATGCATGATGATAACCAGTCTCCTGTTCGTTTTCTGTCCTAATTATACAAAGTACTGTATGTAAAAATAAATGAAACAACAAAGCACATAATACAAAATAATAATAATACTGTATAAGCAACACTTTTCAAGTACATCGTGTGATTGATCTGCACCGTGGCCTAGTTAGTAACGGCAGCATGGGGGGCTCCCGAGTGGCGCATCCAGTAAAAGCACTCGCTAGAGTGCAGGATGCGCTTTATAGCCTGCACGTCGCCGGTTCGAGTCCAGGCTATTCCACAGCCGACCGTGGACGGGAGCTCCCAGGCGGCGGCGCTCAATTGGCCGAGCGTCGCCCGGGGGGAGGGAGGGTTAGGTTGGCCAGGGTGTCCTCGGCTCACCGCGCACCAGCGACCCCTGTAGTCTGGCCAGGCGCCTGCGGGCTTGCCTGGAAGCTGCCCAGAGCTTCGTTCTCCTCCGACGCTGTAGCTCTGAGGCGGCTGCACGGTGAGTCTGCAGAGTGTAAAGAAGCGGGCGGCTGACAGCACACGCTTCGGAGGACAGCGTGTATTCATCTTCGCCCCTCCCGAGTCATCGCAGGGGTGGTAGCGGTGAGCTAAGCCTAAAAATAATTGGGCATTTCAAATTGGGGAGAAAATAATAAAAACTAATTGGCAACGACTACATTTAAAAAAAAAAAAAGTAATGGCAGCATGGAGCTCAATTTTTTCCATGACTGGAAAATCACTCGTATACCTGTCCATACTAGTTAACGTTTATTACACAAACAGAAATACACATTAATATCACAGGCTACTTACAAATTTAATTTTAAATGATGTATTTGTTGCTAATATATATTACATTCCCTTATCTAGCGTCATACTGTCGAATATATCCAATCTACTTACTAATATAAATGATACTTACAAAATTTATTTGAAATTATTTATTTTTTGTTAGGCTATTATATATCTGATCTACAGGGATATTCAAATTCTCTCTAGGGTCATACTCTCGAAGAACTCATTTATAGAAATTATACTTACAAAACTCATTTAAAATTATTTATTGTCTGTTAATATATCCGATCAATTTATTTCCTGGGCTCGATTCACTTATTTCCCAGCTTAAACTCGTAGACATTAGAAATAATGGAGCCTCCCCTTTAAATTCTAGTGCTTGATCAGCTTATTTCTCAGGACACCGGCAGGATCAGAGTCGGATCAGCGCTTGATCTAATGATGTTTTAAAACGGAGGCATTATTTGAAGACGAAGACCAGAGCGTGTGTTTCGTGATCGATAAAATCAGATTTACTGATTTTTTGTATGCATGTTTGCATCACATCCTGTTGCAGATTAGGACTATTGTAATATTAATTTTTATAAAAATAAAAAAAAAACACCAGTTTGGTACAATTTAAAAACACACTGCTAAACGAGCCAAACAGCGAAGCGCCAAAATATGTAACAGTTCTAAAGAAATAATTGAATCCATATTTTTTTAAAGCTTTGTTTTAATTTTTTTTTCTTCGTCAGTAAAAATATATACTGGAATTAATTTAATTCAGTTGCCCCTAATACACAAATACATGTTATCTTGTTCCATTACGATGACAACAGTGATGTAACTGAACCACGAGGATTGTGTTGTAACAGCTATGTGAAAGACATACCGATGTCCCAGGAAATAAGTTGATCGGGAAATAAGTTGATCAAGCTCTAGAATTTAAAGGGGAGGTTCCATTGTTTCTAATGTAAACAAACCTAGGCCAGGAAATAAGTAGATCGAGCCAGGAAATAAGTTGATCGGATATATTAATGAACAATAAATAATTTAAAATTAATTTTTGTAAGTATAATTTATATCAATTAGTAGATCGGATTTATTCAGCAGTATGCTGCTAGATAAGATGATGTGAATATTGCTTTAGATCTGATATTAGCCTAAGAAAAATGCATAATTTAAAATGACTTTTTGTCACACGGCTGGCTGAGTGGTGACGTCAGAACCAGGAAATGAATAACACAGACAGATGAAATGAAATGATGAAAGCGCATGCTTGCGTCGGTTTATTATAAAATAAAAAGGTTTTAACAAAACACAGGACACGGCACTTGAGCCAAAATAAATAGACGAACAAAATGATAAAGCAGTAAACGAACAGACAAACAAACATGGTGAGTGAAATAATACTTCTTCTTCTTATTATTATTATCTTGGTTTCTTTTCCTTTCTCCTTCTCCACACCCGTTCTCCACTCACCGAACACACAACCCCGAGTGAGTAAAACGTGCATCTATATATACTGTTGTGCTGGGATTCAATTACTAATTAATTATTCACTTGAATCCCAGCACGTGAATTAATTACGTGCAACCTCGTGCTCACATATTAAATACTTTAAATGCACGTGAAGTGATGTGCAATCCCGTGCCTAAATACAACTATACATTTTAAATAATTTGTGCTGCACACACCCATTTATATCCTGTGCAGCCATCTCTATACGCCAACATTAACACACCACACACAACATATAACACAGAAATGCACACAGGGGCGGAGCACATTGCCACACTTTTGTACGTATAGTACTGTGCAAAAGTTTTAGGCAGGTGTGAAAAAATGCTGTAAAGTAAGAATGCTTTCAAAAATAGACATGTTAATAGTTTATATTTATCAATTAACAAAATGCAAAGTGAGTGAACAGAAGAAAAATCTACACCAAATCAATATTTGGTGTGACCCACCCTTTGACTTCAAAACAGCATCAATTCTTCTAGGTACACTTGCACACAGTTTTTGAAGGAACTCGGCAAGTAGGTTGGCCCAAACATCTTGGAGAACTAACCACAGTTCTTCTGTGGATTTAGGTAGCCTCAGTTGCTTCTCTCTCTTCATGTAATCCCAGACAGACTCGATGATGTTGAGATCAGGGCTCTGTGGGGGCCATACCATCACTTCCAGGACTCCTTGTTCTTCTTTACGCTGAAGATAGTTCTTAATGACTTTCGCTGTATGTTTGGGGTCGTTGTCATGCTGCAGAATAAATTTGGGGCCAATCAGATGCCTCCCTGATGGTATTGCATGATGGATAAGTATCTGCCTGTACTTCTCAGCATTGAGGAGACCATTAATTCTGACCAAATCCCCAACTCCATTTGCAGAAATGCAGACCCAAACTTGCAAGGAACCTCCACCATGCTTCACTGTTGCCTGCAGACACTCATTCGTGTACCGCTCTCCAGTCCTTCGGCGAACAAATTGCCTTCTGCTACAGCCAAATATTTCAAATTTTGACTCATCAGTCCAGAGCACATGCTGCCATTTTTCTGCACTCCAGTTCCTGTGTTTTCGTGCATAGTTGAGTCACTTGGCCTTGTTTCCAAGTCTTCCATGAAGGCCACTTCTGACCAGACTTCTCCGGACAGTAGATGGGTGTACCAGGGTCCCACAGTTTTCTGCCAATTCTGAGCTGATGGCACTGCTGGACATCTTCCGATTGCGAAGGGAAGTAAGCATGATGTGTCTTTCATCTGCTGCAGTAAGTTTCCTTGGCCGACCACTGCGTCTACGGTCCTCAATGTTGCCCGTTTCTTTGTGCTTCTTCAAAAGAGCTTGGACAGCACATCTGGAAACCCCTGTCTGCCTTGAAATTTCTGCCTGGGAGAGACCTTGCTGATGCAGTATAACTACCTTGTGTCTTGTTGCTGTGCTCAGTCTTGCCATGGTGTATGACTTTTGACAGTAAACTGTCTTTAGCAACCTCACCTTGTTAGCTGAGTTTGATTGTTCCTCACCCAGTTTTATTCCTCCTACACAGCTGTTTCTGTTTCAGTTAATGATTGTGTTTCAACCTACATATTGAATTGATGATCATTAGCACCTGTTTGGTATAATTGTTTAATCATACACCTGACTATATGCCTACAAAATCCCTGACTTTGTGCAGGTGTACCTAGAAGAATTGATGCTGTTTGAAGGCAAAGGGTGGTCACACCAAATATGGATTTGATTTAGATTTTTCTTCTGTTCACTCACTTTGCATTTAGTTAATTGATAAATATAATCTATTAACATGTCTATTTTTGAAAGCATTCTTACTTTACAGCACTTTTTCACAACTTTTGCACAGTACTGTATAATTTACATTAACATGTAGATCGGATATATTCGACAGTATTATGCTAGATAAGGGAATGTGGATATCGCTGTAATATATATTAGCAGCAAATAAATAATTTCAAATGAATTGTATGATTGTACATTTCTGATTGTGTATTTCTGTTTGTGTAACAAACGTTAAACTAGCAAAATGTGTTACGTATTAATGTTATTTTGCATTTTTGGAGGTGTTTTTGTTTTGGGAAGCACTACAGTATGGACAGCAGGTAGTAAGGTTACAGCTATACTAATATTAAAATGTATAAAATACGACTTGCCCTGCTAATAATATGATGGATGCAGCATGTCATTATATTACTGAAACATTTTAATTTTGATTAAAGATTGACAACATTTTGACGTGTAAAATCATTTAATATATAAATAAATCTCCGTGATCACACAAACTACATCAGACTGATACTGATGTTATAGAAGCATAAAAAGACAGAGGTTTAAAACAGTTTACCATAAAAACAGTCGTCGATTGCACATTTTAACACACTTTAAAGTTCATACGAAAAGACAGTGGCACGAACAGAAACTCCAAGGACTGCCTGTGGGGTGTTTCTGTGTGAATGGGGTTTAGTGTCTCTGTGTGAGTGGGGTTTAGTGTCTCTGTGTGAATGGGGTTTTAGTGTCTCTGTGTCAATGGGGTTTAGTGTCTCTGTGTCAATGGGGTTTAGTGTCTCTGTGTGAATGGGGTTTTAGTGTCTCTGTGTGAGTGGGGTTTAGTGTCTCTGTGTGAATGGGGTTTTAGTGTCTCTGTGTGAGTGGGGTTTTAGTGTCTCTGTGTGAATGGGGTTTTAGTGTCTCTGTGTGAATGGGGTTTTAGTGTCTCTGTGTGAGTGGGGGTTTAGTGTCTCTGTGTGAATGGGGTTTTAGTGTCTCTGTGTGAATGAGGTTTTAGTGTCTCTGTGTGAGTGGGGGTTTAGTGTCTCTGTGTGAATGGGGTTTTAGTGTCTCTGTGTGAATGAGGTTTTAGTGTCTCTGTGTGAATGAGGTTTTAGTGTCTCTGTGTGAATGGGGTTTTAGTGTCTCTGTGTGAATGGGGTTTAGTGTCTCTGTGTGAATGGGGTTTTAGTGACTCTGTGTGAATGGGGTTTAGTGTCTCTGTGTGAATGGGGTTAGTGTCTCTGTGTGAATGGGGTTTAGTGTCTCTGTGTGAATGGGGTTTTAGTGACTCTGTGTGAATGAGGTTTTAGTGTCTCTGTGTGAATGAGGTTTTAGTGTCTCTGTGTGAATGAGGTTTAGTGTCTCTGTGTGAATGGGGGTTTAGTGTCTCTGTGTGAGTGGGGTTTTAGTGTCTCTGTGTGAATGAGGTTTTAGTGACTCTGTGTGAATGGGGTTTTAGTGGACTCTGTGTGAATGGGGTTTTAGTGACTCTGTGTGAATGGGGTTTTAGTGACTCTGTGTGAATGGGGTATTAGTGTCTGTGTGTGCAGAGAAATGTGATGATCAACTATACTAAGTGGACCAGTAACTGGGGTGGCAGAGTTTTATAGCTCTGGGTGGAACATATCATAAGGTGACCGCTGGGTGAAGCACAATGACCTGTACTTAACCTGTGGTATATATCATAAGGTGACCGCTGGGTGAAGCACAATGACCTGTACTTAACCTGTGGTATATATCATAAGGTGACCGCTGGGTGAAGCACAATGACCTGTACTTAACCTGTGGTATATATCATAAGGTGACCGCTGGGTGAAGCACAATGACCTGTACATAACCTGTGGTATATATCATAAGGTGACCGCTGGGTGAAGCATGATGAGCTGTACTTAACCTGTGGTATATATCATAAGGTGACCGCTGGGTGAAGCACAATGACCTGTACTTAACCTGTGGTATATATCATAAGGTGACCGCTGGGTGAAGCACAATGACCTGTACTTAACCTGTGGTATATATCATAAGGTGACCGCTGGGTGAAGCACAATGACCTGTACTTAACCTGTGGTATATATCATAAGGTGACCGCTGGGTGAAGCACAATGACCTGTACTTAACCTGTGGTATATATCATAAGGTGACCGCTGGGTGAAGCACAATGACCTGTACTTAACCTGTGGTATATATCATAAGGTGACCGCTGGGTGAAGCACAATGACCTGTACTTAACCTGTGGTATATATCATAAGGTGACCGCTGGGTGAAGCATGATGAGCTGTTTGATGGAAATTGTTTTATGGCCAATTTCATAAGAATAGATAAAAGGTAACAGTTAAGGGGCTGTGACAGAGAGCAAATGAATCAGAGTCAACAATCCTGACCTGTGAGGGCACGGTATAACAGGAACAGTGTGCCCCGGACTGGATAGTTTGATAGTTCATTCCAGGGTCAGTCGGAAGTCGGCCATCCAAAAAGGGGAAGATAACGAAATGGTGAGTGTTTCTATTTGTTTTGTTAATCACTCCATTTGTATTTAGTAGACGGCTAACAACTGGGAGCTTTCGCTGTTCCAGCCAGCATTAAAAACCCAGATTCCAAATACTGCACTAGTCACAAAATGTATTCACCATCAGCACTGGAGCACCGCGAGAAAGGACGCAGAGCCGTGCCTGTATTCTTGTGTTATTATTTCAGGACTGAAACCCTGTTTTGCTTACCTGTGCAACTACACATTGCTTTGTAGTTCCCAGCATTATTATTTAACTTTGCCAAACCATGAAAACAATTAAAGAACTGTTGGGACCGTGAACACTGTTTGTTGTTGTTTGAGCACTGCATCACCTGCGCACTACAAGGTTAGTATATGGTCAGCCAGTCAGGGTAGTTATGAGACACGCTGAGCTCCTATCCACCACCTGAAGGAGTCATATACCGATGCCTGGTTAACTTTCAATTATGAGTCATTTGAGTCTTACTCATACTTTATTAATAATCATTGATAATGACAACCGAATTAATGTTGTAATTGTAAGAGATTGAGTTTCATAACACGTGTCTCAGTGTGTGTATGTCAGTGTCTCTGCGTCTGTGTGTCAGTGTCTCTGTGTCTGTGTGTGCGTCTGTATGCCAGCGTCTGTGTGTCTGTCTCTGCATGTCTGTCTGTGTGTCAGTGTGTGCCTCAGTGTCTGTGTCTCAGTGAGTCAGTGTCTGTGTCTCAGTGTCAGTGAGTCAGTGTCTAAATATCTGTGTCTCAGTGTCAGTGTCTCTATGTCTCAGTGTCAGTGAGTCAGTGTCTCTGTGTCTCTCTCAGTATATGTGTCTTAGTGTCTCTGTGTCCATAGGCGGCGAGTTATATGTGCCTGTGGTGCCCGTGCTCCACCAATATTGAGGTACCTCGTTACAAAGGATATTGCTGCTCTAAAAAGAGTGCAAAGAAGAGCAACCAGAATTATCCCGGGTTTAAAAGGCATGTCGTATGCAGACAGGCTAAAAGAATTGAATCTATTCAGTCTTGAACAAGGAAGACTACGCGGCGATCTGATTCAAACATTCAAAATCCTAAAAGGTATAGACAATGTTGACCCAGGGGACTTTTTTGACCTGAAAAAAGAAACAAGGACCAGGGGTCACAAATGGGAGACTAGATAAAGGGGCATTCAGAACAGAAAATAGGAGGCACTTATTTACACAGAATTGTGGGAGTCTGGAACCAACTCCCCAGTAACGTTGTTGAAACTGACACCATGGGATCCTTCAAGAAGCTGCTTGATGAGATTCTGGGATCAATAAGCTACTAACAACCAAACGAGCAAGATGGGCTGAATGGTCTCCTCTCGTTTGTAAACTTTCTTGTGTTCTTATGTGTCTGTGTCTCAGTGTCTCCGTGTCTGTCTCAGTGTCTGTGTCAGTCTCAGTATCTGTGTCTGTGTCTCAGTGTCTTTGCGTCTCAGTGTCTGTGTCCCTGCTCACCTTGCGCCTGCATCCTGGTGCGGATCAGTGCGAGGGGGTAGCTTGCGAGCTGTCCGCAGGTACTGGAGGTCGTTCCACAGGCTAACAGAACCAGGATCCCTGGGTCAGGAGAGTTGTGGCTGTAGTTCTGAAGCCAGGCATTCTTTAGGGTCTGAGAGAGAGAGAGAGAGTGAGAGTGAGAGTGAGAGTGAGAGTGAGAGAGAGAGAAAGAGAGAGAGAGAGAGAGAGAGAGAGAGAGAGAGAGAGAGGTGTTAGTCCAATGGATGACTTGGGCCCTGCAGGGCCAACTATTTTAAAAAGCTTTTACTCAGTCTTTAAGTACTGCTTTAAAAAAAAATAGTATAATGTCTCACAAAGGTTGAACCAAACAGCTAAATTAAATATTGTTTCAAGTCCTCTTAAAACACTCTGCATGTGTTTTGTTTCTTAGCATCAACATGATTTTTTTTCCTTCCTTCCAAGAAATTCCTTTAAAAAATAGAAATCGCTTTTAAAATATTGCCCATATGTCGCACTGAGCTCCCCAATGAGACTATTTTGCATTAGGAGTGCAGTATCCCATTTAAATGAGTGCTGTATCCCATTGAAGTGAGTGCTGTATCCCATTGAAGTGAGTGCTGTATCCCATTAATGTGAGTGCTGTATCCCATTGAAGTGAGTGCAGTATCCCATTGAAGTGAGTGCAGTATCCCACTGAAGTGAGTGCTGTATCCCATTGAAGTGAGTGCTGTATCCCATTGAAGTGAGTGCTGTATCCCACTGTAGTGCAGTATCCCACTGAAGTGAGTGCAGTATCCCATTGAAGAACATAAGAAAGTTTACAAATGAGAGGAGGCCATTCAGCCCATCTTGCTCGTTTGGTTGTTAGTAGCTTATTGATCCCAGAATTTCATCAAGCAGCTTCTTGAAGGATCCCAGGGTGTCAGCTTCAACAACATTACTGGGGAGTTGGTTCCAGACCCTCACAATTCTCTGTGTAAAAAGTGCCTCCTATTTTCTGTTCTAAATGCCCCTTTATCTAATCTCCATTTGTGACCCCTGGTCCTTGTTTCTTTTTTCAGGTCAAAGAAGTCCCCTGGGTTGACATTGTCTATACCTTTTAGGATTTTGAATGTTTGAATCAGATCACTGCATAGTCTTCTTTGTTCAAGACTGAATAGATTGAATTCTTTTAGCCTGTCTGCATACGACATGCCTTTTAAACCCGGGATAATTCTGGTTGCTCTTCTTTGCACTCTTTCTAGAGCAGCAATATCCTTTTTGTAACGAGGTGACCAGAACTAAACACAATATTCTAGGTGAGGTCTTACTAATGCATTGAAGGCTCTCAATAGGTTTGATGAGACCACCAGGGGCTACTCTTTGGTAGAAGACAGTACAAATAAGCAAAGAGCAAATAAACTGTTCAAGCATACACAACTGGAGCTGTGTTGTGTACAGTCTGTATAACCCTCGCTCTCTTTCCTTTTTAATGTCTTTGCTGCTATGCAGTCAGCTTACTTAATTTTAGCAAACCAAACTTATTTTATGTTACCAGTCTTACTCTTTGCATGTATTTTTTTGTACAATTCTATACGGTCTCCCTGTAGGGGTTTTGGGGCGCACCTCATACACGGCCAGGTCGATGCCTGCGTAGGGGATGATGCCCAGCATGTTGGGGACATACCCCTTATAGAACGCCCGCACCCCCTCTTTGCGCAGGATCTGTCGAGCACAGTCCCACATGCCAGAGTACTGGCCAGTCTTACGCAGGGTCAGACGTGTCTTCAACACCTGGGAGAGGACAGGGAAACCAGCAATTATTAACAGCCATTATAGCAATAACTAACAAATATTACCGATGACTAACAATGATTAACAATAAATAAGATGCTTACCATTTACAGCATTTATATGCACTAGAAATTCGTCCTTTTGTAATTGACAGACAAGACAAAGTTATCTCTCTATCCTCCATGGGGTAGATGATAGACAGATAGACAGACACAAGGCTGGCTGCCTCTCTCTTACCTCCATGGGGTAGATGATGGTCTGTGCTGTGGCCCCTGCCAGGGACCCCGCAACAAAGCGCTCCTGCACCCGCAGCGTCCCCTCGTTGCCTCTGATCGCTCTCTTGATCTGCACAGAGAAACATGCAGAGACACAGAGAGCTCAGAATAGCACAGGGACACAATACAACACAACACACCACAGCACAGCACAACACAACACACTCCTGCCCTGCCCTGCCCTGTAGCACAGGAGCATCTTACAGTGTGTTCGTTTAAGATTATTTATACAGATCCTAAAAAAGCCTCTGTAAACTCAATGACAAACATTTTGACTTTAAAAGTCTTTCCTCAATGTGCTCAACAACTTTCTTTTATAACCCTGTATAACATCACTCTGTTTCACTCATTGGGTTAATTCAGGGTCTGTGAACCCCCGGGAGCTGCAGCTCTGTCGAGGGCCACTCACCTGCTCGTAGGCCATGAACTTGATGGCGGACTCGGGTGCGATTTTGAGAACGTTGATTCCGTTCCCCCGCCACAGCGAGCGTAAGCCCCCCTCCGCAACCATCCCCCGCAGACCCCTCAGCACATGCAGGCTGCGATCCCTCGAACCGTGAACCTGGAGAGGAGGGGGAGCAGTGTAAACGAGTCACTACAGGAGTCAGAAGAAATTCTAATTCAAATAGTCTTCATGGCATGACAAGTCATACAAGCATTGCAAGAGTTATGGTAGCAAATGTACAGAAATATTAGACATTATATACACAGTGCCGTGAAAAAGTATTTGCCCCGTCTGATTTTCTGCATTTTTGCATATTTTTGACACTGAATGTTATCAGATCTTCAACCAAAACCTAATATTAGATAAATGGGACCCTGAGTGAACAAATAACACAAAAATTTGATACAAGAAAGTTATGCAACGCCCCAGTGAGAAAAAGTAATCGCCCCCTTAGACTCAGTAACTGGTTACTCCACCTTTAGCAGCAATAACTGCAACCAAACACTTCCTGTAGTTATTGATTAGTCTCTCACAGCGGCGTGGAGGAATTTTGGCCCACTCCTCCATGCAAAACTGCTTCAACTCAGTGACATTTGTGGGTTTTCGAGCATGAACTGCTCGTTTCAGGTCCTGCCACAACATCTCAACATCTTTAGGTCTGGACTTTGACTAGGCCATTCCAAAACTTTAAATTTCTTGTTCTTCAACCATTCTGATGTAGACTTGCTTGTGTGATTGGGATCATTGTCTTGCTGCATGACCCAGCTGCGCTTCAGCTTCAGCTCACGGACGGATGGCCTGACATTCTCCTGTAGAATTCTCTGATACAGAGCAGAATTCATGGTTCCTTCAATGATGGCAAGGCATCCAGGTCCTGATGCAGCAAAGCATCCCCAAACCATGATACTACCACCACCATGCTTGACCGATGATATGAGGTTCTTACTGTGGAATGCAGTGTTTGGTTTTCACCAGAAATAACGGGGCCCATGTCGGCCAAAAAGTTCCACTTTTGACTCATCTGTCCATAGAACATTGTTCCAGAACTCTTGAGGATCATCCAGGTGCTTTTTGGCAAACTTGAGACGAGCATTCCTATTCCTGGGCTGGGACTGTGAACCGGGACTTTGGGGACTAAGAGGGGAGGTGGCCGAAAAGGCCATGCATGCTGCGCACAAGGGGGGGCATGTGTGGCGGAGTGTCCCGCCCCAATATATATATTTGGCACTGTTTTGTTATTGTTTGTATTATTGTTTTTTTTTTCGTATTTGTTTTTGTTTTTAAATTTTATGCATCCTTACTAAACTCGTACAGACTGTGGCCGAGGGGTAATAAGATAATTAACAGCTGTAGAATATAAAAGCCTCCAGCTGTCCGCGCTAAATAGGAGAGTGTACAGAGGAGAGTACGGGAGAGCGAGCAAGGAGAGCAAAAAAACAACTGTCAAAAACAATTGCTATATTTAAATATACGTCTTTCTGTTTATTTGTTTGGCCAATGTGCCTTTTTGTTTTGTAGTGTTTCGTTTTGTTTAAATCTTTTGTTTTGCTATAACTTAATAAAAACACTGAGCGCCGTAGCACGGCAGTTTCATCTGCCATTCATTGTTTGGTTTCTGTTACTTCCTGGTTCGTGACGTCACCTCACACGCCACTCAACTGCACTCAGCCACAGGGGGGCAATAACTTTTTCACACCTGAAGATTGCATGTTTGATTACCTTGCACACCAAACAAATGAAAGAAGCACCAAACTTTGGTGTCATTTTCCTCTCAGACTCCCTCTATATACTACTAAAACCCACAAAAAAATCTGACCAAATACAATGTGAAAAAATGCAGAAAATCAGACAGGGGGCAAATACTGTGTGTGTGTGTGTGTATATATATATATATATATATATATATATATATATATATATATATATATATATATATATTAGTGACTTTGCCACTTTCTGGGATCTTGACCGCTGTCTTCTAGTGTAAATGAGATTGGATAATGTTTTGTTGGGCAATTTTTTGTTGTGCACAGTTTCCTAGTAACTGAAAACATTGTATTCTGGGAAATGTAGTTGTTAGTGGAAGTTTTAGGGGAGGCAGACAAACTGTGCAGCAAAATTGCTATTTTTACATTTTTTAACGTGTAAAAACGGCAGGTACGCCTCTTATCTGGACCGTTGCATGCGAGTACACACTTATGAAGATGAAATTTTGCAAATCAAAGGTACACAAACAGTGTGTAACGTGCGTACGGCTGCGGTGCGAATGACCGAATCTATCAGGTGAGATACATAATTCAACAATGGAAATTTATCAGGCTAATAAGTTTGTTTCTGTCAACCCAGTCATATACAATTACTCTATGTCAATAGATGATTACCATATACTTCTGCCCTTCTCTGCACAACAAAAAATATTAAAACTAGTTCTAATTTTCAAGTTTCAAACTTGCACCTAGCAGTGTCTTACTGTAGTTGTTGTAATATTGTTTTGGTTGTTGTTAAGGAGGTATCACATTCATTTTTAGCTGTCGAAATCCACCCAAGGAGGACAACGCAGCTCTCGGGCAACTTACAGGCAAGCCCGCAGGCGCCTGGCCAGACTACAGGGATTGCTGGTGCGCGGTGAGCCAAGGACACCCTGGCCGACTTAACCCTCCCTCCCCCCGGGCGACGCTCGGCCAATTGTGCGCTGCCCCCTGGGAGCTCCCGTCCACGGCCGGCTGTGGAATAGCAAGGACTCGAACCGGCGAAGTCCAGCCTATAGAGCGCATCCTGCACTCCACGCAGAGCGCCTTTACCAGATGCGCCACTTGGGAGCCCCATAATTATATTATAATTATGTTATATGACTATAGTAATTGCTATTTACACATATTGTGCACTCAGCCGTGGTGTTCGTTAAGTCCCTCAGCGGCCTTGTGTTCACTCTCAGGCTGCTAGCTTCGTTGAAGTTGAAAATAAAAATATATTTTTTATTATGAAAATTATAAATAATTACAGTAATCAAGTGTTTACTGTTTTGTGTGAGTGTAACAGGGAGAGACCTGGACTGGCCGTCTGACGCATGCACGATGCTGCAGGAAGAGGGCGGCAGTCCCGTGGGGTCTGCCTGCCAGTCATAGCGGTGACACGGAGAGGTGGGAAAGAGGGTGTGTGTGCTTTTCCCCTCTCTGAGTGGCTGGGAGGCGGACTTTAATGGGATTGTTAACCTATAAAGTAACACTCTGTTGTTTCCTCAGATCTGCCCCTTTAAACTGGAACAGCGAGCAAGGCGGTCTCGCGTTGACTACCGAAAGACGGGAGGATAACAAACGCCCGGAAAGAAAAATCAAAGAAAATAATTTTAAAGAAAGAAAGGGAAAAGTGGTGGATCGTTGGGCAGCCCCAGTGTTGTTGTGCAGTGAGTTGGAGACAGCAGAGTGTAGGACGGAGTCCCGGGTCGTACGGGTAGCGGCGACTGGGGAGATTCACGCTGCGAAGTGCAGCACATTTATTTTGTAGTTTTTCCTTACTGTGTTTTATTTTCCCTGTTTCTTTTTGCCTTTTCGTTTTTTATAATTTGTGAGCACCTGCGAGTGCCGGACTGTACCTGAGTACCCTGCCGTGGTATTCTCCGTTGGTTCTGGATACCATAGCTGGTAGCCAGACCACGGACCACAAGCGCCCTCTACGGGCTCAAAGAAATCAGTGCACCAGAGAACAAAAGAAAAATAATAAAACCGAGCACCTGTGTGGTGTTATCAAATACCATTTCTGTCTCCCGTGTCAGTGAATACCCGCACCCTCCCACAGTGAGAAAAAATAGTTTTTCGGTGTGTATTTTTCTGTTTCTTTTCACAGAAATTTTAGTGCACCTGTTGGACCGGGACGAGCACTTCGGGTTAAAACTGCTTGCAGTTTTCTCCCTCAGTGTCTCGTTGCCACATTAGTTCTGCTTGCAGTTTTCTCCCTCAGTGGCCCTGTCCACACTATGCCTTTAAACCGTATTAGTTGCATTTAAGCCGGCTTAAAAGTGCTAAATACGGTTTGCGTCCACACTACGCAGCATTTAATACCGTACTCGAGAACCGGACTCGAGACCACCTCAGGAGGCAGTCTCGAGTCTGGTTCTAATTAGATCCCATCAGGTAGTGCGGTTTTATCAGAAGTGTGGACGCTCTAACACCCAACTACACTTTGGCGAAATACTCAGAGCAGGCGCCTGAAGGACTTGCTACCAGTGTACACGCCGCACTAGGTATTCATTTTTCTGCTTCAAAAAATCTGTCAGGACATCTCTGTTAAACTAGTGGGGAAAATAACAAAAACACAATGTTAAATTAGGCGACAGCAAAAATGAAATGCGAGTTAAAAGTAGGATCGGGGAGGAACAAATTACGAAATTTGTCAACTCTGTTTGAAATAAAATTAAGAGGACCAGAATTAGGCTCGGGCAAGATATGAAGGTAAAAACAAAGATTGTTTTGTAATTAACAGCTCTTTCTGAGTTTAATTATAAAATAGAATCAGCTCAATTTGTTTAAAGGGATGTCACCTGATTAAAAATAAAACCTGAAAACTTCAAACCCTACTTGTGTGCGTGTTTGCATTTACTTTTTCCACAATACTTGTTATATTTCATTTATGCAATATGGACCTCTGTTAATATGGGGCATTAGGAGGCTGTGTGGTCCAGTGGTTAAAGAAAAGGGCTTGTAACCAGGAGGTCCCCGGTTCCCTGACTCATTGTGTGACCCTGAACAAGTCACTTAACCTCCTTGTGCTCAGTCTTTCGGGTGAGACGTAATTGTAAGTGACTCTGCAGCTGATGCAGAGTTCACACACCCTAGTCTCTGTAAGTTGCTTTGGATAAAGGCGTCTGCTAAATAAACAAATAATAATAATAACACCACATTATTTTAAAATAAAATACAGTGCATGGTGGGATACCATCGTTTTAATTTCCACGGTTCGATGAGCTGCTGGGAATTGTAACTGAACCATTCTAATGGTGTGTGGACACATTAAGCCTGAAGACTATTCGAGCTCTAATAGTAGGTTTCCTCAGTTTTTGGACTTTTGGATTAACCAAGAGCGCTGCAGGTGGGCATCCCTATAGATCGCTCCCATGGTAACTGTGGGTCCAGACCTGCTCCCGTTCCCACCGGTGCATAATACATCGAATGAGGTTACCATCCCAATTCACTAGCAGGTGCTGGGCTCAGCTCTGCTTCGTGTCTGGCTGTCCGCAGCCCCTCGTATAGTGTTGCATTGCCACCCTTGTCTCTGCGTGCAGTGCCATTGCAAAGGCTGTCACAGCTCTGACAGCAGATTTTCCCCAGTCTTAGGACTGTGGGAAAATGGATTGCTTGTCTCTCAGTTCACTTTATTGTTTTAGTTTAATGTGTCGCTTATTTTTCAGTATGTTGTCAATGCAGCAGTATCTGCAATGCTATGCATTCTCATCTGACCCACTTCTGCTATTTTTCCTTTTTTTTTATCATCTAAGAAGTATCGCCAAATTGAGAAATATTCTTTCCCACTCAGATACTGAGAGATTGATGCATGCTTTTGTATCTTTTATAATTAATTATTGTAATGCCCTATTCTCTGGTACTAGCCATGTTATATCTCGAATGCAACTTATACAAAATGCTGCAGCTAGAATTTTAACCAGGACTACGAGGTGAGATCACATTACTCCTGTGCTAACATCTCTGAAGTCTAGTAGCTCTCCATCTACATTCTAGTTTGCGACACATCTCCAGGGCCAGTTCCAGAACTTGTATTAAGCAATTCCTCCCACCCAACACCGCCTCGTAGTAGATGAGGGTCCATCTGCACCCAAACAAGGGAGAAAAACTATTGATGAACTACAGCAAGAAGTACTGGAGCTGGAGAAGAGAAGAAGACAGCAAGCTGAAATAACTAAATTAACACATGAGACAAAGAAGTATATGCTGGAAAATATAAAACTTCAATTCGGGTTAAAGCAGATGGGCACAGACATCGAATTCCACAGTGAGGTCTGAGGAAGAGGGTCATTTTGTATGTTTTAATTTTTGAGATAAGAACATAAGAAAGTTTACAAACGAGAGGAGGCCATTCAGCCCATCTTTCTCGTTTGGTTGTTAGTAGCTTATTGATCCCAGAATCCCATCAAGCAGCTTCTTGAAGGATCCCAGGGTGTCAGCTTCAACAACATTACTGGGGAGTTGGTTCCAGACCCTCACAATTCTCTGTGTAAAAAAGTGCCTCCTATTTTCTGTTCTGAATGCCCCTTTATCTAATCTCCATTTATGACCCCTGGTACTTCTGTCTTTTTTCAAGTCAAAGAAGTCCCCCGGGTTGACATTGTCTATACCTTTTAGGATTTTGAATGTTTGAATCAGACCACCGCGTAGTCTTCTTTGTTCAAGACTGAATAGATTCAATTCTTTTAGCCTGTCTGCATACGACATGCCTTTTAAACCCGGGATAATTCTGGTTGCTCTTCTTTGCACTCTTTCTAGAGCAGCAATATCCTTTTTGTAACGAGGTGACCAGAACTGAACACAGTATTCTAGGTGAGGTCTTACTAATGCATTGTAGAGTTTTAACATTACTTCCCTTGATTTAAATTCAACACTTCTCACAATATATCCGAGAATCTTGTTAGCCTTTTTTATAGCTTCCCCACATTGTCTAGATGAAGACATTTCTGAGTCAACATAAACTCCTAGGTCTTTTTCATAGTTCCCTTCTTCAATTTCACTGTCTCCCATATGATATTTATAATGCACATTTTTATTGCCCGCATGTAATACTTTACACTTTTCTCAATTAAATTTCATTTGCCATGTGTCTGCCCAATTCTGAATGCTGTCTAGATCATTTTGAATGACCTTTGCTGCTTCAACAGTGTTTGCCACTCCTCCTATTTTTGTGTCGTCTGCAAATTTAACGAGTTTGCTTACTATACCGGAATCTAAATCATTAATGTAGATTAGGAATAGCAGAGGACCTAATACTGATCCCTGTGGTACTCCACTGGTTACCTCACTCCATTTTGAGGTTTCTCCTCTAATCAGTACTTTCTGTTTTCTACCTGTTAACCACTCCCTAATCCATGTGCATGCATTTCCTTGAATCCCTACTGCGTTCAGTTTCAGAATTAATCTTTTATGCAGGACTATGTCAAAAGCTTTCTGGAAATCTAAATAGACCATGTCGTATGCTTTGCAGTTATCCATTTTCAATGTTGCATCCTCAAAAAAGTCAAGTAGGTTAGTTAGACATGATCTCCCTTTCCTAAAACCATGCTGGCTGTCTCCCAGGATATTGTTACCATATAGGTAATTTTCCATTTTGGATCTTATTATAGTTTCCATAAGTTTACATATAATAGAAGTCAGGCTTACTGGTCTGTAGTTACCTGGTTCGGTTTTGTCTCCCTTTTTGTGGATTGGTATTACGTTTGCTATTTTCCAGTCTGTCGGTACAACCCCTGTGTCAAGAGACTGTTGCATGATCTTGGTTAGCGGTTTGTAAATAACTTCTTTCATTTCTTTGAGTACTATTGGGAGGATCTCATCTGGCCCAGGGGATTTGTTTATTTTAAGAGCTCCTAGTCCCTTTAACACTTCTGCCTCTGTTATGCTAAAGTTATTTAAAATTGGATAGGAACAGGGCGACATGTGGGGCATGTTGTCTGTGTCCTCCTTTGTAAAAACCTGTGAAAAGTAATCATTTAATATATTTGCTATTTTTTTTTCTTCATCTATGATTTTGCCATTTGTGTCTCTTAGACATTTAA
The DNA here is from genome assembly GCF_902713425.1 of Acipenser ruthenus. NCBI lineage: Eukaryota > Metazoa > Chordata > Actinopteri > Acipenseriformes > Acipenseridae > Acipenser > Acipenser ruthenus. The sequence goes on along the minus strand of NC_081224.1, from coordinate 4,726,209 downwards.
CCTCCTCTTTGAATGCTCTCTTGCTGTTGTAATATTGGAAAAACATTTTGGAATTGGTTTTAGCCCCCTTAGCAATATTGATTTCTGTCTCTCTCTTGGCCTTTCTAACTTCCTTTTTGACTTGTGTTTGCAGCTCCAAGTACTCTTTCTGTGTGCTTTGTTTTTGGTCCCTTTTAAACGCTCTGTAAAGAGCCTTTTTTCGCTGAATATTTTTTTTAATTGATCTATTAAACCATTTTGGCCATTTTGTTTTAGATTTAGATTTGTCTACTTTTGGGATGTAATTGTTTTGTGCCTCTAGTACTACAGCCATCCTTTTTCTGTGGATGTTTTCTCTATTTTACTCCAATCTACATCTATTAGTCTCCGTTTCATACCTTCGTAGTTTGCTTTTCTAAAATTGTAAACCTTAGCTTTATTCATTAATTTTGGGATTTTAAAAAATATTTCAAATGAGACCATGTTGTGGTCTGAGTTTGCCAATGGCTCTCTGACCTCTGTTTTAGTTATTCTGTCTTCATTATTTGAAAAGACTAAGTCAAGGCATGCCTCCCCTCTAGTCAGTGCCTTGACAAATTGCGTTAGGAAGCAGTCATTTGTCATTTCCACCATTTCAATTTCGTCCGTAGTGCCCCCCATCGGGTTTTCCCATTTTATACAGGGGAAGTTGAAATCCCCCATTAGTATGGCTTCTCCTTTTCTACACGCATTTCGAATGTCATTGTACAAAAGATTATTTTGTTCAGCGTCTGAATTTGGCGATCTATAGCATGCTCCTATTATTATGCTCTTTGAATTTGCGTCCATTATTCTGACCCATATTGATTCTGCATTGTTTTCTTTGTCCTGATTTAACACCTGGGCTTCAAGACTATTTCTTATGTATAGTGCTACCCCTCCGCCTCTTCTGTCCTGCCTGTCTTTCCTATATAGTGTGTACCCACTAATATTATATTCGTCTCCATCACTCTCAGACAACCAAGTTTCTGTAACACCTATCACATCGTAGTTACTTGTTAGTGCAGTAGCTTCAAGTTTAACATTTTGTTTATGAGACTTCTAGCATTAAGATAAATACATTTAATAGTGGTCTTACCTGAGTTGTTGCCCTTGTTTAGATGTGGTCCCCCTTCTGTTTTTTTGTTTTCTCCCCCCTTCCTTTCTAGTTTAAATGCTTCTGGACCGCCTGAAGGATCCTTTCTCCGAGTAGATTGGTTCCCTTTCTGTTTAAGTGCAGTCCATCCCACGTGTATAGATTGTCCTTGTTGTAGAAAGTGCTCCAATGTTCAAGAAAGGTGAAGCCTTCCTGTGTGCACCACGATTTCAGCCATGCATTTTGATTTTGTATTTCCAGCTGTCCATATGGTCCTTTGCAAGGCGCCGGCAGTATCCCAGAAAATACTACAGTTTTGGTCTTGTCTTTTAATTTCCTTCCTAGCTCTCTGAATTTGTTTTGCAGGGATCTTGGTCTATCTCTTCCAATGTTGTTTGTACCAATGTGGACGACTACTACCGGGTCGTCTCCTGTTCGCTGTAGGAGCCTGTCCACATTCTCAGTGATGTGCTTGACTGAGGCTCCTGGAAGGCAGCACACTGTTGTAGTAAGGGGGTCCAAACTGCGAACTGAACTTGCTGTGTTTCTCAGTATGGAGTCCCCAACAATCATGACCTCCCTTCTTTTTGCTGCCTGGCCAGCACTGTTTATTAGTGTCCTGGATGTTGTTTCTTTCATTCTCTTGATGTTGGTTTTGGTCATCTAAATGTTGAAGAAGCTCAAATTTGTTGGATGTTTGGATTTCTGGTGGTTGTGTTTGACGAAGTTTCTTTTTTTCCCTGCTTCTGCCTATCTGAACCCAGATGTTTTGACTCTCTTCCATCTCCCTGGTGGCTTTCAGTCTGCTAGGGGTGCAGACTTCCATAAATTGTGGGTGTGTCAGTTTCAAGCTCCTGTTGCTGTCTCATTTCCTCCAGCTCCTTTTCTAGCAGGCTTAATCGCTGAAGCAAGTCCTGGATCGTGCGGCACTTTACACAAACTTGGTTGAGCTCTGTTGGGTTTTCTCGGATTTCCCACATCATGCAGTTGTCACAGATTACTGGCTTGAAGACCATTTTTTTTTTATTTATTTTTTTTTTTTAAGTTTAGTGTAGCTTCTGCAGCTATCAACCTGCTTTCAACTGCTTCTAACTGCGTTGTACTTGTCCACTCGTACTTCTCACACGATGTCACTTCCACACGCTGTCGCTGGGAAGCCTGTCTGCCTTTGTTTGTTTTTGTGCTGCGGGCTCCGATGAGCTGTATTCACATGGTATTTACTAAAGGACGTTAATTTTAGTGTGCACATTAAAGAAGTGATCATATATCAGTGCGTATGGAAACCAGGCTTTAACCACTGATAGGCTCGCTATTTAAACCTCTTTTTCTGGCCTGAAAACTAGTGATGTGCAGTTTGATTCTTTTTACTAACTCGATTTGTTTAATTCATTCAGCTTAGTGAATCAATTCAACAGATTTGTTCGTCTGATTCACCAACGCAAAATAAACACATCTTGCTGAATTACTTGGTTATAAAAATGTGTTTGAATGGAAAAACCTGGCAGCAAGGGCCATGTAAGTTAAAACTGTTCACTGGATGGGCCGCACCGTAAAAATAAATAAATAAATAAATTATATATATATATATATATATATATATATATATATATATATATATATAGCTCAAAGAGCCAGCTGCCCAACGTTTCGATATGTTGTACATACCTTTCTCAAGGGAGCCTGTCTATATATATACTGTATATACATACTGATATTGTAACGTGTCTATATAAATTGTATGTAGGCCAATATACTCGAATATACTACTTTACACAAAACATATTACCCCCACTGGATGATTCCTAGTCATCAATAAGTATGCAGGCACGGTTTCAATCAATTAATCAACATATCACTTAATGTATTTTATAATACAGAAATAGGCAGATATAACTAGAAGCAGCTTTCTTAGCTTTCTTGTGAACTCAATATCACAAATGTACTATAATGGAGGAAATAGAATAGTATTTTACTTTCAATGGAAATCTCAAACAGTAAAAAAAAAAAAAAGATGTCACAGTATATAATGCTAAGTCTCAATATTTAACTTATATTCCAAAATATAACGTTTTTAACAGCACTGAAAAAAAGATACTGACCAGCTGTGAACATGCGAAATAGTAAACAGTACCATTATGAAATGTGCCTTTTTATGACTTCTGGCGGGACACTTGATAACAATGCTCATTACGTGTTCTAATCATGCCACTTTTCCACATAATGACTGTTGATGCAGAATCCAGTGTAAGAAAATTGGTACTTCTGCATTTCTTTCTTTTTTTAAACTTGTGTTTATTAAATTTTTGCTTTTAAGCAATTCAAACAGAACAAAATATATATAACATTAACATTGAGATACAAAAGGGGTTATGAATGACAGTACTTAAATAATATCAGAATAGCAATACTGTAGACTCAATCAAAGTGAAAAATAAAATAGTAAAATTATAAATATAAAAAAAGAAAAATATATATATATTATATATATATATATATATATACACATACATATAACCCTCAAAAATAAAAAAAACTGGGATTACAAGGAAAATAAAACTTCTTATAGAGTGACTCATGAATTATTCAAACTGTTTAGACCGTTTAGACCGAAGGGCAATCCTAAGTACCCTCCTTAGTATACTTTCTTTTCCAAATCAACTGTTATGTGCGATCATACAGGTCCTACTGTCATGACATTAGCAGGCTTCTAGTTAGTACACAAGTAATGCAATACATGAATAATATAACACGCAGACATCAGGATCTCTATAAATAGCTGATAATATGTGTCTTTACTCACTCAAAGGATCAGCATAATTTCTGCAACTCTAAAATTGTATAAAAGGTTCCCAAATATCCTGAAAGCATCCTGATTTCCCCTTTATTATGCATGTTAATTTTCCCATTGCAAGACATAAGGACAGTTCCCTTAATCATCGGTCCACTCTTGGTCTATTCGTATCCCTCCAATGCAAGGCAATCATTCGCCTGGTGTGGAGTAAACATAGGTCAATCATTTTCCTCTCATTGGGAGCCAGATTACAGCCCTCAGGGTAAGCACCCAGTATACAGAGTTTAGAGGTAAAAGGCAGCCTCTTAGAAAACATTTGAGATAAATAATCAATAACCTCACACCAGAACCTCTGAATATCAGGACAAGCCCACAAACAATGGACCAAAGTGCCCCTCTCCAGCCCGCATTTCACACAGCTATCAGGAATACCTGAATTAAAATGATGGAGTTTGGAAGGGGTAATATATGTCCTCATAATCCAATTGTATTGCAGCAGTTTATATTGGGTATTAATCGTTTGGGATTGGGCTTTAGAACAGATCTCACTCCACTCTATTATGGAAATGTCTACAGATAAGTCCTCACTCCAAGCAATTTGTCTGGACTCTGAGGACTCCTCCGATTTAGCAACCAGTATGTTATATATCTTAGAAACCTGCCCCTTCCCATGACGCTGACCAGAGGCGACGGTCTCCAAAGCTGACAATGCAGGCTGGAGAAGGGAGTGGCTCTGTCTAGAGTAAACGAAACTACAGAGTTGTAGATATTTAAAGAAATGTTTGCGTGTGATTTCAAATTTGTCTATTAGCTCTTCAAAGGACATTAGAATATCATTCTTAAACAAGTCAGCAATTTTTTCAATCCCCCTGTTGGCCCAAAGTTTAAATCCTGAATCAGATTTTCTGGATATAAAATCATCATTCCTCCAAATTGGAGTGAAACGTGACAGCTGCGACTCTTCACCTAGATATTTCTGTACCTCATGCCAAACACTGATTGTGGTCCTGACAAAAGGGTTCGAGGTTTGTTTTTTCAGTTTCTTAACATTGGCTGAGTAAAGGTACCTATATAGAGGCATGTCTGAAACAGAGTGCATTTCATTGATACCCAGGGCAAAGGTTCATTAAGTGAAAACCAGCACATAGCAGCTCTCAGCTGTGCTGCCCAGTAATACCATTGTAAATTAGGGCGTTGTAGCCCCCCCTGTCATATGTCAAATATAATAGAGTTAAGCGGAGCCTAGAACGCTTTTTATTCCAAATAAAATTTACTAATAGGCTCATTTTGGAGAAAAAGAGTGGAGGGGGAGAGGGGAATAGATTGGAAAAGGTATAGAAATTTGGGAAGGATGCTCATCTTAATTACAGTATATTTATGCGACCAATCAGGGAGATAGGCATTTCAGACCCTTTGTCTAGTGATTTAGTTATTGATGAAACAAGGGGATTATAGTTGGCTAGAATAATTTTATTTATTTCAGGAGTGATTTTTCCAAAATTAGATGCAAGTTCTGACAGGACATCAATAGAATCAGACAAATTTGACAGGAACAAAATAACATCATCAGCACAAAGTGCTATACGGTGTTCTAAGTGACCTATTTTTATACCTGTTATGTTCGGGTGATTATGTATGGCAATAGCTAAGGGTTCAATCGCTAGGACAAAGAGTAAAGGTGAGAGTGGACACCCCTGGCGGGTGCCTCTTGACAGTTGAAATGGGCTGGATATTATATTATTTGTTACAACTTCTGCCAAAGGGTCAGAGTAGAGAACCCGTATCCACTGAAGAAAATTATTGCCAAATCCAAATTGTGAAACTGCATGGAATAAGTAACCCTGTCGAAGGCTTTTTCTGCGTCCAGCAACAAAACAGCTTTGTCTGGCGCCCCTACGTTTTCATAAACAACATTAATTACTCTTCTAATATTGTGAAATCCCTGTTGGCCCTGAATAAACCCATTCTGATCATTGTCTATTAATTGTGGGAGTAAAGATTCCATTCTGCTACTCAACACCTTTGCAAGGACCTTAGTGTCTGAGTTCACGAGCGATATTGGTCTACACGAGCCACAAATTAATGGATTTTTTCCAGATTTAGGAATTAATGTGATCATAGCACATCTCAAAGAAGCCGGGAGCAGTTTATTTTCAAATGATTCCTCATACATGGCTAAGAGAGGATCCACTAGTTTGTCCTTAAATATTTTATATAGGTTAATTGGGAGAATATCAGGACCAGCAGCTTTACCACCTTTCATATTAGATATGGCATTTATTACTTCAGATTTCTCAAATTTTTTATCTAAATTAGAGGTCTGATCTTTGGAAATAAATGGAATCTGAAGATTACCCAGTTTTGCAGTTTTACCGAGTCTCTGTCAGTCTCTGATTTGTATAGAGTTTCATAATAGGATTTAAAGGTACTATTAATTTCCTTAGGGTCTGTTGACACAGAGTCATTCTTTAATTCTATTGCATTCATTGCTCTTTCAGACTGAAGAGCTTTAATGCGCCAGGCCAGAAGCTTTCCAGCCTTTTCCCCCTGATCATAATACGTTTGTTTTAGCCTTGTCATACTAGAAATTACTTTATTAATAGAAAGTTTGTTGTACTGTGCTCTCAAGGAAACAAGATCTTTTTGAGCTTTTGAAGTATTATACAGAAGAACTTCCTTTTCCAAAGCTTTAATTTTATTTTCTAATTCACTCATTTTGAGTTTAAAAGCTTTCGTTTTAGAACTAGTATAACTAATGATCTGTCCTCTGATAAATGCTTTAAAGGCTTCCCATCTCAGGCTGTGGTCTGGGTTGTGTTAATTTCAAAATATAAATCAATTTGTTCTCCTACAAATCCTAGAAACTCTGAATCCTTAAACCACTCTGAGTGCACACGCCACTTTGGGGGGTCAGCGATCAGTTTAGAATCAATATAAGATAGTGAAATTGGTGCATGATCAGATATAACAATACAGTCATATTTACAATCCAAGATTTGGGGAATAAGTGACTAGAGATTAAAAAATAATCTATTCGAGAATAAGATTGATGAGTGCTTGAATAGCAGGAGTACTCTTTTTTGTTGGATTAATCTTTCTCCAGACCTTGCACAAATTAAGATCCGAAATGGATTCCAGTAATATTTTCCTACTTTGCGTGTGAGATGTCTTTGAGTTTGCAGAACGATCAAGAAGTGATCGTTCTGCAGAGTACAAATAATAATATGACCTGGGAGGTATGGGAGAGATAAAAAAAAATGACTGAAAAACTTGGGGTTCTCTGTATTAGGCCCTGTGGCAATGTGCCCCGCCCCTGTGTGTATTTTTATTTTGTATGTTGCGTGTGTTAATGTTTGTCTATTGTAGTTGGTACACGGGATATAATGCGGGTAATGAGCACGTTTAAAATGTATAATTGTATTTAGGCACGGGGATTGCACTTCACTTCACGTGCATTTAAAGTACTTAATATGTGAGCACAAGGTTGCACAGATTTAGTTCACGTGCTGGGATTCAAGTGAATAATTAATTGGTAATTGAATCCCAGCACAGCTGTTTATATATAGATGCACGTTTTACTCCCTCGGGGTTCGGTGAGTAGAGAACGGGAGAGAGGAGAGTAAAATAAACTAAAATAATAAGTATTTGTTTTGACTCACCGTGTTTGCTTGTTTGTCTGTTAGTCCACTGTTCGTTTAAGTGTTAGTCTGTTTTGCTTGTCTATTTATTTTGGCTGCAAGTGCTGTGTGCTGTTTTTGTTTAAAACCTTTTTTATTTTGTTCATTATTAAACGCGCAACAGCGCAATTCACATTTCACTTTGCAGTACTGTGTGTTTCTTCCGGGTCTGGCGTCACCACTACAGCCTGCTTGTCACACCTGGTGTCAGAACCGGGACAACAGTGCCTCCAAGCGCCAGACCAGGGATACTGCGAGTGAATTTGTTTTTGTTTTTGAAAAAAAAAAAAAAAAAATGGGAAAGAACAGCAGAAGGCAGCAGCCACAACACCAGCTGGAGGAACAGCAGCCCGGGTGTTACTGCTGCACTGAGCCTGGGCATTCCAGCACAAACTGTCCCTGGTAACCCCTCAGACAGCTACCCCAACTATGCCCCATCTGCGGAGACCCGCTGCCCTGTCCATCAGGAGAGTGAGGACCAGGGGTTGCCTCAGTCTCCACCACCAGCAGGGGGAGGTAGACTGCTGCTCCCACCACCCCAACAACAACTGCAACAGCGGCCAGAGGAGCCAGAGAACCTGTTCCCCTGGTGCACCTGGTGCGGAAAGGTGGATCATCGCTGGAGGGACTGCTCCAAGGTGCCACAGAGCTGGTGCGGGCGATATGAGGAAGGGGGACACGACTGGTCAGGATGCCCCTATGCCAGCTCGCCAGCGCCCAGACGGAGTGGAGCCATTGCTGGTTTTGCCTTCTGAGCTAGAGGGAGAGCCGCACCAGTCCCCTGCAATAGGGGGAGAGCTGCACCAGTCCTCTGCAATAGGGGGAGAGCCGCACCAGTCCCCTGCAACAGGGAGAGACTACATGCTGCTTCCACCTTCGTCGCCAGGAGACTACACGCACCTACCACCTTCCTCGCCAGGAGACTACACGCTGCTCCCACCTCCACCGCCAGGAGCAGAGCAGCAGGAGCTGCCTCTGCCTCTGCCACCTTCACCGGCAGGAGCAGAGCAGCAGGAGCTGCCTCTACCTCCGCCACTTCCACCAGCAGAGGGTGAATGCCTGGTGGGTCCACTTCCACCAGCAGAGGGTGAATGCCTGGTGGGTCCACTTCCACCAGCAGAGGGTGAATGCCTGCTGGGTCCACTTCCACCAGCAGAGGGTGAATGCCTGCTGGGTCCCTTTCCACCAGCAGAGGGTGAAAGCCTGCTGGTATCACTTCCCCGACCGCCATTATCACCCCCAAGAGGAGAGAAGCAGGAGTTACCTCTGCCTCCATCCCCACCAGGGGGAGAGGTGCAGGAGCTGCCTCTCCCTTCACCAGAAGAAGTACCAGGACGTGATGCTGGCATTCCTCAGCAACCACTGCATAGTCTGCTGAGGGGAGCACAGCGGAAAACAGCCCGGCCCCAGCGGCTACGAAGAGGGCCAGCACCGACGCAGCCACTGCCACAGTGGCCAACCACAGCACCAAGACTGGTCCTGACTCCAGCACTGCCCAAGGATGCCTGCCCCGTACCGCCCAAGGATGCCTGTTTCGCACCGTCCAAGGATGCCTGCCTCACACCGCCCAAGATGCTTGCGTCACACCGCCCAAGGATGCCTGCTTCGCACCGACCAAGTATGCCTGCCTCGCACCGACCAAGTATGCCTGCCTCGCCTCATCGGCTGCCTGTTGCTCCGCATCGCCTGGGGAGACCAGCTCGCTATTGCCGGGAGATACCTGCCCTGGAGGTAGTTTGCTGCTGGTCTCCAGGGATTTGCTGGGGTGGAGGAGCCAGCCTTAGAGCTGCCAGCACGTCTGCTGTCAGCCTCACTGTTGTCAGCATTTCCGCTGCCAGTGGTGCAACGGGAGGAGTCAACTTTGGTGCGGTCAGCAAGTCAGTTGACCTCCTCACCATTAGCAGCTGTTCTGCTGCCAGGACTGCCCCGGCTGAAGGAAGCCTGAGAACTGTCAGCAGGTCTGCTGACAGCATTGCACCTGGCAGTCTTTCTGCTGCCAGAGGTGCTACGGGAGGAAGCAGCCTTTCCACTGCTGCAGTGTGCCACCCTGCTGTCAACAGTTACGCTGACAGCATTGCCAGTAGCAGCCTGGCTACTGGCAACATTGCCACCTGTGAACCCCTTGAAGTCTCTGTTCTTGGCCCGGGACTTTGAGCGAGACTTTTGGGATTTTAAGGGGGGAGGTGGCCATTGAGGCCATGTGTGCTGTGCACAAGGGGGGGGGGGGGGGGTATATGTGGCAATGTGCCCCGCCTCTGTGTGTATTTTTATGTTTTATGTTGCATGTTGCATGTGTTAATGTTGGTCTATTGTAGTTGGTACACGGGATATAATGTGGGTAATGAGCACGACTGTTTAAAATGTATAATTGTATTTAGGCACGGGGATTGCACTTCACTTCACGTGCATTTAAAGTACTTAATATGTGAGCACAGGGTTGCACAGATTTAGTTCACGTGCTGGGATTCAAGTGAATAATTAATTGGTAATTGAATCCCACCACAATTGTATATATATAGATGTATTTTTCACGCACTCAGGGTTGTGTGTTCGTGAGTGGAGAACGGGTGTGGAGAAGGAGTAAATAAAAGCAGAATAAAGTAAATATAAGTTATTTGTACTCAGCGTTTGTTTGTCTGTTCATCCACAGTTTGTTTAAGTGTTAGTCCGTTTTATTTGTGTATTTATTTTGGTGTAAAGTGCCGTGTGTTGTTTTTGTTTAAATCTTATTTGTTTCATTAAAACACTGAGCGCTGCCGTGACTCAGTTTCAACACACTCCACTATTGTCTCTGTGTATTCCTTTCTGGTCTGAAGTCATCCACTACAGCCTGCTTGTCACACAGGCCCATATACATTTAATAAATTAATATTTTTGAAAAGCAATGACCCTAGAACAAGATGAGTGATTTATTTTAAATGGAACGGATTTATGTATAAGAATCATTACTCCTCATGCATGCGTAGAATATGATGCCGATATTACTTGTCCTGGCCGTCTTTTTGGAATTGTTATTATTTAATCTTGCATTAGGTGTGTTTCTTGCAAAAACACACTTCATTGCTTCAGCCTGGTAAGTACTTTACTGCTGAAGTGGATGCATGGGGAGCACAAGATTTTGCCAAACTGGGATCGAGTCACAGTTGTTCTCAGTTTCTGTTGTAGTTTGTTTACTAAGCACAATAAAAAGCGCGCGGTTCTGAACACGAGTCCAATAGTAAATAAAAGAATGGTCACTATGCACGAAACACCCAAGTATTGAACCCCCCCGTCTATTATTAAATTTCCCGGTCAGTCTCCCCAAAAGAGACCTTTTTACCCACACAGATCTTTTACTGTTTTCCACATAGATCTGACCCCCCCCCCCCCCCCCCATCCCATCCCATCCCATCCCACTAAACACGAGAAAGCAGCTATGCAAACTGATCCACTTTGCTGAGGAGCAGTCTAACCCTAAACACCAGTTCGGTATCGCAATACCTGCTCTGCTAACAGTTACTGTAAAGAAACAAAACAAAATGAAATAATTCAAACACGCCCCCTATACAGTAAGCAGAGAAAGCCTAATAACCCCCTCCATCCCTGCTAGTAGCTTCCTCTATATTTTAGAAAATATATATTAAAAAAAAAAAAAAAAAAGGATAACACACTCTCAGCAGGTTACGAATAAAAAAAATTTAAAAAAGGGGTTGGAGAAGGGGACAGACATAACTCACTACTGTACTTATCTAGAAAGAAAAGTCTCTTGTTTAATGTTGAGTCCTCATTAGTGAGTTGGATAGGATTTTCAAACGTCTATTCGCTTTATCTTCTTAAGGAACACCTCAGCTGCCAAAGGAGATTAAAAAATGTGAGTGGCCTTTGAAGGTAACACATAGCCTTGCAGGGAATATAAATCCGTAGCGGATGTCCATGGCCCTCAGATCTTGTTTAATTCCGTCGAGTTGTCGTCGCTGTTTATGTAGATCTACCGACGGGTCCAGGAAAAACATGACATGATGATTTTCGTACATCACCCTGCCCTTGTTCCTGGCAATGTACAGCACTCGTTCTTTATCTCTGGAATTGAGAAACTTCATAATGAGAGCTCTTGGGAGAGCATTTGGAGCGGGTTTTGGTCCTGTCAGTCTATGCGCTCTTTCGATAATCAGGGGTGACGGACAGTTTGCAGAGCCCAGAACCACCGGCAGCCATGTCTCCAAAAAGAGTGCTGCATCCCTGCCCTCCGTACCCTCGGGGAGACCAATTAGTCTTAAGTTAGATTGGCGGTTACGATTTTCCAATTCGTCCACTTTTAGGATGAGAGCTGTCAGGTCTTTATCCACGCGGCCTGTTTTCGATTGTAGAGTAGTTATGTTGTCTTAAGCATCGCTAATTCGAGTTTTGGCCTGTGTCAGCCTCCCGGAAATGTCTCTTATGTCCCCTTTAATAGAGTCCACCGCCTCTAACAAACCGTTCAAGTTCAAGGAGAAGTCCTCTTTCATTAAACGGATTTCATTCAGTATTTTACCAGAGAGACGGTCCCGGCCATTACCTTGAATAGCATCGGCATCGGGATTGCTAGTCCACGGTGAGGGTGGATCACAGGCCTCCGTCTCGATCGAGCTCTCATTTATTAAATCAGCTCTTTTTGACTTATTATTTTTAGGCATTTTTAGGAAGATAATCAAGTTGTATATCCACAGAGATCAGAATGAGTTGAAACTCGTGTTTTCTTGAAGAATTGTAAAGGATAAGAAGTGGTAAACAGCACAGCAGATTTTTGTGTCCTTTCAGCAGCAAGCCATAGCCACGCCACGCATTTCTTTTAATTTTTTTTTCAGCACTGCTAGCCAGTCCACTCTTTTGTCCAGTCATATGTGGTGCACCCTCTGTTGTTATCCAAGTTAGTTTCTTCCAAGGTAATTCTGCACTTTTCATAACTTCTTGAAGTTGAAAAAGTAATTTCCTGTGTTGTTCATGGCATCCACAGCAATTTCATTTTTTCTTCTCATTTTCAAAAAACCTTTCATTGAGAGAACTTAGTTTCTTTCATTTCCAGTCAACTCAAAATACGTTGCTTTGTGCAGTGTGTCATAGTGACGTTGTATGTTATAATCTTTCATAACTGCACCTGTTGCAATGCAAATCAGACATATTGCCTGCAGTGAAAACTTATTCAGTGAATAAATAATCATCTGCCAACGATTTTGGAATCTTCTGTGTTCCGCCTCCACGAAACTACTCCAGCTACTTTTGGCTACTGATTTTAAATTTTACACAAAGTGAAATAAACCAACCTTCGTATCCTAATCAAAATTATGTGTTCTGTGCTGTTACATGTATGCGTGAGGAAACGCATTCTGTGTGCTATTTGATTGGATATTTTACTACCTCTGAGCTGTGACTGGTTTAATGGGAATGTCACTCATACAATGCAGACTGCACATGTTGAATATGTATATAATATTTAAGAGGCAGGTTGTTTTAAAGAATTCCAAAATGATATAGTACATCAATGCAATTTTAGAAACTAATGGGTGGGCTGCCAAAAATTGCCCCGCGCACCGTATGTTTGACACCCCTGCTTTAGAGTATGAACTATTTATTTTAAACTATGTTGCTAAGCTTTAACTGCAACCTATTTAATAAACTGCAATTTACAACAAACAAAAAAAGCCCTGCTAAAGCTCACAGGGAATTATATTACATTTTCTACACAGAGGCCAGGTTTACAGGATGTGTGCTATTGATTGGACTCACATAGCACTGTCACCCCGATCCATGGAGCCTGCACTGCAGGGTCGCAATGCTGACAAGGAAGAGAATTAAGGGTATGTCTCATAAGAACATAAGAAAGTTTACAAACGAGAGGAGGCCATTCAGCTCATCTTGCTCGTTTGGTTGTTAGTAGCTTATTGATCCCAGAATCTCATCAAGCAGCTTCTTGAAGGATCCCAAGGTGTCAGCTTCAACATTACTGGGGAATTGGTTCCAGACCCTCACAATTCTTTGTGTAAAAAAAAATGCCTGCTACTTTCTGTTCTGAATGCCCCTTTATCTAATCTCCATTTGTGACCCCTGGTCCTTGTTTCTTTTTTCAGGTCAAAAAAGTCCCCTGGGTCGACACTGTCTATACCTTTTAGGATTTTGAAAGCTTGAATCAGATCGCCGCGTAGTCTTCTTTGTTCAAGACTGAATAGATTCAATTCTTTTAGCCTGTCTGCATACGACATGCCTTTTAAACCCAGGATAATTCTGGTTGCTCTTCTTTGCACTCTTTCTAGAGCAGCAATATCCTTTATGTAATGAGGTGACCAGAACTGAACACAATATTTTAAGTGAGGTCTTACTAATGCATTGTAAAGTTTTAACATTACTTCCCTTGATTTAAATTCAACACTTCTCACAATATATCAATATTTCTCGAGTAAGCAGAGCAAAAAGAAAAATATGCCATTGCACAACATGACTTTTATTGTATATGCATTAAAGGAGAAAGGAAAAAGGCATTTACTCATTTTTTACATCAGGCAAGGAACACATGTTAAAATTAAAAGGTAAGCAGTGCAGTTTCACTTTAGGTTGCCTCTGCGGAGTGCTGTGACTGTTGATCTCTCATTTTCGGTCAACGTAAGCCACCTCCACCTTCACAATAAGCTACTGAACAAAAGATACGCCTGGACTGTTGGGGCTTTTGATATCACGGTGGTCATGGGTAAGTCTCTGACATTATCGTGCACATTAATCGCTTACAATACATGTAGTGTGCACGGTATGGTATGTAAATTAGCCAAATACTGTGCATGTATTTTCATGTGTTCTCTGTTAGTAAATGGGGCAGTAAATTTAGATTTACCACGCATGTTAGGCTCACTACATTACGTGCATGCTCACTCCAAATTTAGTGCCCTTTCGTAAATGAGGCCCAAGAAACAATAAATGAAATATGCATACTGTACCAAAGTACTGTCTGTAAAGGTGAACTTGTACACAAATCAGCACGAGAGACACTACACGAGACCCACAAGATAACTTCTGTTCAAACAGGGCTGTACATGTGTTTTTTATTTTCTCTGGCAAGGAAGTCCAAACAGTCCAGGTCATACACAGTTTACAAGGTTTGCAAAGTTCAGGTTTCTCTCTCTCAAATACACACAGCATGCTGTGTCTCCTCCAACTCTCTCTATGATTTGGCCAAGATAAGCCTGTGACAGAGACCTGTGAGGGCGCTAAGTAAAGGGAACAGGAGTACTCTGGACTATTTGGCCTGACACTTTGTTCAGAGCGTTAAAAGGAAGTCGGTCATGTAGAAAAGAGACTGAGCTTCGGTACACTAACTCATTGACCCGGAGGGGAAATGGTGTGGCAGCTGCAGATCATAAAAAGCAGCTGCAATCGTTTACCAAGGGGTCATGAGTGACGGTATAAATAGGGGTCGAAGCAATGTTATCTGTTCCTTCATTTCAGAGGCCAGCACAAACCCAGAACAGCACTTCACTTGTACCACTGTAAAACTGTATTGCACCACAATCACTAATTCACGCACTAACCGGACTTGTGTATATGTATTGTGTCTAATGTAGTGATACAAGAACGGGACTATTATTTCGGGACCAGCTTGGGGGATTATAAATGTAAGTAATACACGCCTGTTTGTTTTGCCGTCAGTCACTGGACAAAAACAAATAATAAAAATAAACCTTTTTCACCTGGATCTGTTCTTTAGAACATAAGAACATAAGAAAGTTTACAAACGAGAGGAGGCCATTCAGCCCATCTTGCTCGTTTGGTTGTTAGTAGCTTATTGATCCCGTCTTCTTTGTTCAAGACTGAATAGATTCAATTCTTTTAGCCTGTCTGCATACGACATGCCTTTTAAACCCAGGATAATTCTGGTTGCTCTTCTTTGCACTCTTTCTAGAGCAGCAATATCCTTTATGTAATGAGGTGACCAGAACTGAACACAATATTTTAAGTGAGGTCTTACTAATGCATTGTAAAGTTTTAACATTACTTCCCTTGATTTAAATTCAACACTTCTCACAATATATCCAAGCATCTTGTTAGCCTTTTTTATAGCTTCCCCACATTGTCTAGATGAAGACATTTCTGAGTCAACATAAACTCCTAGGTCTTTTTCATAGTTCCCTTCTTCAATTTCACTATCTCCCATATGATATTTATAATGCACATTTTTATTGCCTGCATGCAATACGTTACACTTTTCTCTATTAAATTTCATTTGCCATGTGTCTGCCCAATTTTGAATGCTGTCTAGATCATTTTGAATGACCTTTGCTGCTTCAACAGTGTCTGCCACTCCTCCTGCACCTGTACACTATTAACCACTTTGCCAGAAAGCCCTATTTATGTGATTTGGCCACACCCCGTGCAGGTACGCTGACCCGCACCCTGTGCAGGTACGCTGACCCCCACCCCGTGCAGGTACGCTGACCCCCACCCCGTGCAGGTACGCTGACCCCCACCCCGTGCAGGTACGCTGACCCCCACCCCGTGCAGGTACGCTGACCGCACCCCGTAGCTTCACCCAGGATTCTGGTAATTGCAGTTCTCCCGGGTGACCATTTTGTCTCTTGTAAGTGCTCTGGTGTCGGACATTTTGAACGAGGGCACAACACTGTTAAAATATCTGCCCTGACATATCTCCCATTGATCACCCTGCCCCTTGGTCTGTCACAATATCTTGATACAAATTAACTTTGCATGATAACTGCTACTGAATATTTTCACTTTTGTTTCCATTACAATTCATATATTATGATTATTTTGAAAATAAAACTATATACAATTTCAATATCGAGTAGTACAACTATATACAACTACATTTAAACTGGGCAAATGTGGCTGGTCACTGCATTCCATTGCAGGATTGACAGGTTCAGATCAATCAAATAATTAACCTGTTGATCCTGAAATGGAATAGACTGGAAGAGCTGCATTTACCAGGGCTGTATGAGGGAGTGTCCCAGCAAAAGAATCACACGCGTGAGGATTCTCCTTGCTGCAATCCCATCACTAAAAGCAGGGCCCTCATAATTAAACTGGGCACCCTCGTCTGTAACTTCTACTTCATCAGCTGCATCTATTTCCTCTATATCGAGGAATTTTCCTCTTTCTGACAATGTTGTGCAGAATGATGGTAGCTGTAATGGCATTTGCTGCTCTTTCTGGACATAGGCGCAATTCGTCATGTAAGCATTTCATATGCCTGCCTATACATCTCTCCACAATTCATCTCATAGTACTGTGTGCCCTACTCTACTCTTCTTCTGCACCACTCACTGGGTTGATATATGGGGTCATGAGGAAAGACCTACGGTGGTATCCACTGTCCCCTAGTAAAAATCCACGCCCCAGGTCACCTGTTACAGGAAAAGCACAGCAAGGTATAAAAGTATAGTTTGTGTATATACAATTGCACATTAAAATGGGACTGGGGAAAGACCGGTTACTACGCTTCCCATATTAAAAGAAATATGTCAAGGACATGTTATTTGAATATCAAAATTATATACATACACTGTTTATAGATTAGCTTTTATAGATTCGCTTTTACAAATTCACTTTTTTAACCTAACTTAGATATAAAGTTGCTGGTTCCTATTTTTATCTGCTAATTTTTTTTTTAAATTTTATCTATCATTCTTATTTATTTCCTTGTATTTTTTACTTATTTCCTGTGTTTTTATAATGGTCTTATCTAGATATTTACTATGTTATTTATTGCTATTATTAATACAATTGTATGTTGTTCATTTTGTGGTTTACTGTTTGTTTGGGTTTTTTGATGATGATGATGATGATGATGATGATGATGATGATGATGCATACTTACGGTAAAGCGCTTTGAGATACCATGGTGTGAAAGGCACTATACAAATACAATAAATAAATAAATAAATAAATAAATAAACTAGAAGCTGCAGGCAACTTGAAGGCTTCCAGGCCTTTACAGCAGAACAAGATACGGTTTGAGACTCGTGAAAATGGAAATCAGACGAACATGTTGTTAATTGGAAAGCATCATTTTATCGTGTGTGTTTTTTGCAGGATAACGGTTAGTATTTTATAAATGTTGATTTATTATTCATTTTGATAACTACTTGTGATTTGTTGTGGGAGTGCAATTCGTGCTGTGGAACTTTCAGCTGCATATTTGAAATACCCCGGCTGTCAATTTTCTGTACACCCCAAGATTGAAGTAATTTTATGAATAAAAATTCAAATATAAAAAATGTCAATTTTACACTGTTAAAAAATAAACTGGGCACAGTATTTTTTTAACCATTATATAATTTACTGTTAGATGTGATAATAGTATTAAGCAGTATATGCTTTTCATGGTCATAAGCGCACTCTTGTGGTCAGATTTTCCAAAGCAGTCTTTGTCGCCACAGACTGTTGTACAGTTCGCCACAAGAGGGCAACCTTGTACTACCCTGTAGTTAAAGGCCAAACTTTGTTTTTTTTTTCTGCTTGTTAATGTAAAAACAGTGATACTTCGTTTTTTGTTCTAATAGTGGGATACTACAGGTAAGAAGATAAAGTTAAATAGGTATAAGATTATGGCTATGACCAATTATAAAATAACACAGTTATAGAGCAAGCGATTCTTAACCGTTGTGTATATACTTTTATTTAAATGAAATAACCAGTTAATTAAAGCTACGCTTGCAAAGTACACCCCCCCCCCCCAAACTATCAGATACAACTCAAAAGTTTTATTTATGAACATCATATCTAACATTTGCACAGCAGAAACATCGTATTTAAATGAAAAAATAAATATAAAAGGCTTTATTTTCAAAATTAGCGCATATAGGGCCATATAGCGCATTGTAGGTTATATTAATAATAAAAGCATGTCTTGTAACAAGCCGTCAAAATCACTACTTTTGGCGGTTCTAGGTAGAAGTGCTCTGAACTTTTTTTATTTTTGCAATTGTGACTTTCAAACGTCGTCAGCATATTCAATACATGTATTTCGGAAAAGTCAAGAACAGACAACCGTGGATCTTTAACACACGCATAGTAATTTAAATTGTAAAAGTGAAAACCGTCAAAATGACTACCCTGGCGGTTCTAGTGTTAAAAAGAATAGTGCAGGTGTTGTTTTTTTTTTTTTTTTTTGGCTTCTGCCTGCATGTCCACGAGGTTACTTTTAACATTATAGCAGAGAAGCTGGTCAGCTGGTATTTATTTAACTGAAATAACCAGTTAATGAAAGATACACTTCAAAGTGCCCCCCCCCCCCGATTTTTAAGTAAACTGTATTCGTGTGACTTGTAAAGCTCATGTATTAAATATATTAGTATTACGATTGTGTGCTGGTTTAAAAATAAGTGCGTTTTTTTTGTGATAACATAATTACACAAGTACACGGCAGGCTTAGTTCATCACTGCTGCCTGCTTCACGTCTTTACGCTGTCTGACAGCACGAGTGTCAGAGAGCACTGCAGTTCTAAAGGGACAGACAGAGCGTGATGCGCTTTTGAAGTTCTGCTCGTTGTAGTTTTATTTATTTTTATTTATTTATTTTTATTTACTAGCTCGACATAACTACAACACGCATGTTTCCCTGCGGTTGCCTGGCTACACTTGCATGTCCACGTGGTTATTTTAAGTAAACAAAGCACATTACAGCAGCACATGCTGATCAGCTCCTATTACAGTAAAATGACAGCTGTTTTGGGGAGGGATTCTCTGTGAATAACCATGCGAGCTTCGTCCTTACAATTGTATTTAATAGAGCAAGCGATTTTGAACAGTTTTGTCTATGGCACTCATTACTTTGCAAGCGTGTCTTTCAAGTCGACCCCCCCTCCCCCCCTCCAAAGCGTCTTTTCAATGGCTTACACGCGCGGCTTTTTTTGTAGCAGATTCCGGATTTGTGACTGTTGTAAAAATAATTATATGACGATTTTTAAGCAAACTGTATTCGTGTGACTTGTAAAGCGCATGTATTAAACATATTAGTATTACGATTGTGTTGTGGTTTAAAAATACGTGCCGATTTTTTTTTTTTGCCTGCTGTTGTTACAACAGCGTTTTAAAAAAAAGAAAAAATGATTAAAAGACATTTCTATACAGCACGAGATGTTTCAGTATGTCTACAGTTCTGTATATCTCTGCATGTCCACAAGGTTATTTTAAATAAATAAACACTAGGGCAGAGATTAGTCATTAGTCTCGTATTTCGTGAGCGCGCGTGGTGCATTTCTTTCCCCAGCGTTGCTGCAGCTGCAACAGTTCTTAAAAAAAATAAGTTCTTAGTTACAGTATGTGGCATTGTACACTGTACAGTGTGTATGTGTAATATAATACTAGCATTTCCTGTGTAATTACTGTGTTTTAAGTTACACGAGTTAGTAAAACGGTTCTTGCCAGACACCAGCAAAAAAAATTGCTGCTTTTTTTCCCTAGACCTTGCTCACGGTTTCCATGACAACAGCTGTCCCTAGTGGTGGGAATGTATCATTTCAGGGTATTTTTTGGGCAAAAATGCCACATCACCCACATTGATTGGCTTATGGCAGCCATGTCTGTTCATGTAGGAACTTTTCCTGAATAACTTTTTTAGAGGACACTACAAAGATAACGTATACGCAAGATTCACGTCAATCGGCCAAAGGGTTCATGAGGAGATGTCGTTTAAGCGTATTACGCAAAATGGCACATAGTTTCCACACCATGTGACCGATCAACTTTTCCTTAAGTAGAATCAATCCTGGACATGAGCGCACTATGTACAAAAATTCACAGCTGTACTATTTATCATTCATGAGACGAAGACATCTGAAAATTTACCAAAATTTTCATTAAATCCAAGATGGCTGCCACACCATGTGACCAAAAGCCGCCATATTGACCATCGCACAACATCCCATAGTCCTCTACATCCGTGCCAAATTTCGTGAGTTTTGGTGCAGCCATTTAAAAGTTATAGGCTTTTGTAATTTGGGAGGGAGGAAGAAAAAAAAAAAAATATATATAATAATAATAATAATAATAATAATAATAATAATAATAATAATAATAATAATAATAATAATAAAAATCTTTACAACAATAGGCTTCCCGGCCATTCTGGCCTGGAAGCCTAATAAATAAATAGAAATATATTTACTTGTACAAACAATATATTCCATAATTTGAGTAATCACAAATGTGCATACATATTTATGAAAGTGTACAGTACTGTGCAAAAGTTTTAGGCAGGTGTGAAAAAATGCTGTAAAGTAAGGAATAAAACTGGGTGAGGAACAGCCAAACTCAGCTAACAAGGTGAGGTTGCTGAAGACAGTTTACTGTCAAAAGTCATACACCACGGCAAGACTGAGCACAGCAACAAGACACAAGGTAGTTATACTGCATCAGCAAGGTCTCTCCCAGGCAGAAATTTCAAGGCAGACAGGGGTTTCCAGATGTGCTGTCCAAGCTCTTTTGAAGAAGCACAAAGAAACAGACAACGTTGAGGACCGTAGACGCAGTGGTCGGCCAAGGAAACTTACTGCAGCAGATGAAAGACACATCATGCTTACTTCCCTTCGCAATCGGAAGATGTCCAGCAGTGCCATCAGCTCAGAATTGGCAGAAAACAGTGGGACCCTGGTACACCCATCTACTGTCTGGAGAAGTCTGGTCAGAAGTGGCCTTCATGGAAGACTTGCAGCCAAAAAGCCATACCTCCGACGTGGAAACAAGGCCAAGCGACTCAACTATGCACGAAAACACAGGAACTGGGGTGCAGAAAAATGGCAGCAGGTGCTCTGGACTGATGAGTCAAAATTTGAAATATTTGGCTGTAGCAGAAGGCAGTTTGTTCGCCGAAGGGCTGGAGAGCGGTACACGAATGAGTGTCTGCAGGCAACAGTGAAGCATGGTGGAGGTTCCTTGCAAGTTTGGGTCTGCATTTCTGCAAATGGAGTTGGGGATTTGGTCAGAATTAATGGTCTCCTCAATGCTGAGAAGTACAGGCAGATACTTATCCATCATGCAATACCATCAGGAAGGCATCTGATTGGCCCCAAAATTATTCTGCAGCATGACAACGACCCCAAACATACAGCGAAAGTCATTAAGAACTATCTTCAGCGTAAAGAAGAACAAGGAGTCCTGGAAGTGATGGTATGGCCCCCACAGAGCACTGATCTCAACATCATCGAGTCTGTCTGGGATTACATGAAGAGAGAGAAGCAACTGAGGCTACCTAAATCCACAGAAGAACTGTGGTTAGTTCTCCAAGATGTTTGGGCCAACCTACCTGCCGAGTTCCTTCAAAAACTGTGTGCAAGTGTACCTAGAAGAATTGATGCTGTTTTGAAGGCAAAGGGTGGTCACACCAAATATTGATTTGTTGTAGATTTTTCTTCTGTTCACTCACTTTGCATTTTGTTAATTGATAAATATAAACTATTAACATGTCTATTTTTGAAAGCATTCTTACTTTACAGCATTTTTTCACACCTGCCTAAAACTTTTGCACAATACTTTATATCAACACTACATGAAAGATAAAACATAAACTATCCCACCTTGCGGTTCCGAATGTATATGTACCCTCATGTGCTCTGAACTGTACCGGCGCATGCCCAGTGAAGCGTTGTATAAGCTATATTACCTCTGTGTGGAAACACACTAGTCTGTGTGACAAACATGGTCCGTCTAATTTTCCATAAGGAAGGAACTTGTACCTGCTTTCATTTTGGGTAGTAGACGTCTTTCACACTGGACATGTTTCCATCGCATGTTGTATTTTGATGTATTATTAGGATTAATGTTGTGTTCAATAATAATAATAATAATAATAAAAAACACATCTGTGCTGTCTAAGTGGTTGTGGGGAGAAGAAAACCAATATGGAGTTGTTCTCATTTCCAACTAATGAAGGGACCTACCCACATTTATAGCAGCACTGTGTTATTTCAATGTAAAAGGAACCAATCTACTCGGAGAAAGGATCCTTGAGGAGGTCCAGAAGCATTTAAACTAGAAAGGAAGGGGGGAGAAAACAAAAAAACAGAAGGGAGACTACATCAAAACAAGGGCAACAACTCAGGTAAGACCACTATTAAATGTATTTATCTTAATGCTAGAAGTCTCAGAAACAAAATGTTAGAACTTGAAGCTACTGCACTAACAAGTAACTACGATGTGATAGGTGTTACAGAAACTTGGTTGTCTGAGAGTGATGGAGACGAATATAACATTAGTGGGTACACACTGTATAGGAAAGACAGGCAGGACAGAAGAGGCAGAGGGGTAGCGTTATACATAAGAAATAGTCTTGAAGCCCAGGTGTTAAATCAGGACAAAGAAAACAATGCAGAATCAATATGGGTCAGAATAATGGACAAAAATTCAAAGGGCATAATAATAGGAGCATGCTATAGACCGCCAAATTCAGACGCTGAGCAAAATAATCTGTTATACAATGACATTTGAAATCTGTGTAGAAAAGGAGAAGCCATACTAATTTTCAACTTCCCCTGTATAAAATGGGAGAACCCGGTGGGGAGCACGATGGACGAAATTGAAATGGTGGAAATGACAAATGACTGCTTCCTAACGCAATTTGTCAAGGCACCGACTAGAGGGGAGGCATGCCTTGATTTAGTCTTTTCAAGCAATGAAGACAGAATAACTAAAACAGAGGTCAGAGAGCCATTGGCAGACTCAGACCACAACATGGTCTCATTTGAAGTATTTTTTAAAACCCCAAAAGTAATGACTAAAGCTAAGGTTTATAATTTTAGAAAAGCAAACCATGAAGGTATGAAACAGAGACTAACAGAAGTAGATTGGAGTAAAATACAGAAAACATCCACAGAAAAAGGATGGCTGTTTTTTAAAAATGTAGTACTAGAGGCACAAAACAATTACATCCCAAAAGTAGACAAATCTAAATCTAAAACAAAATGGCCAAAAAGGTTTAACAGATCAATTAAAAAAAATATTCAGCGAAAAAAGGCACTTTACAGAGCGTTTAAAAGGGACCAAAAACAAAGTACACAGAAAGAGTACTTGGAACTGCAAACACAAGTCAAAAAGGAAGTTAGAAAGGCCAAGAGAGAGAGAGAGAGAAATTAATATTGCTAAGGGGGCTAAAACCAATTCCAAAATGTTTTTCCAATATTATAACAGCAAGAGAACATTCAAAGAGGAGGTTAAATGTCTAAGAGACACAAATGGCAAAATCATAGATGAAGAAAAAAAAAAATAGCAAATATATTAAATGATTACTTTTCACAGGTTTTTACAAAGGAGGACACGGACAACATGCCTCACTGTTCCTATCCAATTTTAAATAACTTTAGGCAGAAGTGTTAAAGGGACTAGGAGCTCTTAAAATAAACAAATCCCCTGGGCCAAATGAGATCCTCCCAATAGTACTCAAAGAAATGAAAGAAGTTATTTACAAACCGCTAACCAAGATCATGCAACGGTCTCTTGACACAGGGGTTGTACCGACAGACTGGAAAATAGCAAACGTAACACCGATCCACAAAAAGGAGACAAAACCGAACCAGGTAACTACAGACCAATAAGCTTGACTTCTATTACATGTAAACTTAAGGAAACTATAATAAGATCTAAAATGGAAAATTACCTATATGGTAACAATATCCTGGGAGACAGTCAGCATGGTTTTAGGAAAGGGAGATCGTGTCTAACTAACCTACTTGACTTTTTTGAGGATGCAACATTGAAAATGCATAATTGCAAAGCATACAACATAGTTTATTTAGATTTCCAGAAAGCTTTTGACAAAGTCCAGCATAAAAGATTAATTCTCAAACTGAACACAGTAGGGATTCAAGGAAATGCATGCACATGGATTAGGGAGTGGTTAGCAGGTAGAAAACAGAAAGTACTGATTAGAGGAGAAACCTCAAAATGGAGCGAGGTAACTAGTGGTGTACCACAGGGATCAGTATTAGGTACTCTGCTATTCCTAATCTACAATAATGATTTAGATTCTGGTATAGTAAGCAAACTCGTTAAATTTGCAGATGACACAAAAATAGGAGAAGTAGCAAACACTGTTGCAGCAGCAAAGCTCATTCAAAATGATCTAGACAGCATTCAGAACTGGGCAGACACATGGCAAATGAAATTTAATAGAGAAAAGTGTAAAGTATTGCATGCAGGCAATAAAAATGTGCATTATAAATATCATATGGGAGATACTGAAATTGACGAAGGGAACTATGAAAAAGACCTAGGAGTTTATGTTGACTCAGAAATGTCTTCCTCTAGACAATGTGGGGAAGCAATAAAAAAGGCCAACAAGATTCTCGGATATATTGTGAGGAGTGTTGAATTTAAATCAAGGGAAGTAATGTTAAAACTTTATAATGCATTAGTAAGACCTCCCCTAGAATATTGTGTTCAGTTCTGGTCACCCCGTTACAAAAAGGATATTGCTGCTCTAGAAAGAGTGCAAAGAAGAACAACCAGAATTATCCCGGGTTTAAAAGGCATGTCGTATGCAGACAGGCTAAAAGAACTGAATCTATTCAGTCTTGAACAAAGAAGACTATGCGGCGATCCTAAAAGGTATAGACAATGTTGACCCAGGGGACTTTGACCTGAAAAAAGAAACAAGGACCAGGGGTCACAAATGGAGACTAGATAAAGGAGCATTCAGAACAGAAAATAGGAGGCACTTTTTTTTTTACACAGAGAATTGTGAGGGTCTGGAACCAACTCCCCAATAATGTTGTTGAAGATGACACCCTGGGATCCTTCAAGCAGCTGCTTGATGAGATTCTGGGATCAATAAGCTACTAACAACCAAACGAGCAAGATGAGCTGAATGGCCTCCTCTCGTTTGTAAACTTTCTTATGTTCTTATGTTTCGGATTTGACTACAGAGGACATTTGAGCATCAAAGGAGAGGTTACTATCCAGAAGTACACCAAGGCTTCGTACAGTGGGGGAAGACAGCAGCAGACAGTTTCTAAGGTTCAAGGCAGCAATATTGAGATTCTTGAGTTGAGTTTTTGATCCTACTATAATATATTTATATATAATAATATTTAATTATTCAATGTAATTAATACAAGAGACTACAAAATTAATCTGCATTAACCTCTGGCAGCAGGCGCAGCGGTCTGTGCCGGTCTTTGAGGCTGCTGGGGCCGAGGGCGCCGGTTTGGAGGTGGTCACTTGAGAAGCAGGCGAGCCAGCTCCTTCGCGGATTCCCACTCGCAGTGACAGCGCTGCAGCATCTCATCCGCTGCGGGACCAAACGTATGCCCTGCAGTGGTCGGGGCGTCCAACAGTGGTGCTTTGTCCCTGTCAGGCACGCATGCCAGGGAAAGCCAAGCTGCCTACGTGCAGCTACCAGGCACTGTTTGTTAGGGCAGGCAACACTTAGGCGCACTAAATTTCTTATGTTCTTATGTACTATTAGTGTTTGCTTCTCATTGTTTGTATAAAGTTATTGAAGGGTCTTGTACTTTAAGCTTTATTGACAAAACCAGGCAGTGAGTTGAGCTGAGCGGTTGGTAAACAATGTGTACAGTGTGTGAGCTGCAGTAATAACACTGGAACATTGGAATCTGTCTGCATCCAGCTGAATTACTGATATAATAGTTATTTCCTCACCACATCCTAAACCCAACATTACAGTATGACAGATACGTGGGAGGTAATGGGACATAAAACAAAATATTTCTTTCAATTCTCGGATTCAAAATGCATTCAAATTGCCTGAATCCTAATGTGGACATCCTCACTTCAACATAGTAAGTTAACGTTTGTTTATGTATTGGTAAAACACACATGCAATTTATAGAAACTGAAAATGTACTGTATGTCTTTGAGTGGTGTTTATTTTTAATAACCGAAAAAACACCAGTGAACTCAACAAAAAATAAAAACTGAAAAATTAAAGCCATATATATATGTGCCTATAGTAAGTATTCACCACCCTTGGACATTTTCACAGTTTGTTGTGTTACAACCTGAAATCTTGATGCATTTAAATGGTATTTTTTTTCCTTTGATTAACATAACCTACTCAACACTTTGAAAGAGGCAAGATCATTTTTATTGTGAAACAACAGTTAATGAAAAATAAAAAAACTGAAATGTCTTTGTTAGATAAGTATTCACCCCCCTGAGTCAATATTTGGTAGAACCACCTTTGGCAGCAATTACAGCTGTGAGTCTTTTGGGGTAAGTCTCTACCAGGTTTGCACATCTGGATCATGCAATATTCGCCCATTCTTCTTGGCAAAATTGTTCAAGCTCTGTCAAGTTGGATGGGGATCGTTGGTGGACAGCAATCTTCAAGTCTTGCCACAGATTCTCAATCGGATTCAAGTCCGGGCTTTGACTGGGCCACTCTAGGACATTCACTTTCTTGTTTTTAAGCCACTCCAGTGTCGCTTTGGCTGTGTGCTTAGGGTCATTGTCCTGCTGAAAGGTGAATCTCTATCCCAGTCTTAGGTCTTTTGAAGACTGAAGCAGGTTTTCCTCAAGGATTCGCCTGTATTTAGCTCTATCCATTTTGCCGTCTACCCTGACAAGCTTCCCAGTCCCTGCCGATGAAAAGCATCCCCATAGCATGATGCTGCCACCACCATGCTTCAAAGTAGGGATGGTGTTACCTGGTTGATGTGCTGTGTTGGGTTTGCGCCAGACATAACACTTTGCATTTAGCCCAGATAGTTCAATTTTTGTTTAATCAGACCACAGAATCTTTTGCCACATCTTTTCAGAGTCTCCCATATGCCTTTTTGCAAATTCCAAATGAGATTTTACATGGGCTTCCTTCTTGCCACTCTTCCATACAGGCCAGATGTGTGGAGTACCTGAGCTATTGTTGACACATGGACATCTCTGCCATGGAAGGCTGTAGGTCTTTCAGAGTTGTCATTGGCCTCTTGCTGGCTTCTCTGACCAATGCCCTTCTTACCCGACTGCTCAGTTTGGGAAGACGGCCTGCTCTAAGCAGATTCTGGGTGGTGCTGTATACCTTCCACTTCTTAATGATCGACTTGATTGTGCTCCAAGGGATATTCAATGCCTTTGAAATCTTTTTATACCCCTCCCCTGATCTGTGCCTTTCCACAACTTTATCCTGGAATTGTTTTGAAAGCTCCTTGATCTTTGCTTTGAAAGCACCACCCAACTGTGGGACCTTACAGAGACAGGTGTATTTAATATGAAATCATGTGAACCACTTTTATTGCACACAGATGGACTCTATTTAACTTACTGTGTGAATTCTGAATGCAATTGGCTGCATCTGAGCTTATTTAGGAGTGTCATAGCAAAGGGGGTGAATACTTATCTAATGAAGACTTTTCAGGTTTTTATTTTTAATTGATTTTTTTTTCACCCCCCACCCAGGAAAAAAATCCAATTGAAATGCATCAAGATTCCAGGTTAGAACACAACAAACTGTGAAAACGCCCAAGGGGTGAATACTTACTATAGGCACTGTATGTGTGTGTGTGTGTATATACATATACAGTACATATATATATTATATATATATACACACATATACATATACACACACACACATATTTAATAAAATAACAGTTTAACAGTACTAGTAGATGTATTGAAAGGTCTCTACTCAGTACTTCCAATGAGGAGGCTGCAGGCTGCAATATATTGTTACCTCCTTCTTTCCCCCCCAAAAAGATTTTCAGTCATTCCTCTTTTCTCTCTACCCCACCCCTCCCTCTTGTCTCCTCTCCTCTAACCCTCTCCCTCTAGTACCTGCAAGAACACTTTGAGTCGGTCAAGTGGAGCAGTGCCAGTTCTGGACACAACTCCTGCCATCCCCCCTGCCACCAGCTGCTTCCACCACATCCCTGTGCGCTTCTCCTGCTCCGAAAATTCATCCGGGACCGTGAGACACTCCCCGATATCCAGGACCTGCCAGAGGGAGGGAGGGGTGGGTGAGAGAGAGAGAGAGGGGTGAGGGGGAATTCATTTCAATATCTCCCTGGTTGGATATTTCTCTGTAACAGTCTTGTATCTCAACGGGACATTCGTCGCTATGGTTACCTATCAGCTCAGGGAGCACATCAAATCGTCCCTGCGATAATTGGTCCCCGCGATAATTGGTCCCAAAGACAATTGTTCCCCGCGATAATTGGTCCCAATGACAATTCGTCCCCAAAAGATATTCTCCATGTGAACATTTGTAACCACATGCAAGTGTTCAAAGATGTTGGACAATAATTGCAAACTGTAAGAATTAATTGTGAACCGCTTGTGTGAACGGGGCGTGTTGGGAAACATGGGTTGTGTATGGTTTGTCTCTTTGTCCCTCCCTGCTGTGCGTGATCAGCCGCTATGCGTAGCATGCTGGTCTGAGTTCACGTGGTCTGGTTGGGAATATGCAAATTGAGATGAGTATGAGCCAATAAGTGTGTCCGCTACAACACTTTTATGATTAATGTATTTGTGTCTGTTGTTGTTATTGTTGTTTTTAATCGCTTACCTCAATAGGTTTCCTTGCAAAACTTTCAAAATGTTCTCTTTAATAAGCTGGCTGCTAACAGGAGTTAAAACAAATATTATTAGTTTTCCTACTGAAGCGCTGTGCTGTAGAGGTTAAGATAACTGCGCTGCAACGGAGGAGTAGTAGATTCGATCCCCACCGAGCAAAGTTTTTTTTTCCCTTCAAATAATATTATTTATTTAATAGCACGTTAATTATTAAAAGTGACATTCCTACACGTTTGAGTTATCACATCGTCACAGAGTGGGCTATGTTGTGGCACTGTTACAACACATAACAACAACAACAATAAAAATAAAACAATAATAATAATTCTTCATTGAATCAATAACATAAGTCATTTTTTACATTTGTACAGAAAGTTAACCGGAACTACTGAGTTTAATTTAGTCAGTTTAATGTGTAAAGAAAGGTAAGTTTTCTAGTGATTTTCGTAGTAAAAAATGACTTATGTTATTGATTCAATAAATAATTATTATTCCCGTCACATATGCTTATCACCGCGCTGCTGCAAGCTTTATAAAAGCTCTGACACCAGCTTCTCTCTGCCATCACAATAAAAAAGAGAGACAGGCAGGCAGAAAAACAGACAGATAGACAGACAAGCAGAGAGAGAGACAGACAGTAAGATATACAGACAGTAAGGCAGGTCTAGCACCCTTATTTCTGTTTCTGATCGTCTTGTTAGCTGAGCCAGACAGACCCGAGGCACATAGGCTGCTCTCTCCCGTCTCCCAGTCTCCCCAGGATGGGGTGTGTGTGTGCAGTAGCTGGTTGCAGGAGCAGACTGTACATCACAATACAGTTTGGGGATTACTGAAGCTAAATGCAGATGCAGGATCTATGATAGTAAAACAACTAAAGGATTTACTGTAATTGCACCTTCAACTTGACTTGTGTGTCCCTCTCTCTTTCTCTTACAGTAGCAGACCGTCAGCTTGATTTAAAATCTCTCTCATTCTCTTTCACTAAGACTGGAGTTTAATCTAACCACCTTCAACTTGACTGTCTGTCTCTCCCACTCCCTCATTCTCCCTTACAAAAGTTTCCTATAGTAAAAGCATAGCAGTTTAATAAAGCACAGCGAACGCATGGTAAAGCATAAGCAAAAATGGAAATAAAACTCCCACTGCATAGCAGTTTTACCCATTCCAGGTTTTACTACGAGCTTGATCAGACACAGTTTATAGGTAACCAGCTCAGGTGCGTCTTATTGAACTCATAGTAAAACCGGGACTGGCTCAAACTGCTCTGCAATGGGAGTCTTATTCCCATCCCTGATAGGTAAGCATTGTGAAGCCCAGAGAGGAATGGTGAAGCATATTAAAAACAAACCATGATAAACTACAGTAAATGCATAATGTAACCATGGGAAAAGCATTACGGTGCAAATTTACTGTGGTCAACTTTTACAGGCTGAGAAGGGGATGGTGCGTGGACTCAGTGCCTGCCCTGTGCATCACAGGATACTGGCTAGCAGCCCAGCATCTCTCAAAATAAAAACACATCATGTGAAAAGGATTCCTCTCAATCCCGCCCGACAACACAGCCAGCCCTGCTGTCTCGATTCCACTTCCGATTGGCAGAGAGCTGCTGAGTTAACCAATTATATTTTCTTGTACTGGTTTGTGAGTGGAGAGACTCAGCTACCACTGAAAGATTAGGCAGTGAGCTGAATGGGTGCAAACTGATGAAGTTTCTCCTGATGGGCTGTGGTGTGTGTGGGTTGTGGTGTGTTTGGCTTGTGGTGTGTGGGTTGTGGTGTGGGTTATGGTGTGTGTGTGTGTTGTGTCTGTTGTGTGTGGGTTGTGGTGTGTGGTGTGTGTGGGTTATGGTGCATGTGGGTTGTGGTGTGTGGGGGTCGTGTTGTGTGTGGGTTATGGTGTAATACAGTATTGTATTACTTGTATTGTAACACTTGAAATGTATTTGCTTACGATTGTAAGTCGCCCTGGATAAGGGCGTCTGCTAAGAAATAAATAAATAATAATAATAATAATAATGGTGCATGTGGGTTGTGGTGTGTTTGGGTTGTGGTGTGTTGTGGTGTTGTTATGTGTGGGTTATGGTGCGTGTGGGTTGTGGTGAGTGCGGTTTGTGGTGAGTGTGGGTTGTGGGTTGTGGTGTGTGGGGGTCGTGGTGTGTTTGAATTGTGGTGTGTGTGTGGTTGTGTCTGGGTCAGTACTCACCACAGAGTGTTTCCAGTAATATGCGATGTCCTCCATGTTGGTGATGGGGTTGAACAGGAAGTGGTCTCTCCACTCGTTCCAGTCTACAGTCATCGTCCCGTCCTTATCCATACTGGGAACATTGGGGCAGAGAGACACAGTCAGGACAGGGCTGAAAACGTAACATACGGCCAGAGCCTGTACTGTGTTGTTTTTGTTACGTGTTTTGTTTTGTATTTTGCAGAGGAGGATTACAGAGGCAGGTGCTGACGCTGCTGAGCCAGCACGCACCCCTGAGCACTCCCCTCAGTGCACAGCACAGACACTCGCCACAATCCCTGGATTTGAAGAGCACTGTTTCATGCACGAGGACGTGGGTTGAAGATTATCGTGCACTTTTTGTTTGGGTTTGTAAACCCTCCGTCTACCCCCCGATACCTTTGCTGGTAGAGGGGCTGCTTATTTTGAGTTTGTTTAATAAAACAGACATTTTTGGGAGAACTACTATCTGGACATTCACTAGCACCCGTCCACACCATGGTTGGTGAATACAAAGATAACCTATTGTAGAGCGAATCATGCGTGATGTATGCAATCGTTGCCTGTCCGCCATCTTCACACAAACTGTAACCAGGCAATGGCCGTCAGTTGGCAACTGCAAACAGTGCATTGAGAAAAGCATGAAACATATGAAGCAATCTACGCTGGATATTTTTTCAAGAGAAAGGACACACACACACACACACAGAGACACACACACACAAAGAGACACACACACACGATCTCACCTGAGCAGTATCTTCTCTGCCTCCACGTAGGATACACACACCCCCAGACTGTGCAGAGACTGCTGGATCTCAGACACATCGATCTCTCCTGCAGACAGATAGACAAACAGAAAGGTTAAAAAAAAAACATTTACAATTTCTATAACGTCATACTATACGTCTACATAGTCATAATATAGCTTCTGAAATCTTAATATAACTCTTATCAGGCTCACATTTATCTGTGTGTAAGGTGTGTGTGTGTAAGGTGCCTGTATCTGTGTGTAAGGTTTGTGTAAGGTGTGTGTGTATAGGTGTCTGTGTATTTGTGTGTGTGTATCTGTGTGTAAGGTGTGTGTAAGGTATGTGTGTATAGGTGTCTGTGTAACTGTGTCTGTATCTGTGTGTAAGGTGTGTGTGTGTGTATCTGTCTAAGTAAGATGTCTGTGTGTGTAAGATGTCTGTATCTGTGTGTAAGGTGTTTGTGTGTGTATCTGTCTATGTAAGATGTGTGTGTGTAAGGTGCCTATCTGTGTGTAAGGTGTGTGTGTGTAAGGTGTGTATCTGTGTCTAAGGTGTGTGTGTGTGTGTGTGTGTGTGTGTATCTGTCTATGTAAGATGTCTGTGTGTGTAAGGTGTCTGTATCTGTGTGTAAGGTGTGTATGGTGTCTGTATCTGTGTATAAGATGTGTATCTGTGTGTAAGGTGTGTATCTGTGTGTAGGGTGTGTGTAAGGTGTCTGTATCTGTGTCTAAGGTGTGTGTATCTGTCTATGTAAGATGTCTGTGTGTGTAAGGTGTCTGTATCTGTGTGTAAGGTGTGTATGGTGTCTGTATCTGTGTGTAAGGTGTGTATCTGTGTGTAAGGTGTGTATCTGTGTGTAAGGTGTCTGTATCTGTGTGTAAGGTGTGTATGGTGTCTGTATCTGTGTATAAGATGTGTATCTGTGTGTAAGGTGTGTATGGTGTCTGTATCTGTGTATAAGATGTGTATCTGTGTGTAAGGTGTGTAAGGTGTCTGTATCTGTGTGTAAGGTGTGTATGGTGTCTGTATCTGTGTATAAGATGTGTATCTGTGTGTAAGGTGTGTATCTGTGTGTAAGGTGTGTATGGTGTCTGTATCTGTGTATAAGATGTGTATCTGTGTGTAAGGTGTGTATGGTGTCTGTATCTGTGTATAAGATATGTATCTGTGTGTAAGGTGTGTAAGGTGTCTGTATCTGTGTGTAAGGTGTGTATGGTGTCTGTATCTGTGTGTAAGATGTGTATCTGTGTATAAGATGTGTATCTGTGTGTAAGGTGTGTAAGGTGTCTGTATCTGTGTGTAAGATGTGTATCTGTGTGTAAGGTGTGTAAGGTGTCTGTATCTGTGTATAAGATGTGTATGGTGTCTGTATCTGTGTATAAGATGTGTATCTGTGTGTAAGGTGTGTATCTGTGTGTAAGGTGTGTAAGGTGCGTGTGTGTCTGGACACCCCTCACCGTCGTTGTTCTTGTCCAGGCTTCGGAACATGAGTCTGAGCTCCTTCTCATGCTCCCGCAGGTACCGACTGAATTCCTCGAAATCCAGCTGCCCGTCCAGGTTAGTGTCCCCTGCCCGCAGGATCTGCTACAGCACAAAAACACACTTTGAGTTGAATGGCTGTACTCCGACTACACTAACACAGGAGACAAGAGGATAAAAAACAACCTCATCTTCCACACTGAACACCCCAAAACCTGGCACGCTGCTATATGTAGCAAGCACGGAAACATTAAAAGAAGAGGGATCTAGCACACAAGACAAATTGTTGTGGGAGAGGACTCAGTCCTAACTATAAACATATACCACAATGGGACTGTGGTGATCCAGGGAAATGAGGCCAGCCTCGACTTCTTTGAGGAATCCTTTCAACCCCTGAAAGAAGAGGTAGAGATGGAAAAAATACACTCGGCAACCACCGACCCCAACCATGAAAACACAGCACCAATCGCAGATGACACACCCGACACCAGCCAGCTGCTCAGCTGCACCCAGCACTTGCGGGAAAGCCTGGCCCAGCTGGAGCTGGAGTTTGCTGAGTTCAGGGAGCTCACCCTAGCTAGCTTGTCCGACGCCAGCCTCACCCAGCAGCTGCGAGATGAGGTGAGCCAGATGAAGAGAGAGAGCAGGGTGGCCGTCAGCAAACTGATTACTGAGGTGAGAAACTTGCAGCTGGAGAACGAAGACCTGAGAGCCCAGCTGGCCAGTGTCATGGAGGACATGAAGCGCAGAGAGAGGACCCACACCAAGGAGCTTCAGGGGCTGAGGGAGCAGCTCCACAGACACACAGCCCTCCCCCCACACACAGCACAGCCCTGACACTGCCCCCCCCACTGACACACAGCCCCTCCCAAACACACCAGCCATAAAGAAGACCAAAGCAGAAGTGGCCCTTCTCATTGACTCCAGTGGGAAATACCTTGACACGCGGAGGCTGTTCCCCGGCCGTCAGGTGAACAAGATCAGTTGTGTGAACACAGAGCGAGCCCTGCAGCTGCTGGACCGCCACACGCTGGGGAGCACACTGGCAGAGCCATGAAGAGGGTGGCAAAGAGAGTCTCATTGGAGTTACCCGACTCCAGAGTGGTCATCTCCACATTGCTACCACAAGCTGACACCCCCTCCACACATCATCGACGCCATCAACACAGAGCTAGCCGGGGGCTGCGCCACCCTGCCCAATGTGCACCTGGCACACCATCCTGCTGTGAGCCCCTGGCACCTGTACGACAAGGTGCACCTCAACAAGAAGGGGGTGGGGGTCTTCACCAGGACCCTGAAGGATGCAGCCCAAGGCGATGGTCCAACCAGCCCCCGTCTCAACACCCCCAACATAGTCCAGCGCAGGAAGAAACCCCCGGGTGCCACACCCTCCATGCAGCACTCCCCCTCCCCCAGACCTACCCCTGCCAGGCACAACGCCCCCCAGCAGCACCTTAGCTACGCCACAGCCCTGGCCCAGCCACCCCCCCCCCCCCCCCCCCAATGAGCTGGACGAGATCAGGCAGCTCCTCAGAATGCTCTGCAAATACATGTATAGATAAGTACCAAAAACTATTTTGTGTTGTTGTTGTTTGCATTCTATTTCATTATGATTAATTAGTATAAAAAATAAAAATAAAAGCTAAACATGAGATCTTTTTCAATCAGTTGCTGGAACATACAGGGTTTGTATTCCTCGGCTTTCGGGCCGAAGAGCAGAGACCCTGAGTTTATTAAAAATGTAAATAACTTAGACGTTGTCATTTTGTTAGAGCCGTGGTGCCGCACAGACGTGATCACTCACTGTCCCTCAGGCTACAGGGAAGTCATAGTGCCTTCCATAAAACTCAGCACAGTCAAGCGCGGCAGGGACTCCAGGGTAATTATAGTGTGGTACAGAGGGGAGCTGGCTAACTACATCAGCCCAGTCAAACAACACACACATGGCTCAGAATAAATAAGGGCATAGCCCTGTGTAACAAAGATATATATCTATGTGCAGCCTACACCCCACCTTCTGAATCCCCCTATTACAATAAGAAATACTTTAACACCCTCCATACAGAGATCGGACACTTCCAGGCCCTGGGAAATGTGCTGCTCTGTGGGGATTTCAACCCAGGATAGACACAGAGCCTGACTGTATTAGTACACAGGGTAACAGCCATGTATTTTGACAGACCCCGCTGTACCTCACACCCACCACAATACAGAGAAACAAGCCTGACCGTGCTGAAAACAAAAATGGGAGAGAGTTAGTGCATCTCTGTCAAGCCCTGGGTCTGTACATTGTTAATGGCATGATCAGAGGGGACTCTTTAGGGGGGTTCACCTACTGCTCAGCTCTTGGGACAAGTGTAGTTGACTATGCCATCACTGACATGGACCCCTACTCTATCAACGCATTTACTGTCAGGCCACAATCCCCATCAGACCACAGTCAAATCACTGTGTTCCTGAAAAGAATTGGACAACCCAGAAACACGCACACACAGCCCGGAAAGCTGAACAACTTAAACCAGACATACAGATGGGCAGCAAACAGCACAGACGAATTTACCAAAGCAATTAGTTCCACCAAAGTCATTAACCTTATTAATATTTTCAATATAACACAATACCAACATAACAAGACAGGTGTAAATCTGGATCTTGAATGCATAAATGAAATATTCCAAAAAGTAGCAATTAAGGCAAAAAATAAACAAGAAAAAAAAATTAGAAACCCAAACCCAAAGAAAATGGTTTGATGATGAATGCAAAACAAGGAAAAAAAACTAAGGCAATGATCTAATCAGAAACAACCACACAACCCAGATTTACAGCTGCAGTACTGTGAAAACAATACAAACACATCCTCAAACAGAAAAAACAAAAACACATCCACAAAACTCTTACCGAAATTGAAGAATCCATCGATCAAAATCAGTTCTGGGAAATGTGGAATAATTTAGACACAACAAAACCACAGGAATTGTTTATTCAAAATGGAGCTATTTGGAAAGAATACTTTGAAAACCTCTATAAAGAAATTCCCCAAAAAAGATTTAAAATTGGAACAAAAATGTATGGAAGAAAAATAAAAAATGCTCGAGTCATAAATTAAAAACAGCCAAAACCCACTAGACACCCGAATCACCCTGCAAGAGTTAACAAAGAAGCTCAGAACACTTAAATGCAGAAAAGCCTGTGGCCCTGACAGCATCAGAACTGAGATGCTCAAATACAGCAACCCTGAGCTGCAGAAGGCCTTGCTTAAATTATTCAACCTGGTACTGAATACAGGCTGTTTCCCTGACTTCTGGAACCAAGGGCTTGTATCCCCAATTTACAAGAATGAAGACAAATTCGACCCCAACAACTACAGGGGCATCTATGTGAGCAGTAACCTGGGGAAGGTATTCTGCAGTATTCTAAACGCCCGAATACTGGCCTTTCTTACCGAACACAATGTCCTGAATATGAGTCAGATTGGGTTTCTACCAAAACTCCACCCTACACCCTTATTAATAAACACACCCAACAAAAAATAAGGGCAAAATGTTTGCATGCTTCATTGATTTTAAAAAAGCATTTGATTCTATTTGGCACAAGGGTTTATATTATAAAATTCTCCAAAGCGGAGTAGGGGGTAAAGTTTATGATATAATTAAATCAATGTATTCGGAAAACAAGTGCGGAATAAAAATTGACAACAAAAGAACAGAGTTCTTCTCACAGGGACGTGGAGTGAGACAGGGCTGCAGCCTGAGCCCAACGCTGTTCAATATTTACATCAATGAGTTAGCGGTGATGTTGGAACAGTCTACAGCTCCTGGCCTCTCTAAACGTGACATGGAAGTCAAATTCCTGCTCTATGCAGACGACCTGGTCTTGCTGTCGCCCACTGAACAGGGGCTGCAGCAGAGCCTGGCTCTGCTAGAGCAGTTCTGTCAAACCTGGGCCCTTGCAGTGAATTTGAAAAAACAAAACAAAATCATGATCTTCCAAAAAAAAAAAGGTCAGATCTCAGGAAAACATATACTACTTTACTCTAGGCAACACCGCCCTAGAACACACACTGAATTACAGTTACCTCGGACTAACAAGCAATGCCTCAGGGAGCTTTGACCTGGCAGTGAATGCATTAAAAGAAAAAGCTTGCAGAGCTTTCTATGCCATCAAAAGAAGGCTATATAAAATAAATATACCCATTAGAATCTGGTCCAAAATTTTTGACATATATGCGCTACATGGAAGTGAGGTCCACTCAGTCAGCAGAACTACACAAAATGGGACAAGCATCCTGCAGAAACCCTGCATGCAGAATTCTGCAAAAATATATTACAAGTACAGAGGAAAACACCTAATCATGCATGCAGGGCTGAATTAGGCTGTTACCCACTGCTCATCCACATCCAAAAAAGAGCACTCAAATTCTGGATGCATCTCCACACAAGCCCCCCAGACTCACTACAATATAAGACCCTGCAAACCCAAGGGCTGAGCCCAGAAAAGAGTCCCATCAGTCAGCTGGCCCTGAAGCTCACTGCACTAACCTCCATAACACTGCTAACCAGCTACCAATGAAACTAAATCCCAAAATAAACTTAATTGCTATCGGGCCCTAAACAGAAACTACACCCTTGCAGAGTATCTCTTCACTGTCAGAGATACAAGGCAGACAGATCCTGACAAAGAACAGGCTCAGTGCCCACAGCCTGGCCATATAAAAAGGTAGACACAGAAAAACCTGGCTGCCCAGAGAAGATTGGCTGTGTGGTCACTGTGAGACAGGAGAGGTAGAGACAGAGATGCACTTTCTCCTAAATTGCAATAAATACTCCCAAACAAGGACAAATTATTTTGAAAAATGTACAATATCCCTTCCCCATTTTCCAAAAATGACCAACCCAGAAAAACTATCTGTCCTCCTGGGGGAGGGACACACAGCCCAGCTGGCTGCCCAGTATGTGGCCGCCTGTCACAGCCTGAGGGACACTGGATGAGCGCTCTGCACTAAGACACCACTGGGGTTCATATTCTGTTAAATCTCACTGAACTGTTGTTATTATTGATATTATTATTTACTGTTACTGTAAATACAACTGTATTTTTCCATACTTTTATTTTTATTCTATCTCATTGTGCAAAACTGATAATTATAATATAGGAACTGCTACAGCACACACACACACTGAGTTATAACACTGCACAGCATCTGCTGCAGCACACACACACTGAGTTATAACACAGCATCTGCTACAGCACACACACTGAGTTATAACATTACACAGCATCTGCTACAGCACACACACACACTGAGTTACACAACAATGCACAGCATCTGCTGCAGCACACACACACTGAGTTATAACACAGCATCTGCTACAGCACACACACTGAGTTATAACATTGCACACCATCTGCTACAGCACACACACACACGGAGTTACACAACAATGCACAGCATCTGCTGCAGCACACACACACTGAGTTATAACACAGCATCTGCTACAGCACACACACTGAGTTATAACATTACACAGCATCTGCTACAGGCAGCACACACACAGAGTTATAACACTGCACAGCATCTTCTACAGCACACACATGCGAACGATTATAGATATATGCTATTTGAAAGAAAAAAGTACATCACCACAGAAAGCCAATTCCTACATTCGCGCATAACACAATAATTTATATCAAGTAATACTATAGTCACTCATAGTTTGTTATATTAGTACTGCAAAATACCATACAGCAGGTGTGGCCAATTCGTATCGCCAGACGCCCGGGACAACAAGATTTGTAGGACGGACAAGAAGTTTTGCCGTTATACTTTGCCCGTTGGATAAGTAGTTTTTATTTATTTTTCCAGTGTTCGCTCTGTTGCTAGAAAGTCACTCAGGTTATATTTGTAGAGAGCCAAGCAAGTTTCTGAAAACTAAATTAGGGAAAACTAGCACCTACACATAACATTTTAAAAATGTTTACGTCCCACCCCTATTACTTCTGATTGGCTAGCAGTTGAAGAAGCTGATCTTCTATTGGTTACAAACACACCCAGAAATGGTTGCCTAAAGATGCGCGCCTCTGTCAAGACACACGACACGTTCATCTCTTAAACTTAAGGTATTATTTACGTTTTTTGTAAATGAGCAAATAAGTTATACTGCTTTTTTAACATAAATCTGACATTTAAATGCAGCAATCTAGCAAAGTTACAAAACAAAAAACACCATAGTCGCTGCAGTATTAGCGGATTTGAAAAAATCGTGTTGTGTAATTTAACACCTCGTGGTCAAGCCCGGTGTAGTTGTTGGGAATAGGTTTTTAAAAAACCGTAACGTTTACTGTTTAGAACAAGCAAAAAATGTAATTTTTTTTTCTTTCCATTTTAGTGTTGATGACCTAGTTCGCTATTTACCATGTCTACATATTTTTTATATTTAAATGCTATATGGCGAGAGTCAGGTGGTTAAGACATCGCGTGTAGTAATGTAAATACTGTCGAAAAATATTAAAATATCCAGTGTTAAAAATTAATGAAGAGTCAGTTACACAAAACGACGGCTGATACCAACTGAAAGGAGTAACACTGAGTATCTGACTGAAGTTACAGCAAATGACTGGTATGTACTACAAATAAAATACCAAAACAGCGTCTTGTTTAAAATGGCAACCTGGTTCGTCTCTTCGATGAGAGCAGGTATTCTGACAGGCGTGTTCTTTGATTTTGGTGGCACAGACTGCTCAGTGATACGTGGTTAGCACAGGTGCAGTGATTTGTCTTTGTTCGTAAGTAGTTCCTAATCGTGACATTTTACTGGATACTGTAACGGCTTGGAACACTGATGGACCAATCAGCATGCAGCATTCTAACAATCCGTTTTATAATTATAAGTATAGTGTAGTACTATTAAGTAAAATAAATATATCTAGAAATAAACAAAAGAAAAAAAAAATATTTTATGTCTGCAATATTTGATGGAACCTACTGTAAATGTGCATTTTGGTAGAAAAACAGTAAAAAAAAAAAATCATCAGAGAAACTTAACTTGACAGATTATACACACTTACTTTATAAATCTGGGGTTCAGCAGTTATAAAACTATTTACAGTACAACATTAAGAAAATTGCTTATTATAGTTGTACTCTTAGTATGTTACATAAATGTATGAGCAAATGTGTTCCAAACTGCACATAAATTTGTTGATGTCAGGTTGGGTCACAGGGAACCTTTTTTTTTTTTTTTTTTACTTTAGTGGTCGCCAATTTTGTTTTTATTGTTTTCTCCCCATTTTTTAAGCTCAGCTCACCGTTACCACCCCAGCGCTGACTCGGGAGCGGCGAAGATGAACACACGCTGTCCTCCGAAGCGTGTGCCGTCAGCCGACCGCTTTTTTTACACATTGCAGACTCACCATGTAGCCACCTAGAGCGACAGGGTCGGAGGACAATGCAGCCCTGGGCAGCTTACTGGCAAGCCCGCAGGTGCCCGACCAGACCACAGGGGTCACTGGTGCGCGGTGAGCCAAGGATACCTTGGCCGACCTAGCCCTCCCTCCTCCCGGGCGGCGCTTGGCCAATTGAGCACCGCCCCCTGGGAGCTTCCCTTCTCGGTGGGCAAAGGAATAGTCTGGACTCGAACTCGCGACGTCCAGACTATAGGGCACATCCTGCACTCCACACTGAGCGCCTTTACTGGATGCGCCACTCGGGAGCCCCTTGGGGAACCTTTTGTGTGTCTTGAATAATTTAGTTAACCAGTCAAGCTACAAGGCTAGATCCGCCCCTGTTAATCACTAATTGATTGATTGTGTTTACTGTTAAATTAAACCAAAATCCTACAAGTTATATTCTATTTATTTTGTGTGTGTTTTGTGCAACGGGGAGGGAGCAAGTATTTTTAAGAAGGACAAATAGACTTTTAAGAACGTGTTACAGGATGGAGTGTGTGAAGACGTCAGGCCAGAGCAGGAACTGAAACAGATGCTGCAGGTAAGAACATAAGAAGTTCTGAATGATGTCTAGATCATTTTGAATGACCTTTTCTGCTGCAACAGTGTTTGCCACTCCTCCTGTTTTTGTGTCTGCAAATTTAACAAGCTTGCTTACTATACCAGAATCTAAATCATTAATGTAGATTAGGAATAGCAGAGGACCTAATACTGATCCCTGTGGTACACCACTGGTTACCTCGCTCCATTTTGAGGTTTCTCCTCTAATCAGTGCTTTCTGTTTTCTACATGTTAACCACTCCCTAATCCATGTGCATGCATTTCCTTGAATCCCTACTGTGTTCAGTTTGAGAATTAATCTTTTATGTGGACTTTGTCAAAAGCTTTCTGGAAATCTAAATAAACCATGTCGTATGCTTTGCAATTATCCATTTTCAATGTTGCATCCTCAAAAAAAAATCAAGCAGGTTAGTTAGACACGATCTCCCTTTCCTAAAACCATGCTGACTGCCTCCCAGGATATTGTTACCATATAGGTAATATTCCATTTTAGATCTTATTATAGAAGTCAGGCTTATTGGTCTGTACTTACTTGGTTCAGTTTTGTCTCCCTTTTTGTGGATCGGTATTACGTTTGCTATTTTCCAGTCTGTGTCGGTACAACCCTTGTGTCAAGAGACATGATCTTGGTTAGCGGTTTGTAAATAACTTCTTTCATTTCTTTGAGTACTATTGGGAGGATCTCATCCGGCCCAGGGGATTTGTTTATTTTAAGAGCTCCTAGTCCCTTTAACACTTCTGCCTCTTGTTATGCTAAAGTTATTTAAAATTGGATAGGAAGAGGTTGACATGTCGGGCATGTTGTCCGTGTCCTCCTTTGTAAAAACCTGTGAAAAGTAATCATTTAATATATTTGCTATTTTTGCGATTTTGCCATTTGTGTCTCTTAGACATTTAACCTCCTCTTTGAATGTTCTCTTGCTGTTATAATATTGGAAAAACATTTTGGAATTGGTTTTAGCCCCCTTAGGAATATTGATTTCTATCTCTCTCTTGGCCTTTCTAACTTCCTTTTTGACTTGTGTTTGCAGTTCCAAGTACTCTTTCTGTGTACTTTGTTTTTTGTCCCTTTTAAATCCTCTGTAAAGTGCCTTTTTTTGCTGAATATTTTTTTTAATTGATCTATTAACCCTTTGCGGTCCATTTATTAATCGCGCGTCAGGCACGCCAGGTCTAATTAATTTTCACATGCGCAGTTAATTTTAGACGCGCTGTTTAAAAGTATTTTTTTTCAGTCAAACGGGTTTAAATGGCCCTGCATATCAACAAAGCACACACTAGGCATCTCCAGCCCCGCCCCACCCTTTCGTTCGCTATAGCTTTCACCTATGTAAGAAATAAATAATAATAATAAT
The DNA here is from genome assembly GCF_902713425.1 of Acipenser ruthenus. NCBI lineage: Eukaryota > Metazoa > Chordata > Actinopteri > Acipenseriformes > Acipenseridae > Acipenser > Acipenser ruthenus. The sequence goes on along the minus strand of NC_081224.1, from coordinate 4,683,352 downwards.
AATAGTCGTACATGCCGATCGATCATCTCCGGATCACTCGTTTTATCACCAAACTCCTCAATAATGCAATCCAAGTCATTATTTTATTACTATAACATCTCAAAAAAGCTCTGAAAATGTCAGTGTTTTCTGTGCGCTGATTCAGTCAGCCAACTTGTTTACTTCAGACCGCCCCCTGTTATCTGATACCTGATACCATGTATGACTAATCATGAGATACGCCTTTATTTATTTATTTTTTTTTTTTCGACTTGTCTCGGCTCCTGTCGCTCCCACTCGGCAATTCTCCCATTTTATACGGGGGAAGTTGAAGTCCCCCATTAGTATGGCTTCTCCTTTTCTACATGCATTTCGAATGTCATTGTATAACAGATTATTTTGCTCAGCGTCTGAATTTGGCGGTCTATAGCATGCTCCTATTATTATGCCCTTTGAGTTTTTGTCCATTATTCTGACCCATATTGATTCTGCATTGTTTTCTTTGTCCTGATTTAACACCTGGGCTTCAAGACTATTTCTTATGTATAGCGCTACCCCTCCGCCTCTTCTGCCCTGCCTGTCTTTCCTATACAGTGTGTACCCACTAATATTATATTCGTCTCCATCACTCTCAGACAACCAAGTTTCTGTAACACCTATCACATCGTAGTTACTTGTTAGTGCAGTAGCTTCAAGTTCTAACATTTTGTTTCTGAGACTTCTAGCATGAACTTAAATACATTTAATAGTCGTCTTACCTGAGTTGTTGCCCTTGTTTTGATGTGGTCTCCCTTCTGTTTTTTTGTTTTCTCCCCCCTTCCTTTCTATTTTAAATGCTTCTGGACCTCCTCAAGGATCCTTTCTCCGAGTAGATTGGTTCCCTTTCTGTTTAAGTGCCGTTCGTCCCACCTATATAGATAGTCCTTGTTGTAGAATGTGTTCCAATATTCAAGACAGGTAAAGCCTTCCTGTGTGCACCATGATTTCAGCCATGCATTTTGATTTTGTATTTCCAGCTGTCCATATGGTCCTTTGCAAGGTGCCAGCAGTATCCCAGAAAATACCACAGTTTTGGTCTTGTCTTTTAATTTCCTTCCTAGCTCTCTGAATTTATTTTGCAGGGGTCTGTCTCTTCCAATGTTGTTTGTACTGATGTGGACGACTACTACCGGGTCATCTCCTGTTCGTTCTAGGTGCCTGTCCACGTTCTCAGTGATGTGCTTGACAGAGGCTTTGGAAGGCAGCACACTGTTGTAGTAAGGGGGTCCAAACTGCGAACTGAACTTACTGTGTTTCTCAATATGGAGTCCCAACAATCGTGACCTCCCTTCTTTTTGCTGCCTGGCCAGCACTGTTTACAGGGTCCTGGATGTTGTTCCCTTCATTCTCTTGATGTTGGTTTTGGTCATCTAAATGTTGAAGTGGCTCAGACTGTTGGATGTTTGGATTTCTGGTGGTTGTGTTTGACGAAGTTTCTTTTTTTCCCTGCTTCTGCCTATCTGAACCCAGCTGTTTCGACTCTCTTCCATCTCCCTGGTGGCTTTCAGTCTGCTAGGGGTGCAGACTTCCATGAATTGTGGGTGTGCCAGCTCCTCAAGCTCCTGTTGCTGTCTCATTTCCTGCATCTCCATTTCTAGCACACTTACTCGTTGAAGCAACTCCTGGATCGTACGGCACTTTACACAAACTTAGTTGAGCTCTGTTGGGAGTCTAGGTTGGGTGCAATGGCGTTTGCGCTGTCTTTATTTTAAATACAAAAATAAAGTAAAAGATTTAAACAAAAAAACACTGCTCACAGAGCAAAATAAATATTTAAGCAAAACAAAAATCACAAACACAAAAATCTACAGCCAATACAGGTCAGGCTGGGGAAATGCCTTCACTGATCCTATATGTTTTGTTTTGTTTTGTTTATTTTCGCTCTTACTCTCGGAACCAGCAGGTATTCACCCTCTGCTGGTGGAGGTGGGAGGGGCAAGCAGTCCTCCCACGACGGTGAAGGTGGAACCAGCAGGTATTCACCCTCTGCTGGTGGAGGTGGGAGGGGCAAGCAGTCCTCCTACGACGGTGAAGGTGGAACCAGCAGGTATTCACCCTCTGCTGGTGGAGGTGGGAGGGGTAAGCAGACCTCCCATGACGGTGGAGGCGGAACCAGCAGGTATTCAACCACTGCTGGTGGAGGAGGCAGAGGCAGCTCCTACTGCTCTGCTCCTGCCAGTGGAGGTGATAGAAGCAGAGGTAGCTCTTGCTGCTCTGCTCCTGGTGGAGGTGGTGGAGGCAGAGGCAGCTCCTGCTGCTCTGCTCCTAGTGGCGGAAGCGGTGGAGGTGGGAGCAGCGTGTAGTCTCCTGGCGACAGAGGAGGGAGCAGCGTGTAGTCTCCTGGCGACGGAGGTGGGAGCAGCGTGTTGTCTCCCCCTGTTGCAGGGGACTGGTGCGGCTCTGCCTCACTTGCAGGGGACTGGTGCGGCTCGCCCTCTCTTGTAGGGACTGGTGCGGGTCTCCCTCTCTTGCAGGGGACGGGTGCGGCTCTGAAGGCGCAACCAGCAGGCACTTTTCCTCTGCTGGTGGAGATGGGGACAGCAGGCACTCTTCCTCTGCTGGTGGACATGGGGACAGCAGGCAACCGCTGCTGGTGGACATGGGGACAGCAGGCACTCCTCCGCTGCTGGTGGACATGGGGACAGCAGGCACTCCTCCGCTGCTGGTGGACATGGGGACAGCAGGCACTCCTCCTCTGCTGCTGGAGATGGGAACAGCTGCCTCTCTGGCTTTGGATTCCCCCCGTCTGGGCGCTAGTTCCTCCTTCTCCTCCACCTCCTGGAGAGCGGGGCAGCCAACCACCCAGTGGCCCCGTTCCCAGCAGGTAGGGCACAGGTTCTCGGCCTCGAGCACACTGAGGCAAGCCTTCCAGCTGCCCTCCGGCCGCCCCTCCTCCTTTCCTGGCAGGAGCAGTTGAGGATCGAATGGCCCTTCTCCTCACAAAGCGGGCACCAACTTGCCGTGTCCACCAGGCGGTAGCACTCATCCCAGCGGCCCTGGGGAGGTTGTTGGTGCCTTCTGCCCATCTTCCTCTTTCCTCTGTCCTTCACATCCTGGTCCTCTATTCAAAATTGACTTTTTAAAAAAGAAAGAAAAATCCTGCAGTACCTTTCTCTGGCCTGAGTTGGAGGCTGTGGTGGATCCCACGAAGACACCACGTGTGACAGGATGGCATGTGTGATGACGTCAGGCCAGAAGCAGGAACTGAAACAGATACCGCAGGTAGGGTGCAATGGCGTTTGCGCTGTCTTTGTTTTAAATACAAAAATAAAGTAAAAGATTTAAACAAAAAAACACTGCTCACAGAGCAGAAGGGGTTTTAACCCCATACCCACCTACTACACATTACAAGACCGGCTCTCTTGCCGGTCTCAAACAGCAAATAATAAAAGACGGACGGTGCTCGCCCGCCCTCACATAAACACAATAATGGATTAGGACGGACGGCTTTGTCCGCCCGCCTACAAATACAATAATAATAATAATAATAATAATAATAATAATAATAATAATAATAATACAAAACATACATATATGGGCAGTTGACAAAAAGTCATGTCCGGAAATTGAAAAAAAAAAAAATTCTCATATTGATTATGAAAATCATATAGTTGCATTACATTGAGTCTGAAGTTCTCAAACAAATATGTCGTAACATTGGATTTGACATTTCACTCCAATTTTATGAACCTTTTAATGCATCAGTGTCTTGAATTTGTCTTGCGGTGTGACACCATAAAATATGTATATGTAACATCTCAGATAATCTTGTTTTGATAACAAAATTGTTTCTTCATTCTTGACTACTCCTATTTCTAGATCATTGACTGTCTTTTGATTATCAAGTGAAATGAGATAGAATTTGCTGTTATAATGGTGAAACCCGGGTGTCTCCCACTAAATTTTGAGTAAGATTTGCTGCGATTTTTCTGCACATTGTTAAAAATCCATGAATTTACTTGTGTGGTATATAATGACATTACCTGCCACATACTCCTACAATTATTTTCATATTTTTCTTTGGGCTCAACCTTTCTTACCCTCATTTATAAGCGTCACCCCAAAGGACACCAGTCACACCAAAGGAAGAAACAAGGAGCAGTGAGAGTTTTCCCTTTCAAAAATAAATTTTATGAAACTTTCAAAAGTGTGTGAACGCCATACAGTCTATTAAATGTAACAATTCAACAAAATAACTTGAAATGTGTTTAACACAAGCTTTAGAAATGTGCCAGCTCTATGAAACTTGAGGTTTAACAGGCATAACAAGGAATTATTTGCTAATGTTTGTTTGAAAAATAATTAGTTTGCATAAAATGTACCCCACATCACTTAAAATGTTCAACATGATATTCAATTGGTGAAAATAACTCTGTAAAACACCATTTACACTGGTTTATTATGAGAACATGTCCACTGGTGTGACAGCTGTGTCCTCTGGAGTGACATGAAAATGGTGTCACACCAGTGGACATATCTGACACACCAATGGACTTCTCATGATGTTTGGCCATTTTGGTGCCTTATGGTGATTCTCAAGCATTCCATTTTAACTCACTGGCTCTTTTCTCATTGGTTTTCATAGTTTAATGATTAATGATTAACTTTTTAGTTTAATGATTAATGATTAACTTTTTTTGCATTCTTGTTTAAAAGGTGTCACACCAAAGGATGTAACAGATGGACACAAAGGCCACACCATTTTCTCCAGTGATGTCGTCTATACTTCTGATTGAGGAAGGACCCTCTTCACCGCAATGGTGTCCAAGTAAATGCACATTTTAAAATCACATTATGGTGTCACACCGCGGGACATCCTCTTTGCGGACAACACATAACATATCATAAGTATTTAAAAATGTCCTGTATAGACTTGAGGAATATCATTCTTATAAATACACTTCTGTGTTGACATGCCAGAAATTTGAGAGTGGACTTTTACTAATTATTCTTAATTTATCAATGTTTTTCAATTTTGCAGCCCTTCATAACAGTCACACCAGTGGACATTGATCATGTTTAGTTCAAAACTCCCCCAAAAATTGTTGTGCATTTTGCAACTTTTCATATAGTTTAGATTAAATACAAAGCCTTTTAGTATATGACACAGTTTTAATAAAAATAAAATTAAGTTATAATTGTTTTTGCTCCGAGATCGAAATCAATATTGCTAAGGGGGCTAAAACCAATTCCAAAATGTTTTTCCAATATTATAACAGCAAGAGAACATTCAAAGAGGAGGTTAAATGGCAAATGGCAAAATCATAAACGAAGAAAAAAAATAGCAAATATATTAAATGATTACTTTTCACAGGTTTTTACAATGGAGGACACGGACAACATGCCCCACATGTCGACCTGTTCCTATCCAGTTTTAAATAACTTTAGCATAACAGAGGCAGAAGTGTTAAAGGGACTAGGAGCTGTTAAAATAAACAAATCCCCTGGGCCGGATGAGATCCTCCCAATAGTACTCAAAGAAATGAAAGAAGTTATTTACAAACCGCTAACCAAGATCATGCAACAGTCTCTTGACACAGGGGTTGTATTGACAGACTGGAAAATTGCAAACGTAATACTGATCCACAAAAAGGGAGACAAAACTGAACCAGGTAACTACAGACCAATAAGCCTGACTTCTATTATATGTAAACTTATGGAAACTATAATAAGATCCAAAATTGGAAAAATTACCTATATGGTAACAATATCCTGGGAGACAGTCAGCATGGTTTTAGGAAAAGGAGATTGTGTCTAACTAACCTGCTTGATTTTTTTTGAGGATGCAATATCGACAATGGATACAGTACAACGTTGCATATCCGACCCCTTGTGGACTGGGGTATAGGCGGATATGTGAAAGTCAGGTTTGTGAACATCTATAGAAAAAGCATTTACACATCCATAAATAGGTTAGTGAACAAAAACAACACGCAAACTGCTTTAAACATGGGGACGTTTTTGCTTTAAAAGTAAGCAAACGTAAACGAGATTAATTTGGCTACAATACACAGTGTTGCTATGCGGTTTACTATAAGCCATCTCCATGCAAAGCTTTTTAAAATAAATAAATAAATAAATAAATACAAAACAAACAGTAAATGTACAGTAACCTGCAACTGATGGCTTCTTTCTTAACTCGAAGTCCCTGCCTCCTTGGTTCTGCTTTTTTAATATCTCTGTCACGGTACTTTGCGCTCTTTCTTGATATTGCCAACAGCCGAATATCGGTTTAAATATTGCTTTGGCTATATTAAACAAACGGCCAGTAAGCATTGCGTTTATGAAGCTTGCTTTGTTTAATTCAAATGCATTTAAAAGCTACAACAACACTCTGCCAATATCTGCAAGCGTGCGCTCCATCATATAAACACATTGGACAAAAAAAAAAAGAGTAAAACACAAAGCTTTGTCAGCTGGTGTATTGAAACGTCGCTGCTATACACATCTCTGACTGACACACGCACATAGCCAGTCTCTCTTAAAGGGGAACGCACCAAAAGGCTGATTTGCTATAACACCTTCTTTCTGTTTCCATCGCGGACGCTGCATTTGCTGCCAATGCCATTACTCTCGTAGCTTAAGTTTAATATTTATTTATTTATTTATTTATTTATTTATTTAGCGAGGCGGTTAATTGATCAGGGTGGTTATGTGACGTTCCACTGTAATTGCAAAGCATACAACATGGTTTATTTAGATTTCCAGAAAGCTTTTGATAAAGTCCCGCATAAAAGATTAATTCTCAAACTGAACGCAGTAGGGATTCAAGGAAATGCATGCACATGGATTAGGGAGTGGTTAACATCTAGAAAACAGAAAGTACTGATTAGAGGAGAAACCTCAAAATGGAGCGAGGTAACCAGTGGTGTACCACAGGGATCAGTATTAGGTCCTCTGCCATTCCTAATCTACATTAATGATTTAGATTCTGGTATAGTAAGCAAACTTGTTAAATTTGCAGACGACACAAAAATAGGAGGAGTGGCAAACTCTGTTGCAGCAGCAAAGGTCATTCAAAATGATCTAGACAGCATTCAGAACAGGGCAGACACATGGCAAATTACATTTAATAGAGAAAAGTGTAAAGTACTGCACGCAGGCAATAAAAATGTGCATTATAAATATCATATGGGAGATACTGAAATTGAAGAAGGAATCTATGAAAAAGACCTAGGGGTTTATGTTGACTCAGAAATGTCTTTATCTAGACAATGTGGGGAAGCTATAAAAAAGGCCAACAAGATGCTCGGATATATTGTGAGTTGTGTTGAATTTAAATCAAGGGAAGTAATGTTAAAACTTTACAATGCATTAGTAAGACCTCACCTAGAATATTGTATTTAGTTCTGGTCACCTTGTTACAAAAAGGATATTGCTGCTCTAGAAAGAGTGCAAAGAAGAGCAACCAGAATTATCCCGGGTTTAAAAGGCATGTCGTATGCAGACAGGCTAAAAGAATTGAATCTATTCAGTCTTGAACAAAGAAGACTACGCGGCGATCTGATTCAAACATTCAAAATCCTAAAAGGTATAGACAATGTCGACCCAGGGGACTTTTTTGAACTGAAAAAAGAAACAAGGACCAGGGGTCACAAATGGAGATTAGATAAAGGGGCTTTCAGAACAGAAAATAGGAGGCACTTTGTTACACAGAGAATTGTGAGGGTCTGGAACCAACTCCCCAGTAATGTTGTTGCTGCTTGATGAGATTCTGGGATCAATAAGCTACTAACAACCAAACAAGCAAGATGGGCTGAATGGCCTCCTCTCGTTTGTAAACTTTCTTATGTTCTTATACCTTTTTTCGCACAGAAATATTTAAGTTAGCACTCCCCTTCATTACTACTGTTTCCAATACTTTCCTTCAGAAAACCGTCCATTTTAAAATAAAACTCTTTGAACTGCAAATATAATCCCTTCACAACAAATATATTCAACACTTGATTTAACACTATAGAAGTGCATTCCGCGGATTAGCCGACATGCAAGAATGGTCCAGGAGTGTGTTCTAAACTTATGTACGCTTAAAAATATGGCTTTATTTGGTACTGGGTCTGCACGCCACAGGTGCACATTGCTAAGCTTTAAAAGTTGCCTGTTGTCCTGTGTTGGTAATTTTGTTATCGGTAATTTTATAAGAAATATAGGAGATAATCACAGAAAATGCTCCCATAATAAACCTGATTTAAGTTTTTATCTGCAAAAAAACCAAGAGCTTCCAGTGGTCTAGCAGCCCCTGGACCTCCGCTTAAAGTTCCCCCCCCCCCCCTCTGAAATCTGAAATGGTGCCCCTGGGTTCAACCAGACTTTCAGGGGAGGTGGAAGCAAGGCTGGATTTAGGTATCTTTGCCCCCAGGACATTATAGCAGAAAAGCCCCCCCCCAAAATACACAACCCTTGCTGCCAGGTCGCACCCGAATGCAAACATATTGTAGCGATCCTGGGGGAAGGGGGAAGAATCGGGATAGTGTAGAGGGTGTGTACGCGTGGAAGGGGTTGCATAGTGGTGTGTGTGTGCAGGGGTTGCATGTGTGTATGCATTCAGGGGTTGCATGGTGGTGTGTGCATGCAGGGGGTTGCATGTTGTGTGTGCGTGCAGAGGTTGCATGGTGGTGTGTGTGCAGGGTTTGCATGTTGTGTGTATGCGTGCAGGGGTTGCATGTTGTGTGTGCATGCAGGGGTTGCATGTTGTGTATGTGTGGTGTGTGCGTGCAGGGGTTGCATATTGTGTGTGCGTGCAGGGGTTGCATTGTGGTGTGTGCGTGCAGGGGTTGCATGTTGTGTGTTGTGTGTGGTGTGTGTGCGTGCAGGGGTTGCATGTTGTGTGTGCATGCAGGGGTTGCATGTTGCGTGCAGGGGTTGCATGGTGGTGTGTGCGTGCAGGGGTTGCATGTTGTGTGTAGTGTGTGCATGCAGGGGGTTGCATGTTGTGTGTGCGTGCAGGGGTTGCATGTGGTGTGTGCGTGCAGGGGTTGCATGGTGATGTGTGCGTGCAGGGTGTTGCATGTTGTGTATGCTTGCAGAGGTTACATGTGTATGCGTGCAGGGGTTGCATGTTGTGTGTGCACGCAGGGGGTTGCATGTTGTGTGTGTGTGTGCAGGGGGTTGCATGTTGTATGTGTGCGTGCAGGGGTTGCATGTTGTGTGTGGATGTGTGTGTAGGGTAATTGGCGTGTAGGTTTTGCATGAAAGATGTGGGGACAGGGGCTGGAGTAAAGGGCAAGGGGATATAAGGGGGTGCGTGGAAAAGACCAGGAGATTGGGGGAGACAAGAGTGTGAGAGAAGGCTGTGTTTAGGAGAGATGGGAAAGGGAAAGATTAAGGCCACAGAAAAACAAACACAACATGTAAATCCTTTTATTTTCATTTTCGTCTTTCAATTCCCTTCCCTTACTTTATCTTCAACTGCATCCAGCCTCAGTTTCATTTCTATCCCAAGAACCCGAAAACACTAATATATGGTGAAAATACTGTAGAATACTAACCGAAAATATACAGTACTTAACAATCAAATGTACGCTAAGCAACGGCTAGATACACACTACAGTACAAGCCACGTAAATGCCTATTGCACTAAACATATACAAAAAAAACAGTTTTTTAAAAAAGTGCAACACTAATGTTAACTTCTATCTTGATCTTAATTTGACTGGGACACTTTAAACAAGGTATACTGAAATCTGATCGATCAAACAGAAAGAAACTTAGTGACTTATAATTTGTGCTTCTGTTTTTCAGGTTTTATTAATTGTATTTTTTGGTGCTATTTTCGAGTTTTATTAGATCATTTTTTTCGGGGCTTTCGTTTTTGATATACTGTATGAAATTTGTGTTTTCGGTTACTTTCCAAAATGCTTGAGCGTTTTTGTTTTTTTTTCTGTCAAAATATGTATAGTACTAACGACAGTACTTGCACAGTTAAGTTGTACCTCCATTGCCGTCTTCCACAACGAAATCCCTACGGTCACATTCTTCTGGGGTTTTTGTGTCTAGGCATTTTTGTACATTTTGCCACAATTCTGTTTAAATCCTCTGTGTCTTAACCATAATACAGCTTGAAATCCCGCTACCAAGCCTCCATCCTGATTGTAATCTTGTTTTAAATCTCGCAAGCGGTGTCTCCAGTAGAAATGTAGGAATGTGCTGTCACTCAGTAGTTGGGGCGGGTTTAAAGTATTCAGAACGAATCAATGATAGATACAAGTCAGGAAGGCAGGACATTGTCCAGTAGCACTGGGAAATGTATTTATTATTATTTTTGTAGTAGGTTTTATTTTTTAATGGGTAAAGGGTAAAGTCAATGTAAATTGATTAACCATTTCCACAGTTTTTCCGGTGTTTATTGGCTATCCACCGATTTCATTTTTTTTTTTGTATCAACAAACATTTCAACTTCTGATTTCATGAAAAGGCACACAAAAGACAAAAAAATATTTGTTATTTGTTTTCTATTAGTTTCTGAATTAATATTAGGAACTTTTCAGCAACACAATTAATTTCAACTAAATAGCACAGTATTGTAATACTCCAAATACAGTGGGTTCCAGGTACTGCATTACATTACAGTGCACTGTGAAAGCAATATGAAACGCTACCTACTGCATAGTCTTCTTGTTTTCGTCCTTTCAAAGTCTTTGATGTCGGAGTAATCCAATTTTCTCAAAATGCCACTCCTTTTGACAGTGGAGTCGATCCTGGCCCATGGTGGCTCTCAAATCATTCTTACGGAGTCCCATGGTTAAAGCCCTTTTCTTTAACCACTGGACCACACAGCTTCAATGATCTGTCGCAGTCGGTGCTAAACCATTCTCTTGCAAAGATTTAAACCCAAAATTTGTCGACTTCAGTATTTTCTGTAAGCAAACATTTTTCGCTTGTTTGCTTTTTTGAGTTTAGCCGCATCACTCCGTTTCTGCGTTTAGCCACACCACTCAGTTTGTAGCGCTTTCCTGGTTGAATCACTGTGAAGTCAGGCTGTACGATGTGCAATGGGAGAGGGGGAGTGGGCTAGTTCAGCACGAGCATGATGGGAATGTACGGGAGTTTTCATCTATGTCAGACGGGGAAAAGTTGAATGACAAAATTTGTGTGGTCCCTGTCTGACATCAGGAAGCATAAGCCGTTTACCCAACTAAACAAATACAAATCAAAACAGTTCATACGTCCGTCCCCCCCCCCCGGAAATACACATATACTATGACTACTTTACTTATTTGCACACTATAATACTGGAACAAACAGGTCTCTTACTCGCTCTTTGGTTTGATTTCTTTCTCTTCTGCTTCCGCAGCACTTCCACTTCCTTACTCCTCTATACCCCCATCACAAAGCTATCAGCTAAGCCCTTTTGTCACTAACTTTAACAAGCAGTTAACCAATTGACCATTATCCTTAATTAGTTAAAGAACAACTATGGATTTTCTGGAGGCGTGCATACATGCGGGACTCATGACATCCAGTGGTCAACCCATTACAATGCAGGGAACAAAGATCTTATTCTCAAACTAACATACTGATTCTGCAGCACTTCACCACAGTAATCAAAGAATCAACCACTTATAAGAATAAAACCGTCCGGGTTGGATGTGATTCTTGTAAACAGAGTGCACTATATTAAACTTGATTTTTGTATTTCTGAACAAACACATCAGCAACGCTAGGTGGCAGTATCCTATATGTTATTACGTTGGGGTGGGTCTCCCAGTAAAGCTCTATCGTAGTTGCCTAGTTTATCGTTTTGTGTTTTTGTTATTATTATTATTATTATTATTATTATTATTATTTATTTCTTAGCAGACGCCCTTATCCAGGGCGACTTACAGTCGTAAACAAATACATTTCAAGAATCACAGTACAAGTAATAATACAATTAAGAGCAAGATAAATACAATGACTTTGGTTCTAGCAAGTAGAAGTATGACAAAATATGATTCAATAATGGAGCAGATAACAGTGTCAGTGATAGTTGCATCAGGATATAATTAAATACAAAATACTACAGAATAAATAACACCTGACAGATTACAGTACTCTAATGTACAGAATTAAATGCAGTAAAATAGAGGGCAGATAAGAGCAAGTAAAGCGCATTTAAGGAAGAGTGATAAGTGTCCAGGGTGAAAAACAGAGGAGTTCTACAGGTGCTGTCTGAAGAGGTGAGTCTTGAGGAGGCGCCGGAAGGTGGTCAGGGACTGGGCAGTCCTGACACCTGTAGGAAGGTCATTCCACCACTGCGGGGCGAGGGTGGAGAAGGAGCGGGCTCTGGAGGCAGTGGAGCGTAAAGGAGGTAGAGCCAGTCTTCTAGTGCAGGAGGAGCGGAGAGGTCGAGTGGGGGTGTAGGGAGAGATGAGGGTCTGGAGGAAGCTGGGTGCAGTCTGGTCAAGGCATCTGTAGGCTAGTACAAGAGTCTTGAACTGGATGCGAGTGGTGATCGGGAGCCATTGGAGTGAGCGGAGCAGTGGAGTTGCATTGGAGAAGCGAGGCAGAGAGAACACCAGGCAAGCAGCAGAGTTCTGGATGAGCTGGAGTGGACGGGTGGCGGACGCAGGGAGGCCAGCCAGGAGGGAGTTGCAGTAGTCTAGGCGGAAGAGTACCAAGGCCTGGACCAGGAGCTGGGTAGCATAGTTGGTGAGGAAGGGTCGGATTCATCGGATGTTGCTCAGGAAGAATCGGCAAGTTCCTGCCAGAGTGGAGATGTGCTGGGAATAAGATAGGCAGGGGTCCAGGGTGACTCCGAGGTTCTTAGCAGAGGAAGATGGAGAGAGTGTGGTAGATTCCAGAGGAACAGAGATAGAGAGATCAGATGAGGGGGAGGAGGAGGGAAAGAAAAGGAGGTCAGATTTAGAGAGGTTGAGTTTGAGGTGATGCGAGTGCATCCAGGAGGAAATAGCAGACAGACAGGTAGAGATATGGGACGAGATGGTGGAGTCAGAGGTGGGGAAGGAGAGGAAAATCTGAGCATCATCAGCATAGAAATGGTATGGGAAACCATAGGAATCGATGAGGGGGCCCAGGGAGCAGGTGTAGAGAGAGAACAGGAGAGGACCTAAGACTGACCCTTGGGGAAATCCTGTTGAGAGAGGGCGAGGTGTGGAGGTTGCTCCACGCCAGGTTACCTGGTAAGTGCGGTTGGAGAGGTAGGAGGAGAACCAGGCCAGAGCAGTGCCAGAGATTCCCAAATCAGCGAGAGAGGATAGTAGAATAGAGTGATCAACAGTGTCAAAGGCAGCAGAGAGGTCGAGGAGAATTAGGACAGAGGAGAGAGAGGCAGCTTGGGCAGAGTTTAGTGAGTTGGTGACAGACAGGAGGGTGGTTTCAGTGGAGCGAGCAGAGCGGAAGCCAGATTGGAGAGGGTCGAGCGGAGAGTGGTTGGACACGAAAGCAGAGAGCTGGCGGTGTACAGCCCGCTCGAGGGTTTTGGAGAGGAAGGGTAGGAGGGAGACAGGACGGTAGCTCTGGAGGGAGGTGGGGTCGAGGGTAGGTTTTTTGAGGAAGGGAGTGATAGAGGCTTGTTTGAAGGCAGAGGGAAAGAGACCAGAAAGGAGAGAGGTGTTGAGAAGGGAGATGAAGGGAAGTAGAGCAGGAGCAGCAGCTCAAAAGAGGTGAGTGGGGAGGGGGTCCAGGGCACACGTGGTGGGTTTGTGACCCTGGAGCAGGGAGGAGAGGTCAGAGTCTGAGAGGGGCGAGAAGGTGTAGAAGGAGGGTGAGTTAGTAGGGGATGCAGTGAGTGTAGGGGTTGGAGCAGGAGGGGGTGCGGGGGAGGGAGAGGTGTTAAAGAGTTTGCGGATATCTGAGATTTTAGAAAAGAAGAAAGGCAAAGTCATCAGAGGAGATAGAGGAGGGAGGAGGAGGGGGGAGGGTTTAGGAGGGAGGAGAAGGTAGAGAATAGTTTACATGGGTTGTTAGTGGAGGCTTGGATTACAGATTGGAAATAAGTACATTTAGCAGAAGAGAGAGTGGAGGAGAAGGCGGAGAGCAGAGTGCGGTAGAAGTCTAGGGCAGCAGGGAGTTTGGGTCTCTTCCATTTTTTTTCAGCAGACTGCAGTGTGATTCTTGCGGGGCGCAGAGGAGAGCCAGGGATGGGGAGGGGAGGGGCAAGCAGGTCGGGAGGTGAGGGGACAGAGGGAGTCGAGGGAGGAGGTGAGGGAGGAGAAGAGGGTGGAGGTAGCAGAGTCTACAGAGAGTTGTGAAGGAGTCGATAGGAGGGAGGTGAGAGAGCAGTGGAGGCAAGGACAGAGGGGGGGAGAGAGAGCGGAGGTTACGGCGAGAGGTGACAGTGGGGTTAGGAGGAGCAGGGAGAGAGGGGAGAGACAGAGCAAACAAGATGAAATAGTGATCAGAGCGGTCCAGGGGGGTGACAGAGAGGGTGGAGGGGCAGCAGGCCCTGGAGAAGGTGAGGTCCAGTTGACGGCCAGCTTTGTGGGTAGGGGGGGATGGAGAGAGACAGTAGTTATTATTTTCTCTCGTTTAACAGAGCATAAATTACCCAGTACAGAGTAGCAAGTCCATCATTTAAAATCTCATTGATTTCTAGCAAAGATAAAAATAATCTTAAACCCAGTCTTTAATTTGTAGTTTTCTCTTTATTTGGATGCAGAGACAGCTTAACAAAGACTAATGAACATTTAGCATTAACAAAGGGAGGTAGAGATTTGGAAAATAAAAACTGAAACATCAAGCCCTAGCAATATTTAACGGGGACTTTCGAGAAAGTTCGGCAGCTTGATTGACACAAATTATAATAAGAGGTGGTCTCTGTAATGATTGACACGGAGTACGTGCAGTATCCACAAGGCAGGTTTTCAGCTTTGACCCCATAAGTACTTGGGGCCAAATATTCAAACGCCTTGGGTGTGTCGCAAGGGGAGTTGTAGAGATTTTTTTTCGCTTTTGAGTGAGATTCAAAATAGATCCTGCGTTGGAAAAAAATGGATTTGTGGGTTGTTCTCTCGCAAGTGCTTTTCCCTCAAATTTGGGGGAGGTGTCATGAATAATCCCTAAAGTTCACCACCACAAGCTAAATTTAAAAGTTAATTTGCTCGCAAATCACAATGTTGCATTGAAATCACTTAAGACTGGTTACACTCCTTTTAGTTATTTAGCAGGAAGTATTTCAGGACAATCTATGTTCCTAGTTAGAGTGAACATGGCCTTCAGACAGCTATATTTGCAAATGCTAGCAGAGCAACAGGAAAAAAGGGAATATCGCGCAGGCAGAATATACAGACAACGTATAACATTCCTTGACTTGTCTACTGAAGAAGCCCTTAGTCAATTTATACTTGGATTAAGCATAATAACATTTTGGTTTATTTCCAACTCATACATTTAATTTATTTGAGGTTTATTTTAAACAATACTTATTACCAGTGCTTAATTTGTAAAGAAAAAGGTGCCGGGTCGCAAGAAATGACAATAATACCGACCCTAAGAAGCGCACATTCAAAATCATCACAAGTTTATTTGAAAGAGTATTGTACGTACTACTATTAGATTTTATAATCACTGTTCTACATCATATATGCAAAACAGTAGAATGTGCAGAAAAATAAATTAAAGGCAAATGCAGGACTATATATATACAGTATATATATATATATATATATATATATATATATATATATATATATATATATATATATATATATATATATATGCCTGTATACATAGGCACGTAACCCGTAGGGCAGTGCCACACCCTATTATTCTATGTTTTGCTGTGGTTTGGCATTTAAAAGGTTTAAAATGAAATAAAGTGGAAAGGCATTCAGATGACTCCAGAAGGCTGACATTAATAAAAAAAAAAAAAAACACACACACGCACCCTACACAAACATGGTCCGCACTGTAGTAATATCTAGCTATATCTAACATTATCGGCGCTGTGAATGCAACAGAACCCGCAGTTTGTGAAGACTGCAAAAAATAAATAAATAAATACATTTCTGTTTATAGTTGTTTAGATTGGTTTGTTTTTATTCTCTATTAATTAAATTCTATTCATTGAAAAAAGAAAAGAGAGAACCAGACCGTTCTTATTGTTTTTATGTATTGTTTGAATAGTGGATGTTAGCAGGGCAATGTTCCTGCGTGGGGGTAGGGGGACAGGCAGGCATGAACGTGTTTAAGTTCAACACTAACCCCAAATAAAATGTTGTTCCTGTTATTAAGCAGTAGTATAATCAGAAGCAGTGGTATTTAAAAGTAACAGAAGCCAGTTTTCACTTTAGTGAAGTAGGCTACAACATTTGTTTTCATTAAAAACTTGTTGTTTATTGAAATTAATGTTCAGCTTTCATATTGAAGCTTGTTGTGTACTACTCATCCAATCCAAGCATTCACTTCAAACCAAGCAGTGTAGGAATTTGCTTGTATTGTTCAAATCAAATAAGCTTATTTCATTTGTGTATAAAAAACGACAATAGAGTCGCAGTCCTTCTTTCGCAGCCAGTCATCTTCATGACACGTAAATGGTAACGTAATTAAATGTCCCTGGCAGTGGACTGTCTCTGTTTAGCGCACGCAAGAACTTGCAGAATGGATAAAACTGTGTTGAGAATTGTAAGAAAACGCATTTGAGAGCAAAATATTTAATGACATTTTTAACTTTCACAGCTGAAGAGGTGCTGCGGCTATGCCTCGTCAAGCACAAATATGCGTCTTCATTTTGCAAAAACTTGCGATGGTTATATACCGAGAGAGAGAGAGAGTTGTGGTTGATTTCCTGTGTTAATTCATGTTAATTTATTAATTTATGCAGCGCTGCAATAATTGCAGTTTCTCCACAACTCTTAGATTTTACTTACTTGCGATTTTACGCAAAACATTCGTAACGCAAGCAGAGTTGTGAGAAAGATGAGAACATTCACAAGACCTTTGAATATTTGCCCCTTAGTGATTAACACGGGCGGGTCTAGCCTTGCAGCTTGACTGGTTCACTAAATTCTTCAAGATACACAAAAGGTTCCCTTTGACCCCACCTCACCTCAACAAATATATAACATACTTTAAGGAAATGTACCTTCTGTGTAGTTTGGAACACATTTGCAGTAAATTTAAGTAACTTACTAAGAGTACAACTATAATAAGCAATACTTGGGAGTTATTCAATTATAAAAATATCTTCCTTTTTTCTACTTTCTCTGTAAGCTGAGTCAAACTCCTGATGTACAAGTGTTTTTAGTTCGTTGCATCACAGATACAAAACCATTGCCAACTATTACTGCTGCTTTGTGGAATTCTGATTTGTCTTGACGTTCTTTCAGTTTTGTAACTGCGGAACACCAGATTTTTAAAGGACTTGTGTATAACCTGTCAAGTTTCTCTGCATTTTTTACTGTTTTTCTTCCAAAATGCATGCAATATTTACAGTAGGCTCCATCAAAATCTACAAACAAAATATTTGTTTTCTTTTGTTTATTTCTTATTAGTTAAACAGTACAACATATTACAGCTATCATCTAGCATCTTGTCACATGATGGCTAACTGGAACACTGTGGAAGCGACATCGTGGGACAAGTACGAGTGGACAAGTACAACGCAGTTAGAAGCAGTTTGAAAGCAGGTTGACAGCTGCAGAAACTAAACTTAAAAAAAAGGTCTTCAAGCCAGTAATCTGTTACAACTGCATGATGTGGGAAATCCGAGAAAACCCAACAGAGCTCAACCAAGTTTGTGTAAAGTGCCGCACCATCCAGGACTTGCTTCAGCGATTAAGCCTGCTAGAAAAGGAGCTGGAGGAAATGAGACAGCAACAGGAACTTGAGGAGCTGACCCACCCACAATTCATGGAAGTCTGCACCCCTAGCAGACTGAAAGGGAGATGGAAGAGAGTCGAAACAGCTGGGTTCAGATAGGCAGAAGCAGGGAAAAAAAGAAACTTCGTCAAACACAACCACCAGAAATCCAGACATCCAACAAATTTGAGCCACTTCAACATTTAGATGACCAAAACTAACATCAAGAGAATGAAAGAAACAACACCCAGGACCCTATAAACAGTGCTGGCCAGGCAGCAAAAAGAAGGGAGGTCATGATTGTTGGGGACTACATATTGAGAAACACAGCAAGTTCAATTCGCAGTTTGGACTCCCTTACTACAACAGTGTGCCTCAGTCCAGGAGCCTCAGTCAAGCACATCACTCAGAATGTGGACAGGCTCCTAGAACGAACAGGAGACGACCCGGTAGTAGTCATCCACATCGGTACAAACAACATTGGAAGAGATCCCTGCAAAACAAATTCAGAGAGCTAGGAAGGAAATTAAAAGACAAGACCAAAACTGTGGTATTTTCTGGGATACTGCCGGCGCCTTGCAAAGGACCATATGGACACCTGGAAATACAAAATCAAAATGCATGGCTGAAATCGTGGTGCACACAGGAAGGCTTCACCTTTCTTGAACATTGGAGCACTTTCTACAAGGACAATCTATACACGTGGGACGGACTGCACTTAAACAGGAAGGGAACCAATCTACTCGGAGAAAGGATCCTTCAAGAGGTCCAGAAGCATTTAAACTAGAAAGGAAGGGGGGAGAAAACAAAAAAACAGAAGGGAGACCACATCAAAACAAGGAAAACAACTCGGGTAAGACCACTATTAAATGTATTTATCTTAATGCTAGAAGTCTCAGAAACAAAATCTTAGAACTTGAAGCTACTGCACTAACAAGTAACTACAATGTGATAGGTGTTACAGAAACTTGGTTGTCTGAGAGTGATGGAGATGAATATATTATTAGTGGGTACACACTGTATAGGAAAGACAGGCAGGACAGAAGAGGCGGAGGGGTAGCGCTATACATAAGAAATAGTCTTGAAGCCCAGGTGTTAAATCAGGACAAAGAAAACAATGCAGAATCATTATGGGTTAGAATAATGGACACAAATTCAAAGGGCATAATAATAGGAGCATGCTATAGACCGCCAAATTCAGACGCTGAGCAAAATAATCTGTTGTACAATGACATTCGAAATGCGTGTAGAAAAGGAGAAGCCATACTAATGGGGGACTTCAACTTCCCCTGTATAAAATGGGAAAACCCGATGGGGGGCACGACGGACGAAATTGAAATGGTGGAAATGACAAATGACTGCTTCCTAACGCAATTTGTCAAGGCACCGACTAGAGGGGAGGCATGCCTTGATTTGGTCTTATCAAATAATGAAGACAGAATAACTAAAACAGAGGTCAGAGAGCCATTGGCAAACTCAGACCACAACATGGTCTCATTTGAAATATTTTTTAACCCTTTGCGGTCCTATGTCGGACCTGGTCCGACATCGCGAAAATTCCATTCCAGTCCATTGTCGGACTCAGTCCGACATTGCCGAAAACCATGATCTAACACAGCCTATGTTGCGTTTAAGCCGGAAAAAACCGAGACAAGGTGTTCCCTAATCGTCTTTGATCGGAAAGAAGGCGGAGACAGCCGAATAGACTATATACAGGCTGAACAAAGCCGAATTGAACAGACGTAGAAAAGACGCACAAAGTGATAATGGCGCAGAGGAGACAGAGAAAAGCAATGCAGCCTGAAGAGCTTGCACAGATGATGGAGCAAGAAGAAAGTACAGATGAAAGCAGTTTGGAGGATGATTTTGAAGAATCTAGTGACGAGGAAGTACATTTTTCTCTTACTGAGGACTCTGATGAATCTCAGGAATTGGAGGAAAGTGACCAAGAACCAGACGCACAACCGGAGGGCGAATGGAGACGCGCATCTGTAGGGGCAGATGCTTTCACAAAAATCCCTTTTACTGTGAGAAATAAGGGATTTCAAGGTAGTAATACGTTGAGAACTGCACTGGAGTTTTTTCAACTTTTTTTTTACTGACATTTTGTTTACTGAAATTGTGAATGAGACGAATAGATATGCGAATGTAAAGCTAACAGGACCGCGGCGTCACAATTCTATTTGGAACACCTGGAAACCTGTTACATTACCTGAGATGAAGGCATTTTTTGGTGTTGTGCTGAATATGGGACTGAATGTAAAAACAGACATAAAAGAATATTTCTCTGAGGAATGGACCGACAGAATGCCGTTTTTCAAAGATGTATCCAAGAGATCGCGTTTCTTGCAGATCTTTTGGATGCTGCACCTTTCCCCTCCCCCCACCCAGGTGCCTCGGACTGCTTTTGTTAGCAGAGGACAAAAGGTGAGGAATGTGGTCAGCTACATAGACCCAAAATGCCTTGAGCTATTCTTTCCAGGCAGAGACATTTGCATAGATGAGAGCACCGTTGGCTTCAAAGGAAGGATTATCTTCAAATGCTACAATCCTCAGAAGCCTACCAAGTGGGGGATGCGTGTGTTTGTTTTAGCTGACTGTGAAACTGGTTATGTCTCTGCTATTGTTCCTTACTTTGGTAGCCCAACAACAGACTCCCTGCTGAGACCAGACATGCCGTTTTCATCAAGGATTTTTCTTCACCTGTGTGAAACATTGCTGCAGACAACAAATGGACATGGCTTTCATTTGTTTACAGACAGGTTTTACACAGGTTACGACCTGGCCATGGAACTGCTCAAAATCAAAATCCATCTTACTGGAACAGTAATGGCCAATAGAAGAGGATTGCCAGCACCAGTGAAGCAAGGCCTCAAACTGAAAAAAAATGAGTCGGTTTCATTCAGCAAGGACAACAATGTCATGGTGGTAGGATGGAAGGACAAACGGCTAGTGCTCATGTTGAGCACCTTCCATGGCAGTGACTGTGAGAAGGTACAACGCACCATCAAGCGAGGAGAAATTCAAGAGCTGGAGAAGCCTTCAGTGATCTGCGATTACACCAGCAAGATGGGTGCAGTGGACCGGGCGGATCATTACTGTGCCAGCTATGCTTTTACAAGGAAATCTCTGAAGTGGTGGAGGAAGATGTTCTTTTGGCTGCTGGAGGTTGCAATTGTGAACAGTGCTATCCTGTTCAATTTGATGAAGGTGGAATCAGGACAGCTACCTGTTCGCCATAAAACCTTCAGGAAAGCCTTACTGGTACAACTGGTGGGAAATGTGCGCAACCCTGGCTCCAGAAAACGTGGTCGTCCATCATCCACAGACAGAGGAAAGACTGAATGAAAAGCCACATTTCATTGCAAAAAATGAAGGAAAGAGCACCAAAGACTGTGCAGTGTGCAGTGACAGAAAGACAAAAGGGGGGAGGAGAGAGACTATATGGTTCTGCAGAACCTGCTCAAGGCAGCCAGGGTTGCACCCAGGTGACTGCTTTGAAAGGTACCATACCATGGACACATACAGATCATTTCTGTCAGTGTAAATGCTTTTTTGTTTGCAGACCTCGCCTGATATAAATAGTTAAAAATTGTTGAAAAATAGTTTTTAGTTATTTTATTTTTGTTTTTTTGTTTGGCAATAGTGTGTAATTGATTTGTAAAAAGTGTTGCACCTGTCTGATTATTCTAAAGGTACTATAATCAAGCAGAAACAAAAATTTTGTGAAATTGTTACTTTTCTTTTCAATGTTCGCCTGATTATATATATATATATATAAATATATAAAAATAATAAAAAACATGTTTTTTGTTCAAAATTTTGCTACTGGTGTCTTTGTATAGGGTACCCTTTGGATTTGCACTGCTTTATTCCTTGTTTTACGCAAATAAAGTCACTTTATTTCAATTTAAACTGCACGTGGTCTGAAATTTTATTTTGTTCATAAAAATTAATTGGACCTGACCAGCCTGACAGCCGCACAATAAATGGACTGCAAAGGGTTAAAACCCCAAAAGTAATGACTAAAGCTAAGGTTTACAATTTTAGAAAAGCAAACTATGAAGGTATGAAATGGAGACTAACAGAAGGAGATTGGAGTAAAATAGAGAAAACATCCACAGAAAAAGGGTGGCTGTTTTTTAAAAATGTAGTACTAGAGGCACAAAACAATTACATCCCAAAAGCAGACAAATCTAAATCTAAAACAAAATGGCCCAAATGGTTTAACAGATCAATTAAAAACAATATTCAGCGAAAAAAGGCACTTTACAGAGCATTTAAAAGGGACCAAAAACAAAGTAGACAGAAAGAGTACTTGGAACTGCAAACACAAGTCAAAAAGGAAGTTAGAAAGGCCAAGAGAGAGATAGAAATCAATATTGCTAAGGGGGCTAAAACCAATTCCAAAATATTTTTCCAATATTATAACAGCAAGAGAACATTCAAAGAGGAGGTTAAATGTCTAAGAGACACAAATGGCAAAATCATAGATGAAGAAAAAAAATAGCAAATATATTAAATTATTACTTTTCACAGGTTTTTACAAAGGAGGACACGGACAACATGCCCGACATGTCGACCTGTTCCTGTCCAATTTTAAATAACTTTAGCATAACAGAGGCAGAAGTGTTAAAGGGACTAGGAATTTAAATCAAGGGAAGTAATGTTAAAACTCTACAATGCATTAGTAAGACCTCACCTAGAATATTGTGTTCAGTTCTGGTCACCTCGTTACAAAAAGAATATTGCTGCTCTAGAAAGAGTGCAAAGAAGAGCAACCAGAATTATCCTGGGTTTAAAAGGCATGTTGTATGCAGACAGGCTAAAAGAATTGAATCTATTCAGTCTTGAACACAGAAGACTATGCGGTGATCCGATTCAAACATTCAGAATCCTAAAAGGTATAGACAACCCAGGGGACTTCTTTGACTTGAAAAATGAAACAAGGACCAGGGGTCACAAATGGAAATTAGATAAAGGGGCATTCAGAACAGAAAATAGGAGGCACTTTTTTACACAGAGAATTGTGAGGGTCTGGAACCAACTCCCCAGTAATGTTGTTGAAGCTGACACCCTGGGATCCTTCAAGAAGCTGCTTGATGAGATTCTGGGATCAAAAAGCTACTAACAACCAAACGAGCAAGATGGACAGAATGGCCTCCTCTCGTTTGTAAACTTTCTTATGTTCTTAAAGTACTCAAACAGCTGACCCTAATTATCCCTTTAATTGGGTTGAGTTAATTAGGGGGGGCAATAACTTTTTCACACTTGAAGATTGCATGTTTGATTACCTTGCACACCAAACAAATGAAAGAAGCACCAAACTTTGGTGTCATTTTTTCTCTCAGACTCCCTCTCTATACTACTACAACCCACAAAAAAATCTGACCAAATACAATGTGAAAAATGTGCAAAAATGCAGAAAATCAGATGGGGGGGCAAATATTTTTTCATGGCACTGTGTGTGTGTGTGTGTGTGTGTGTGTGTGTGTGTGTGTGTGTGTATTCTATATATAATATCGTACAGATAATCACTGAAGCATTTCATTTTTATCATTATAAACATATTTGTCAGTCTTCGTGTTTTAATAGTTTCACAAATCGATGGATTGTGCATGTCCAATAAATAACTAATATCGCCTCTCTTCAAATCTAGTAAAAAAAAAAAAAAAACATATTAAATATATACAAAGTAGGTTGCAACACTAAAATCGAAAGACAAAAAAAAATATTACATTTTTGCCAGGGAAAGTTTGTCTTGAAATGCTTCTAACAGTAAACTTTTTTTTTTTTTTTGTGAACACCCCAACAAGTACATTGACCACGAAGTGTTATAAATTACACAACACGATTTATTTCTAATCCGTTAATACTTCAGCGACTATGGTGTTTGTTTGTTTGTTTTTTGTTATTTTGTTTTTTCTTTGTAGCTTTACTGGATTGCAGCATTTAAATGTTAGGTTTGTGTATTATGAAAGCAGCATCACTTGGTAATACTACGTTAATAATACGTAGTCGCTGTCCTTACAAAGGTAATACGAAATTGTCCTGTCAGGACACTGCACTCTGATTCATTGGCTATCATATTATATGAACATAAGAACATTTTGCAAACGAGAGGCCCATCTTGCTCGTTTGGTTGTTAGTAGCTTGTTAGTTGTTATTGTTAATAAAACAACGAATAATCTTCTCCCTACATCGAAACCCTATCCTTAAGGTCAGTATCCTATACTGCAGTCATTACACATCTAAAGTAGTTCATGTTTGGCAGTGAATAGGCGTTTTTGTTACTTTAAAAAAAAGTGACCAGAGGTGCTGACTTCTTCATTTGTCCTGACAGGAACATTTCTGGTACCTTTCTAAGCACTGCAAATTAGTCTGCCTTGCAAGAGGCTCTCTTGGCAGCCATTTCTGGGTTTCTATATAACCAATAGACGATCAGGTTCTTCCATATCTGGCCAATCAGAAGTGATAGGGGTGGGACGTAAACATTTCTTAAAATGTTTATGTTTTGGTGCTAGACTTCCGCAATTCAGTTTTCAGAAACTTGCGTGGTTCTCTACAAATATAACGCGAGTGCCTTTCTAGCAACAAAACGAACATAGAAAAAATAAATAAATAAAAATTACTTGTCCAACAGACAAAGTATAACGGCAAAACTTGTTGTCCGTCACACAAATCTTGTTGTCTGGGGCGTCGGGCGATACGAATTGCACAGCTCTGCACAGGGTACAACACTTCAATATTTTCAGCTTGCTTGTTGTGGTGAATTTGGTTATAATTTATCAGTTATTTTTAAGGCTTATTTTGTGTTTAAATATGTATCGTGTAGCGATATCTATACATTTATTTATTATTTGCCACTCAAATTGTCTTTAATATTTACGTGTTTTTACGGCTGTGCATATGAGTAGCTGCACTTTTTTTGTTGTTTTAGAATTGAACCCCTGACTGCAAGAACGTATCCTGACAGCCGGAGGCACGTCCACCTCCATTTGAGAGCACAGACAGCTCTACCTCACAGGCAGCAACTGTGTTGTTAGACTTCCCTTCTCCGGCGACACGTCTCACATAATACTACGCGATTGTTTTAAAGAAACAAAACATCACACGCCAAACAAGATTTATTTCACATATGTTATTTACAGTATTAATATTTATCATGTTGTGGGGGTGCTTACCTCCTCCGCGTCATGCCTTGGTAACATTCCCCAGGCGGCCAGCCCCAGCCGTAGTTCGTGGACGTCGACTCGCCCATCTTTATTCAGGTCCAGCTGGTCGAAAAGTTCGGCCCATCTCTTCTCCCGCTCCAGGTCGATAACGTTATTATCATTATTAATAATAATATTTTTGTTATTGTCCTGACAGAACGCCCGGCCGGTTGGCCAAGGCAGCACAAACCGACCACCACAATGTTCCTTCATATTATTATTATTATTATTATTATTATTATTATTAATATTATTATTTATAACAGAAATTCTAATTTCCAGGAAATAGCTATGATAATGCTAAAAATAAAATCCATCCGGCCTCTTGTGTGACGGTGGTGCTGTATTTAAAATAAGAAGATCACAGCGACATCAGTCCTTGTATTTCCTCAAGTCCAATTTCGGTACTTAACCCCGTTACCGGATATATAAACTTCTGATCCATACTGATAGAGATACAGGTGGTGGTGTTGTTTGTTAGTACAGTCTAGCGTTGTGCAAACGCAGCGTTTTGTGCTGTCATGTCACGGAGTATCTGACACTAACACGCGTACATTCCTTGGCTCAGTTGCAGACTTCTGTATTCTTCAAGCACTGGCCTATTACGAGAAAAGTTAGTCTCTGTTCAAGATTAAATGTGATAGCGAGTGTCCCACCGTCCCCCTTGGCGCTTTTTTGTTTTTACTGCGAGAGGGAGAATGAGTCAGTCTTGATTGCGCAACTAGTCGTAGTTTCTCAAGGTAGTATTGCACAGTGCTACAAGTCTATAATAATATGTTCCGGCTCACGCCCGCAGTGTTTTTTGTGTTCATTATTTTATTTATTTAATTATAAACCCCGCTATCCAGTGAGGTTACTCTGTCCATGTAGCTTACATTTGACAGCCTTATACAATTAGCAATCATAATCGGTTTAGTGTGCTGCGCAATGGACATAGGCTTTTAGTTATAAAACTGGCCAGTCATCAAAACAATACATTTATTTAAGATCTGAGATTCATAGGTTCTCTCTCTCCCCCTCTCCCTCTCTCACCCCCTCTCCCTCTCCCTCTCTCTCTCTCTCTCTCTCTCTCTCTCTCTCTCTCTCTCTCTCTCTCTCTCTCTCTCTCTCTCATTTTTATGCTTAAAAAAAAATCTGTCAGGACATCCCTGTTAAACTAGTGGGGAAAATAACAAAAGCACAACGTTAAATTAGGTGACTAAAAGTAGGATTCTGTGGCCTGCGGTCTGGACCACTCAACACTGTGACGTCACAGTGGTCCGGACCACTGGGCCCACTCGCTGCTGCTGTTATATTCTGATTTCACAGTTGTATATTGTTCGTTTTCTTTATGGCTAATTATTGTTTCATCGTCTCATACTTGCTTTACAATGGCTGCTTTACACATTATAATGTTGCAATCAAGCAGCTCTTATTTTTTCCATTGGGTGAATATGACCTTTTAAAACCTAACTTGCTGCTTATAAAAGGGTCGTATTTCCATCACGAAAGCTAATAATAATAATAATGTTTAATATAGACGTGAAAGGTTGGCTTTAATGGGTTTGTCATATATGTGTAATGATAGCCTTAAATACAAAATACAACTACTACTACTATTTCTTATTTATTATTATGTGTTTATTTAGCAGATGCCTTTATCCAAGGTGACTTAGAGACTAGGGTGTGTGAACTATGCATCAGCTGCAGAGTCACTTACAACTACGTCTCACCCGAAAGACGGAGCACAAGGAGGTTAAGTGACTTCCTCAGGGTCACACAATGAGTTAGTGGATGAGGTGGGATTTGAACCGGGGACCTCCTGGTTACATGCCCTTTTCTTTAACCACTGGACCGAATTTTCTGTAGAGTTTCATAGAGATATAAGCCTAGTTTGTCAAAGAGATATTTTAACCACAGACACACACGTCTATTATTGAATGGTTTGTAAATTGTTAAAAAGTCTGAAGTATCTGAAAGAACAGATCAAGCCTTGGGTATTCGATACAACTTGTTTTTAAATCAATATACAAACCTCTCACATTTATGAATATTTCTGCAAAGGTAATTTACATAAAATCAGCGATTAAAAAAAGAAAAACAAACACAAACATGTTAAGAATTACTAGAAAATGTAAAATGAATGGTCAATATTGTGGTTGCACAGTTGTGCTGTCCTGCTATTCTGTCTTTTATAACTTTATTATGCATTGCTCAGCTATGTGACAGTATATGTTAATTGTCGCATGTCACTTATATAATGTGTCTGAGAAATTATTGTGTATGGCACTGATATTGCTGTAATGGATGAGGTGGTGATATCATTATTGTGCATGGCACTGATATTGCTGTAATGGATGAGGTGGTGATATCATTATTGTGTATGGCACTGATATTGCTGTAATGGATGAGGTGGTGATATCATTATTGTGCATGGCACTGATATTGCTGTAATGGATGAGGTGGTGATATTATTGTGCATGGCACTGATATTGCTGTAATGGATGAGGTGGTGATATCATTATTGTGTATGGCACTGATATTGCTGTAATGGATGAGGTGGTGACATCATTATTGTACATGGCACTGATATTGCTGTAATGGATGAGGTGGTGATATATTTATTGTACATGGCACTGATATTGCTGTAATGGATGAGGTGGTGATATCATTATTGTGCATGGCACTGATATTGCTGTAATGGATGAGGTGGTGATATCATTATTGTGTATGGCACTGATATTGCTGTAATGGATGAGGTGGTGATATCATTATTGTGCATGGCACTGATATTGCTGTAATGGATGAGGTGGTGATATCATTATTGTGCATGGCACTGATATTGCTGTAATGGATGAGGTGGTGATATCATTATTGTGTATGGCACTGATATTGCTGTAATGGATGAGGTGGTGATATCATTATTGTGCATGGCACTGATATTGCTGTAATGGATGAGGTGGTGATATCATTATTGTGCATGGCACTGATATTGCTGTAATGGATGAGGTGGTGATATCATTATTGTGCATGGCACTGATATTGCTGTAATGGATGAGGTGGTGATATCATTATTGTGCATGGCACTGATATTGCTGTAATGGATGAGGTGGTGATATCATTTTCCTCTACTCCAGGCTTAGGCCAAGTATGCATGCTGCTGTATTAACCACATACTTACCTTCAATCGTGCACAAGGTCCATGAAATTGCAGGTTAGGGGATAGAATGGTACTGCACCAACTAATTATATTAAATCATTTTGCAGTGTTTTTATTTCAATCACAGTATATTTAAGATCTTTCATATTAGACCTGCCGATGCTAATGCCACTTCTGACTGAAATCTGCAAAATCCTCCTTGCGTTTCTAAAATTATGATTACGATCTAAAAATAAAATAATCAATATTCAGTAAATTAAGTATATTATATGTAAACAATTCCAGTTTATTATGCAAATAGTTTTAACAGATCATTAATAATAAAATCATTTTTTATTGAAGAAATTAAGTTAGTTTTCACTTTATTTTAATAAAAACAATGATCCTTAAATTAAATTATAGAGATTTATAATCCTAGCAGTATTCAAAATGCCACATTTAGCAAAATCCAATGTAACACAGCTATATACTGCAGATGTGGATCTGAATAAGATTTAAAATATTTTTCTACTGTATTACTGTCATTCACATACAGAGATTACTTTTTTATATTTGTTTTTATAAGCATATGATAACCAAATCAAACCTTTCAAACTGGTAGGGACTGGACAGGTTGCAACCACAATTGAAAGTTTTCTATTTCTTGAAATCCTCAGGGTTTACACCTGCACAGTCTGTGTGAAGCCAACCCTTGCATGTATCACATTGCATCCATTCAAAGGTTTTCACATATTTTGGTGATCCTGGTCTTGTAATGGAGATGGAGGTGTGGATGGCAGTGAGGTACCTGATCCTGGTCTTGTAATGGAGATGGAGGTGTGTATGGCAGTGAGGTACCTGATCCTGATCTTGTAATGGAGATGGAGGTGTGTATGGCAGTGAGGTATGTGTTCTCTGCAGATGAATGCATTCCAGTCCTGGATTTCCACTTCTTTATAGCAAGGGCCATAAACTCCATACAATGCTCAGAGTCACAGTCAGTGACCTGTGCAGTGATAGATTTGCGGATATGGATTGGTGCCCTTTGTCCACTTTTTTCTTTTGCAGTCAAATATATACCATTTATTAGATCAACACAATTAATTAGGATCCTTTGGTGATGCATAGCATGACGTCGCAAAGATGCATGACTTCCAAACCTTGCTTTGCAGGTATTGCATTGCAGTGGTTTATCTTGTGTGACGGGTGTGGTTTTTACTCCAGGACTGGTTTTGGTGGCTATAGGTTCATTTCTCTTTGGATCTGGTGTTTCTAATAAAAGGAATGCACAGTCTTTAATGATGATACACAATGTATGGCAATATATGTTGGGGTGCTCTACTCACATGATTGAAATTACAATGTGCTTATTTTATCAGATCCTGTCTTACATTTTTAGTACTGTATTCGCTAGTAACTGTTTTCTAATAATCATTGAGGAGTTGAACATTTGATTTCAAGTATGTTCTGGAAGGTTTAAACATCTTTTGCATATTCTGTGAGAAATGTGGTGCTCGACTAAGTAACAGAGCACAGATGTCAAGATGTTTGAGCTTGGTGACACTCATTGAGCCCTCAACTCACAAGTGAAAGAAAATATGCATTCCTGACATAGCTGTTAATGGTCAGAAGTCCATATGACCAAAACCATTACATAGAAAACACCTTTTGGTAAACAGATGCACATCAATGTTTGCGATCAAGTAGAATGAAAGTGAAAGACAAGATTACATTGGCTCAAGAACCAATCAAATTAAAATGACTTGTTATGATGATCAATCTTGGCAGGATTTCAGCCTACAGATGAAGTACATGCTGCTGCAGATATTTGGTGAAATACTGCAGTTAATGCAAAAGGAGTATTATAATCACCTATCAAACCTTATGTGGCAGGGCAGAAAACCCCTGCATGCAAATAGGGGGCAGGGCAAAGCCCTGCTGATTTTAAATGTATTGTGTTTTATTATTTATTTAAAAGGAAATGTATTGTTTGTTTATTGTAGAATGGGTGAATTTGTGTGTGTATTTAAAATAATGATTTGTGTATTGTTTTAGTTATGATTTGATTGCATTTTGTGTTGATTTAAAAAAACGACTGTTTTTGTTATTGTGTGGCAGCGTGGCTGGGGTTAAAAGCCCATCCACTAAACTCGTGCAGAATGTGAGTATCTCCAAACTGATTAATTTACTGTTAATCCAGAGGTGGTCACATGTATAAAAACCTGCAGCTTCTGTGCTCGGGGTGGGTGTTCAAGAGGACGAACGTGAGAGTGAGAGTGAGACGTAAAAACTAAACTGAAAGTAAAGGAATGTAAGCAATTGCTACTCGTGCTGGGCAGACCAGCACGAGTGCATGAGCGCTTTTCACCTGAGTACCTGCCTGTGTGTTTTCTGTCAACTTCCGTGTCTGGTCTGGGGTCGTCCTCATCTATTCGGCTACCCTGTCACACCTTATTAATAAAATATAAATGTGGGGGCTCCCCAGTGGCGCATCCGGTAAAGGATGCGCTCTATAGCCTGGACGTCGCCGGTTCGAGTCCAGGCTATTCCACAGCCGACCGGACCGTGGACGGGAGCTCCCAGGGGACAGCGCACAATTGGCAGAGTGTCGTCCGGGAGGGGGGGGGGGGGGGGGGTTAGGTCGACCACAGTGTCCTCGGCTCACCGCGCACCAGCGACCCCTGTAGTCTGGCCGGGCGCCTGTGGGCTTGCCTGTAAGCTGCCTGAGAGCTGCATTGTCTTCCGACACTGTAGCTCTTGGGTGGCTGCATGGTGAGTCCGCAGTGTGAAGAAAAGCGGTCGGCTGACGGCACACGTTTCGGAGGACAGCGTGTTTGTCTTCGCCCTCCCGAGTCAGCGCAGGGGTGGTAGCGGTGAGCTGAGCCTAAAAATAATTGGCCATTCCAAATTGGGAGAAAATAATAAAACATTAATTGGCAACTACTAAATTAAAAATAAATAAATAAATAAAATAAAATAGAAATGTTAAAATACTAAGATACTATCGGTATTACATTTATTTAAATAACGGATTGGTGAAAAAACACAGGCAAAGTAAGCTTACCTGTGATGTCCATTAGAACATAAGAACATAAGAAAGTTTACAAACGAGAGGAGGCCATTCAGCCCCTCTTGCTCGTTTGGTTGTTAGTAGCTTATTGATCCCAGAATCTCATCAAGGAGCTTCTTGAAGGATCCCAGGGTGTCAGCTTCAACAACATTACTGGGGAGTTGGTTCCAGACCCTCACAATTCTCTGTGTAAAAAAGTGCCTCTTATTTTCTGTTCTGGATGCCCCTTTACCTAATCTCCATTTGTGACCCCTGGTCCTTGTTTCTTTTTTCAGGTCAAAAAAGTCCCCTGGGTCGACATTGTCGATACCTTTTAGGATTTTGAATGTCTGAATCAGATCGCCGCGTAGTCTACTTTGTTCAAGACTGAATAGATTCAATTCTTTTAGCCTGTCTGCATACGACATGCCTTTTAAACCCGGGATAATTCTGGTTGCTCTTCTTTGCACTCTTTCTAGAGCAGCAATATCCTTTTTGTAACAAGGTGACCAGAACTGAACACAATATTCTAGGTGAGGTATACTAATGCATTGTAAAGTTTTAACATTACTTCCCTTGATTTAAATTCAACACTTCTCACAATATATCCGAGCATCTTGTTGGCCTTTTTTTATAGCTTCCCCACATTGTCTAGAGGAAGACATTTCTGAGTCAACATAAACTCCTAGGTCTTTTTCATAGTTACCTTCTTCAATTTCAGTATCTCCCATTTGATATTTATAATGCACATTTTTATTGCCTGCATGCAATACTTTACACTTTTCTCTATTAAATGTCATTTGACATGTGTCTGCCCAGTTCTGAATGCTGTCTAGATCACTTTGAATGACCTTTGCTGCTGCAACAGTGTTTGCCACTCCTCCTATTTTTGTGTTGTCTGCAAATTTAACAAGTTTGCTTACTATACCAGAATCTAAATCATTAAATGTAGATTAGGAACAGCAGATGACCTAATACTGATCCCTGTGGTACTGCATTGGTTACCTTGCTCTATTTTGAGGTTTCTCCTCTAATCAGTACTTTCTGTTTTCTACATGTTAACCACTCCCTAATCCGTGTGCATGCCTCCCCTCTAGTCGGTGCCTTGACGAATTGCGTTAAGAAGCAGTCATTTGTCATTTCCACCATTTCAATTTCGTCCGTCGTGCTCCCCACTGGGTTCTCCCATTTTATATGGGGAAGTTGAAATTCCCCATTAGTATGGCTTCTCCTTTTCTACACACATTTCTAATGTCATTGTATAACAGATTATTTTGCTTGGCGTCTGAATTTGGCGGTCTATAGCATGCTCCTATTATGCCCTTTGAATTTTTGTCCATTATTCTGACCCATATTGATTCAGCGTTGTTTTCTTTGTCCAGATTTAACACCTGGGCTTCAAGACCCTCCGCCTCTTCTGTCCTGCCTGTCTTTCCTATATAGTGTGTACCCACTAATATTATATTCGTCTCCATCACTCTCAGACAACCAAGTTTCTGTAACACCTATCACATCGTAGTTACTTGTTAGTGCAGTAGCTTCAAGTTCTAACATTTTGTTTCTGAGACTTCTAGCATTAAGATAAATACATTTAATAGTGGTCTTACCTGAGTTGTTGCCCTTGTTTTGATGTGGTCTCCCTTCTGTTAGTTTGTTTTCTCCCCCCTTCCTTTCTAGTTTAAATGCTTCTGGACCTCCTCAAGGATCCTTTCTCTGAGTAGATTGGTTCCCTTTCTGTTTAAGTGCAGTCCGTCCCACCTGTATAGATAGTCCTTGTTGTAGAAAGTGCTCCAATGTTCAAGAAAGGTGAAGCCTTCCTGTGTGCACCATGATTTCAGCCATGCATTTTGATTTTGTATTTCCAGCTGCCCATATGGTCCTTTGCAAGGCGCCGGCAGTATCCCAGAAAATACCACAGTTTTGGTCTTGTCTTTTAATTTCCTTCCTAGCTCTCTGAATTTGTTTTGCAGGGATCTTGGCCTGTCTCTTCCAATGTTGTTTGTACCGATGTGGACGACTACTACCAGGTCGTCTCCTGTTCGTTGTAGGAGCCTGTCCACATTCTCAGTGATGTGCTTGACTAAGGCTCCTGGAAGGCAGCACACTGTTGTAGTAAGGGGGTCCAAACTGCGAACTGAACTTGCTGTGTTTCTCAGTATGGAGTCCCCAACAATCATGACCTCCCTTCTTTTTGCTACCTGGCCAGCACTGTTTATAGAGTCCTGGGTGTTGTTTCTTTCATTCTCTTGATGTTGGTTTTGGTCATCTAAATGTTGAAGTGGCTCAGATTTGTTGGATGTCTGGATTTCTGGTGGTTGTGTTTGACGAAGTTTCTTTTTTTCCCTGCTTCTGCCTATCTGAACCCAGCTGTTTTGACTCTCTTCCATCTCCCTGGTGGCTTTCAGTCTGCTAGGGGTGCAGACTTCCATGAATTGTGGGTGTGTCAGCTCCTCAAGCTGAAGAGGGTGGAGGTAGTAGAGTCCACAGAGAGTTGGGAGAAGGAGTTGATAGGAGGGAGGTGAGAGAGAGTGGTGGAGGCAAGGACAGAAGGGGAGAGAGAGCGGAGGTAAAGGCAGGAGGTGACAGTGGAGGTAGGTGGAGTAGGGAGAGACAGAGAAAAAGAGATGAAATAGTGATCAGAGAGGTCCAGAGGGGTGACAGAGAGGGTGGAGGGGCAGCAGGCCCTGGAGAAGGTGAGGTCCAGTTGACAGCCAGTTTTGTGGGTAGGAGGGGATGGAGAGAGAGAGAGAGAGGAGGAAGGAATCCGGCAGAGTGGGTGGGGTTGGAGAGATGGATATTGAAATCACCTAAGAGGACAGTTGGGGTAGACAGAGAGGGGAGGGAGAAGAGGAGATAGTCGAGTTCATCGAGAAAGTGTGCGAGAGGTCCAGGGGGACGGTACAGTGCAATTAGAAGGTGTTGACATGAAGAGGTTAGTTGGACAGCGTGAAATTCAAAGGTGTTAACAGAGAGTGAGGAGAGGTCAGAGGGGACAGAAAAGAGTAAGGAGGGAGAGAGGAGAAGACCAGTTCCACTTCCCCGTCGAGTGAGGTGCGGAGTATGGGACAGGACATAGAGAGAGGACAGGGCAGCAGGAGTTAGTGTTATCAGGAGAGAGCCAAGGTTTCAGTGAGAGCAAGGAAATCGAGAGAGGTGGGAGGCAAAGGCAGAGATGAAATCAGCTTTGTTAGCAGAAGAGTGACAGTTTCAGAGGGCACCAGAGAATAGTGCGGGAGGGGAGAGAGTTGGAGGGGGGGAGAGGCAGAGGGATGAGGTTAGGGGAGCAGCGGCGGAGAGAGGACAGAGGACGGGAGTGAGAGGACAGAATAACAGGGATGTGAGAGACAGTCATAGCAGGACAGGTGAGGCAGAGAGGTACAGACTGCCCTTGGACTTGTGGCCCTTAGACTGGCTGGCACTTAGAACAGCTGGCATTCTAAGACACTGATTTATACTATAACACTGCCAATTTATACTATCCTGTAGGCCTGGAGCCGTATACTGTGGAACACACATATAGAAAACCATATGTGCTTGTAACAGGGCGAGGAGCCCTGTACATGTATTTGTTTATTTTTAGAACGAGGTCTCCCCCTCTGCCCCTGTGTCTTATTTGTGTTATTTTGTATTTGTTTTGTAGTATTATTATTATTATTATTATTATTATTATTATTATTATTATTATTGTTATGGTTTATTTATTTATAAAGGATGGCGAATTGCCGAGTAGGTTGTGGATTTGAATGGGTGTTGTGTATTTAAAAATACGATGTTTTCTTTGTTATTGTTTGGATGTGTTCTGGCAGATGCGATGGTAGCAGCTCGTATCTGCCAGACATCTCGTGAGAATGTGGATGGTGCTGTTTATTGATTTATTGTTTGTAATTTATTTTTTAAAGTAACGGTATATAAGCCTGCAGTTCTCCCTGCTCTGTGTGGGTGTTCGGAGGAGTGAGTGGGAGAGGAGAGTAAAAATAAAAGAAAAAAAAACTAAACTAGGAAGGCTACTGCCCAGCCGTACCTTAGGGGTTATTGTGTTTGTGACTTGTTTTGTTTATTGTTTTATTTTGCTCTGTGAGTAATGTTTTTGATCAACTATTTAATTTATTCTTTTGTTCAATAAACGGCGCACGGCGCGTTTGTTTTGCAACTGCAGTATTTTTGAGTTTGTTTTCTTTCCTGCGTCTGGCCTGACGTCACCACTCGTCATCCTGTCACAGTGCTCTATCCAAAAATGACCTTGCCTGTGACCTTTGACCTCTCAAGTTAAAATGTAAAATTAGCTTATAACTCCTTACACTGGGTAGATAGAGTGATTGTTACTATGATGTTTAAAGTTATAAAGCAGGGTTCTTCAATAGGCGGCCCTCGGGCCAAATCCGGCCCGCGAGAGCCTTTCTTTTGGCCCGTCAAGCGTCAGCTGTCCTTCATTACAAAAACTGAAATTGCTGATACGCAAGATTATAAAATCACGGTTATCTACAGGGTATTTGCTTCCCCTAACAATCAGGTTTTTTTTGGCAGCCTAATACAAGAACAAGTCAGCTGATTGGCCAAGCTTTATTTCTGATGAGCTATCACTTTGGCATGCGTCACAAATCTCTGCCCATTTGCTTAGTTTTAGTGCCTCATTGGTTGAGCAATGAGAGAAGGCTTTGTGCAATATGAAAACAGCGGTAGTAATATTATTTTCTTCAGTGCGGTGAAACTATCTGAATATTCTTACAAACATTGCTGCACATTAATTTGAAGCCAAAAATCGACGTCTGTGTCTAAAATGGCAAGTGATGTGTGAGATTAACATAAAAACCAACAACAACAAAGTGATGCTTCAGATCTGGCAAGCGAGTCAGAATCGAGGGATACAGACCGCTGCAGGTAATGCACATCGCTCGAAAGTGCTTCACACTTTCCAGACACTGGGCAAACTAGCAAGGTAAATGCTGCGTATAGTGATCAGTGTTTTGTTTTGTTGTGATCCTATTTTCTGTTATGAGGAGAGTAATAAACGAAAATGTTTTGGTTTTTTTTGTACAACGCCGCCTTTTCCACATATATTTTTTTAAGCGTTTATTTAAGTTACATTTGACAGTTTTCACTTGCATGCACAGCTTAAAAAAAAAAGTAAACCCCAGTAATGCTGTTACTTCATGAAAATGTGTCATTTGCCACTTTGTTTATTGCGAAGAAACTACAATGGCAGGGATAAAAATGAAAGAAAGAAAGAAAAAACGATATTTACTTATGTACTGTTTCTGCCTGAAATACACACGTGAAAAGTGTATAATTTTAAATTTGACATCCTCTGCTTTATAGTTAATCCAGTGGAGCAAAGTAAAGCCTTCACAACCTATTCTGGAATAGTACAGTTTTACATATTATTTTAGGATAAATAGTGTTGGAAATTGCTTTAATTTTGTAAGATTTAGCTGGGAATTGTGCAGCATGTGATTGGAACAGGAAGGTGAAAGTAGTTTTTGTATTAATTTAACTTAAATACGTTAGTACTTTAGCTTAGGTATTGTATTAAGTTATATGATTGATTAACCTATTACGTTTATGTTGTCAGAGCAATAACATAACATAATCTTCCAAAACACCAGATGTTTGTCTCCAGTTTATTGTAGAAAGTCTTGGGAAGTTCAGCGGGGCTGCTGTATGTTTAAAATGAGAAACAGTTTGGTTTTATTGTAGAAATACATGAAAAAAACTTAAGTGCACATGTCTATATTTCTTATATTTTGCATATGATAAACTAAGTATTGTTAGGAAAATTAGCAATGGGGCCACCAGTAAGTGTCAGTCACAGGAAATTCGCCGAAGAAACCGAGCCTGTCAAAGATCTTTTATTTGGGCTTAAAAATACCTGTTTGGCGACAGTAAGAAATGCACCTGCCGCACGCCTCTCAAAGATGGCACGGTGGATAGGCACTGAAGCTTATTCCCCCCCTGTTTACTGTCATGCCATGTATTTAATTTAGAAACTTTTCCTTTACATTTAAACACACTGGAGCTAGAACATGCATATTTAGACACCGTGCTACACTTTTAATCAGGCGCTTAGTAAGATGCTTATACAACAGAAGAGCTTGCGTTAGTTAACTTGAATGCTTGCTGTGCAGTAATTGTCAGAACATTTTCTAGTTTTAATAGAATTAAAATGAATAACATGCTGTTTTAATAGCTTTACAGTGAGATTTGTATAATTTGCCAACAGGTAAGAACATAAGAAAGTTTACAAACGAGAGGAGTCCATTCAGCCCATCTTGCTCATTTGGTTGTTAGTGGCTTATTGATCCCAGAATCTCATCAAGCAGCTTCTTGAAGGATCCCAGGGTGTCAGTTTCAACAACATTACTGGGGAGTTGGTTCCAGACCCTCACAATTCTCTGTGTAAAAAAAGTGCCTCCTATTTTCTGTTCTGAATGCCCCTTTATCTAATCTCCATTTGTGACCCCTGGTCCTTGTTTCTTTTTTCAGGTTGAAAAAAATCCCCTGGGTCGACATTGTCTATACCTTTTATGATTTTGAATGCTTGAGTCATGTCCTAGTGAGGTCAGTATTTTGTAAGGTGTCCATCGTGTATGGATATGGATATGATATGTTATTTAAGTTGAATTACCGCAATTCTATCTGTGGCAAAAAGATTTCCAGTACCCTACAGAATTATTAATTTTATTTATTTATTTATTGCATTCATATAATTCTTTTTATATAAAAGTATCGCAAAGCACTGTACAGTACATCGCAGAAAAAAAAGAACAAACCACAATACGTTTGTATATCGTGTCACACATACAACTGCCACAGTCAGACCATTTAAATAACAGATTTAAATAACAGTATACACATAATAATACAAAAGCAGCACATTTAAAGTTTCATTAAAACCCACTAAGATAAGAAAGCCATTTCAGAAAAAGTGCGTTTTTAGTCTTGACTTGAAAACTGTACGGTCCCATCTTCTCTGAGAAACGAAGGCAGAGCATTCTATAGCAATGTTGCTTTATAGAGTCCAATCTATAACCTGGGAATATCATTTTACGTCAAATTGAATTACATACCGCTTTGTAGTTGTGTTTTTTTTTTTTTTTTTCATATAAGCTACTTAACGAAAAACTGACAAACTGAAAAATGTGGCATTTTGAAATCTAACATGAAATACTGTACTGGTGTTATAGCTTCCCTTAGACTTTTTTGCGATATGATTTTGTAGTTTCTTTCCAATGGTGTTAAATAAACAATCTAAATTATGCTCATGTATTTATTCATTTTTTGGTCATAGCTGTAGATTTGATTGACATATGATATGTGTCATTAAGTTTTAATTACGTGCCCAGTCCTGGTAGAGATGTGCTGCGTTGACCATGTAAAAACCACCATATATGACTGAAAAAAAGTATGCGCTATCTTATAAAATTTGATCAAAAAGTATTTCCATTGCATTTGTACGCATCATCTGTCATACAGGATACATTTTTATCCACCCCTATCAAACGTATTTTTATGTTCCCTTTCAATTCGAAGATGACCACCACTACATTAGGTATGGGATATTCCTGCCCTTCGGGTAGGTATTGCTGAGCTGTCTATACCAGAGCTGCCGACAAACCCCTTCCTAGGATGACGCACTCGGTCACGCCCGCCGAGGGGATAAAACCGTCACTCGCAGGAAGATCCTCCTCTTTTTCCCTCTCAAGATGGTAAGGTAAGACCTCTGTGTTGAGCTGAGCGTGTTGATAGAAAAGAGCTTCTCGAGTCGGTTGTATATCCCTTGCATTCGTGCTGAAAAGCTGGCTTGCCGCTTTCCTGGAATCAACGACTTAAAGACCGAGCCCTTTTTTGCCTTTCTGTCTTTCAGCGGCCTCCCCGCTTGCGGGGTAGGCCACTCTTTATATCTGTCTGTTGTATGTGAGCGACTGTCTGTGCAGTCATCCGCAAATGATTGTCTGTTCTTCCTGAGAGTACACGTGTCCTCCATGGGGCTAGGCCTTGCCGATTCCCCGCTGTCAAGTAGACCCTGTCGGCCGCGCAAGCCCGTTCACCTCGGTGAGTCGGGCCTTGTAAACAAATGGTGTACTGTCTCTCCCTTTACTATCTTTCTACCGTGTTTTACTGTCTGCTTAAACTCGCCCACCGCGGCTTCGGCCCTGCGGCCCCCCCGGTACACGCTACGCTCTGACCAGGTGTGTGTTGACCACACGGTCAGGGTACACACATTGCGTAGCGGCCTCCCCAGTGCTGCGGTACCGCGGCGCACGCATAGCCTGTGATATTTTTATCTCGGTGCATAGGTGCTTAGTGTAAGCGGCACACAGTGCCCAGCGCCTCAGCAGTAGTGCACAATCAGCGCCGTACGGTACACGGTACCCACTGCTACAGAGCTAGTGCAAGAGCGCTCGGTGCTGCATGGTACTCTGTGCACCCCAGCTCTGCCGTGCCCCGCTGTGGACTGCCTCAGCCCGCCCTCTTGGTGCGCTTAAAAATTTCAGTTCACCCGCGTTGCCGTGGTGTCTGTTGTATTACCCTCACAGCTTGCTGTTGTGTGCCTGTAGGGTGGTTTTACTTCACTGCCTTGCAGTTAGAAATAAAAAATAATACAAGAGCGATTCCTCCATCAGGACCCCGCTCTGCTGCGCCCCGCTGTTGAGTTGCATACGCCGGCTTGTTTCGGCCCGCCTACTTGGTAGGCTGGTAAAAACAAAACAAAATCAGTTACCCGCATTGCCGTGGTAACTTTTATTTTTACCCGCACAGCTTGCTGTGGTGTGTGTATGTATTTGTTTCTTTACTGCCTTGCAGTTTAGAAATAAAAAAATAATACAAGCGTTATTCTTCCAGCGGGACCCAGCTCTGCTGCACCCCGCTGTTGAGCGGCTTCCACCGGCTTGTTTCAGCCCGCCTACTCGGCACTCTTGTTTAAAAAATAAATAAACAGTTACACATGCTGCTATTTTACCCTCACAACCTGTGTGTGTGTGTGTTTTCTTTACTGCCTTGTAGTTTAAAAAGAAAATGTAGTATGATATCCACCAGGACCCAGCTCTGCTGCGCCCCGCTGTTCAGCCTGCATACTCGGTGGGCTGGAAAAACAAAACAAAATAAGTTACCCGCATTGCCGTGGTGACTGATATTTTTTGCCCACACAGCTTGCTGTGTGTGTGTGTGTGTGTGTGTGTGTGTGTGTGTGTGTGTGTGTGTGTGTGTGTGTGTGTGTGTGTGTGTGTGTGTGTGTGTGTGTGTGTGTGTGTGTGTGTGTGTGTGTGTGTGTGTGTGTGTGTGTGTGTGTGTGTGTGTGTGTCCGTTTCTTTACTGCCTTGCCGTTAGAAATAAATAAATAATAAGCGTGATTCTTACCTGGGAACCCAGCTGTGCTGTGTCCCGCTGTTGAGTTGAATCCGCCGCCTACTCGGAGCGCTGGTTTTAAAAAAAAAAATCAGTTGCACGCGCTGCCGTGGTGACTACTATTTTACCCTCACAACCATGCTGGTGTGTGTGTGTGTGTTTTTCTTTTACTGAGTTGCAGTTTAAAAAGAAAGAGTACATAGCAGCATGTAACAGAAATATGAGTTTTGGTTGTAAATCTCCCTCCCGACCTGTGAGGGCGCTAAGTAGCGAAAGTGAAAGGCTTTGGACGGTCTGGCCTGGTACGGGAAGTCAGTCAGTCTGGAAGAAGGCGAGACTCAGTTGCAGGAACGTATTGACCCGGAAGGGAAACGAGGTAGCAGCTGCAGACAGTAGAGACAGCTGCAATCGTTTACCCAAGCGGTCATGCAGAATGGCATGCGGAGAATCGTAAATCAGTTCCCAAATAATTGTAAAATAATTTGTCAGTGTTTTGTTTGTTTGTAGCACTGTTAGTAATTGTCTTTTGTTTGTAAATTCACTAGACGGCTAACACGTCTCCGGAGCTGTTGCCTTGGGCCAGCACTACCCGGAACAACAGCACCACAGTCACTGTTTATTCTTATTACCCACCTCGAGCACAACTGCGTTAGTATTATTGTGGGAGCAGATAACGTGTTATTCTTTGTTTTGTTTTGCAAATCATTATTATCATTTTCCTGCCGAGCTTTACACATTGGTGTGTATTGCCGGAGGATTATTGTTTAGTCGCCAGACCGGGATTTGTATAAAATAAAGATCTCTTTTCCAAATCAGATTACAGTTTCCATTTGTGATTATTTCTGCACTGCATCACCTCTGCACCTGTTCTACTCAGCAGCCACTTTGCCACACAGCGTTATTCCTCCACGGGACCCAGCTCTGCCATGTCCCGCTGTTGAGTTGAATCAGCAGGCTTGTTTCAGCCCGCCTACTCGGCGCGCTTGGTCACCCGTCTGGCATGGTGAATGTGTTTGTCCCATAGCTGAATTGCAGTTATAAAAAAAAAAAAAAAGCAGTACACTTTTATTCCTGCTTAACACGCTGCAGCTCTTTGAGCCTGTGCTCCACTCTGGCATACTCTATGCGCTGCCACGTTGTGTGACTACACGTGGTCCAGAACCAGGTTATCGCCACTCTGCACCCTGGTGCAACACCGTGCGCTCCCCTGTACTGCTATCTTGATTGCCTACCACAGCCACTCGAGCCTGTGTATCCACCCCGGTATATGCTATGCGCACCCCGGTTTGTGTTGACTTCACGGGGTCAAGGGCTGAGCGCCTCTCAGTGCTTCGGCACCCTCGGTGTTTAGATGCTCCATGCCTCGGTGCTTCAGTTTGTTGATGACAGAAGCACCAAACTCTGGTTGGGGGGGCGGTCCGGGCAGGTAGAGGAGTTCACAGACCCTGGTCGGATCGCTGGACATCCCTGCACATAAATGCATGGGTGCTGAGAGCAGCCCACGAGTGACCCAAAGCGTTTTTGTACGTTTTTCCGCCTATACCGCTGCTCCCGGCTTTTCTTGAAAAAGAAAGCGTCAGTTCTCCAAGTGGCCCCCAAGTGGTCCAGGAGAGAGTGGTTTTCGACCCTGTGCCAGCTGTTGCATGGCCAGCCCTTGGAGATTCCACGTCACTTGGATCTCCTCAGTCAGGTGAAAGGCCCTTTTTGACACCCGGAACCAGGCAGGTTCCGGCTAGGGGTCTGGCCCCTGAAAAGGACCGCTGGCTAGCCCTAGGGCTATCGGATAGCGGTTGTGTTTACTCTTGTGGAAGAATATAAACACCTCAGTCTAAATTTAGATCCAAAGTTATTCAGTGCACTTTATTAACATTCCAGGAATTGCAGGGAGAGACAATCAGAAGGCAACCGAACATAAGTTCTTCTAGTTAACCCATGAGTTCACAGGCAGAAACAAAGAGTTTATATAGTTAAACAGGCATGCTTCTACATAAGGCAGTAACCAATCAAGTCTTTACAAGTATTTTCTTGTACCAATCACATGTTAAAAAGCTTTTTATAGTAACCTTGTATTTTTATAGACAGTGGCTAGTACTTTGCATTGTGTAAGAAAAGTGTAGATGCAAGCAAAATGTTTATCTAGTTTCTTAGCAACTTGCAGTTACAGATAGTGACAGCTAGAACATTCTGAAGAAATAAAAGACCTTTGTACTCTCTTACTTACATACACAGACTTTCTGTCACGTACATAATTTTTTTCAAACTCAAGTCTATGTCTCACATTGTTTACTTCCACACTCTGCAGAGTGCTAGGGCAGACTCCACTAGGTCTTTGTATACCTGTTAGTGGAAGTATTTCCAGGCTTGGTGTCTGGCTAGAAGGCATGACCCCATATCTTGCCCTATGTCAGTCATCTTGCAGTTTCTGCAAGAACTGCTTCATGCTGGAAGGTCACCTTTCACCTTGAAGTTGTGTTTAGCGGCTATCTCTGCTTGCCATGCCCCCATAGTTTCAATGTCTCCGGGTGCACATTTTTTGGCTACCCGTTTTCTTAAAGGCGCTCGGTGATTATGCCCTCCTAGGAGGACTGTTCTCTCTGAATGGAGCCTTAATACTTTACTGGAGGCTCTCACGATGCCCCATTTTGAGCCCATACACTCCATAGAGCTGAAGTACTTGTCTATGAAGACAGCCTTCCTCTTGGCTATCACCTCCGCTAAGCGGGTCAGTGAGCTGTCTGTGCACAGCTCCTGCATGCGTATTTGGGAGGATAGCAGCAAGGTGTTTCTGTGCACCAGCCCTGCTTTCCTCCCCAAGGTGATTACAGCCTTCCACATTAATAAGTCTGTGGAATCGGAGTCCTTCCATCCACCTCCGTTTGCTTCAACAGAAGATGAGAGACTGAATTTCCTCTGCCCAGTGCGGGCATTGAGATGCTACGTGCATAGGACAAGAGCTCTGTGTCAATCTGACCAGCTCTTCGTCTGTCACGGGACACGGACCCTAGGACAGCCCCTCTCTAAGCAGCGTCTATCGCACTGGATTGTGGACACAGTCTCGACTGCGTATAATGGTGCTGGCTTGCGGGTTGGCTACATCTTGGGCCCTTTTCAAAGGTGCCTCGATGTCCCATATTTCTACTGCGGCTAGCAAAGCTATGCCGCCTACTTTCTCCAGGTTCTACCGCCTTAATGTGGTAGACCCTGCCTTGCCTTCTGTAGGCACAAGGGTCCTTGAGGGTTTAAGTTCACACCGCTAACCTCTGGGTTAGACAGTGTTGTGAGTCCCTCATATGCTGCCATTCCTTCTCCCTCGCGACGGCTCTGGTATACATTATCCCATACCTAATGTACTGGTGGTCGTCTTCGAATTGAAAGGGAACGTTAGGTTACTTACCGTAACCCTGGTTCCCTGAAAGAGAAGACGACCACCACCCGCGAGGTCGCTTCGGTCACCCTCACGGGTTCGATGGATAAAGAGGAGGATCTTCCTGCGAGTTTTGATCCCTTGGTGGGTGGGACCGAGTGCGTCATCCTAGGAAGGGGTCTGTCGGCAGCTCTGGTATAGATAGCTCAGCAATATCTACCCGAAGGGCAGGAATATCACATACCTAATGTAGTGGTGGTCGTCTTCTCTTTCAGGGAACCAGGGTTACGGTAAGTAACCTAACGTTATTTTTTTTTCTCGCTTGTATGAATTAACCGAATCCTGCCTGTTTCCATCACGCTTTTTTTATAAGCATTTTATAAGTAGTTTTCTTGCATAAAAAAGTTTAATGGAAACATTTCTATGCTGCTACTTTAAAAACGACTCTATCTGAGTTATTGTTTATACTTGATACTACTGTGAGTGACTTGAATCTCCCGGCTCTTCGGAAATTAAAATGGGCACAAACGAACACCTGGAAGTTGGTTACTTACTTATTCCCAGGTCCTTATTCACGGTATAGTTGACAAAGCAGCGTGTCCTTTTTCTGTGAGTTTTAACTCATTTACACATCTTGCTAATGCTACTATTTAAAAAAAATAATCGCTCCTTTAAAAAATATATATATATAAATATATATATATATATTTAAATAACACATCTGTATCACAACTTAGCGGTACCCCATATTACCCGCTTGTTTTGCCCCATTTACCCCCTTGACACTTTGCTCACTAAATATCGAGGTATCCCTAGATAGGTTACCGTCTCCTCTTTGCAAAAACACTAAAGATTTTAATGAGCAAGCCGTACCCCACAAGCAGCAGCACCCCAAAGTGCAGACCATTATAACCAATACAGAACACATGGGGGCACGTCTTTGGATGCCCCATTTACCCCCCTTAGACGCCTTGCTCG
Source organism: Acipenser ruthenus (assembly GCF_902713425.1). Taxonomy (NCBI): domain Eukaryota; kingdom Metazoa; phylum Chordata; class Actinopteri; order Acipenseriformes; family Acipenseridae; genus Acipenser; species Acipenser ruthenus. Next base: position 4,638,527 of record NC_081224.1, on the reverse strand, counting down.
CTAAATATCGAGGTATCCCTAGATAGGTTATCACCCCCTCTTTGCAAAAACACTAAAGATTTTAGTGAGCAAGCCGTACCCCACGATCAGCAGCACCCCAAATTGTAGCCCATTATAACCAATAGAGAACGCATGGGGGCACGTCTTTGATGCGTTTATTATTTGAAATAAATTATACTTGTATAGATGTAGCGGAACATGTCTAAAGAACTAATAATAAAGCATGTGCGGTACCATAAATAAACCGATAAATAATCAGAATGAAAACTAACAACTCAGGAATTTAAACCGTGTTTGATGCATGTCTCTCAGCAGCATACTTACAGTGTTTACTTAAACTGAGCGGGTCAGCTCAACAAAGTCTGAGCGAATGTCAGTGATTCTGCCATGCAACTGAATGGTGGCATTTGCTGTCAATCACACAATAATTATAAGCAAAGCATCTAATGGGGTATGGGGCAAAACAAGCGGATAATATAGGGTACCACTATGCTGCGGATACAGATTTGTTTGAAGAAGGAGCGATTTATTTTTTTAAATAGTAGCAATATATTAGCAAATAGTAGCAAGACGTGTAAATGAGTTAAAACACATAGAAAAAGCACACGCTGTTTTGTCAACTATACCGCGAATAAGGACCTGGGAATAAGTAACCAACTTCCAGGTGTTCAGAACCAGGCCAGACCAGCAACACAGAGCTTTTGCTTTCATGGCTTATGGATCAGTCCACTTTGCTGTATATTTTCCGTATTCAATGGTGCTTCGACGTTTATCTTCTACATTTTACAGTACAAACAATGTTCCATAGACAAGCAATATATACACACAACGACAAGATATTGGAAGCACACTGTTACATTGTGTTGTATAAACAAGGCTTTTAAGAGATTGCTCCCTGACTCCTGGGCACCTCAAACATTTTTAGAAACCCAGCGCCTGTGCACAATCTCTCTCTCTCTCTCTCTCTCTCTCTCTCTCTCTCTCTCTGATATATATATATATATATATATATATATATATATATATATATATATATATATATATATATTAGCTCAAAGAGCCAGCTGCCCAACGTTTCGATATGTTGTACATATCTTTCTCAAGGAAGCCTGTGTTTGAATCAAAACATTGGAGGTATTTGTAGGTTTTTGACGGCATGACAACTACTTGTTATTGTTTACATTCAAATTCATGATTTATTCTTACATGATGTAATATTAGTAGCAGCTGGCAGAGTCTAGGTGTCTTCATACCCAAGCTGTGCTACAACTCGTTTTGCAGATGTCGTCTCTGACAAAATATATAATATCCTCCCCCCCACTCTGCCTAGCTCAGATCCTTTCACAGAGAAACACAGAATCACTGCTGGGTTGATTCTAATTGGACCAGAGGCTCTAAAGGGGTGGGAGAGGCAGTGAATAAATGACAGAGGGGAATGAAGCCAAGCTTTCCATGACCAGTAAGGGCAGAAAGGGGGCCGTGTGTTTGTGCTTGTTTAGATTCTTATGGATCACGTCATGCAGAATTTAAATAGGATGTGAGAAGAGTTTTTGAGACATTTGTATATGACGTTTAATATATATAAATCCCTGATTTCTGCAAGATGCAGTTTATTAAATTCATCTTAAAGGTGGCAGATCTGTTTAAATAATAAAAATAAATAAATAAATAAATAAATAAATAAATAAAATAAAATAAAAACAAAACTTTACATTTTAGAAGGAATAAGCCTTCTCTTTACTGCTTTAGACTGTGTTCTAAGTTTGTTTAAGCACTGCAGAAATACTGTTATGAACCCTCTCTGGTTCAATATTATTACACCTGTAGCGATTCTTGCTGTCACCTTTTGTTTTATCGGCTGGTCTGGTTGGAGAACGTGAACAAAGACGGACAAGGCAACCAGTATACAAAAGAATAATTATTTTATTTATGCAAATATTTAAAACCATCCAATTATTCATCTAAAAGCACATCTCTCACCGGGCAGGAATTTGAGGACACTCAACATAACAAACACGCACAGAACAGACTTTTAGAAAATGCTCATCAAAAACCACACAAAACACACTGCAAATTCATGATTAAAGTAAGAAAATCACACAAGTAGCAGCAGTGTGTAGTGGTTAGGGCTCTGGACTCTTGACCGGAGGGTTGTGGGTTCAATCCCCAGTGGGGGACACTGCTGTTGTACCCTTGAGCAAGGTACTTTACCTAGATTGCTCCAGTAAAAACCCAACTGTATAAATGGGTAATTGTATGTAAAAATAATGTGATATCTGTATAATGTGAAATAATGTATAATGTGATATCTTGTAACAATTGTAAGTCGCCCCGGATAAGGGCGTCTGCTAAGAAATAAATAATAATAATAATAAGTAATTCAGTGAATAAATACAGTATGTTCAAAATAAACGCCACATGATAATAAATATATTAGATGTAATAATATTGTGGCTTTCAAAAGTATTCACCCCCTTGGACTTTTCCACATTTTATTATGTTACAACATGGAATCAAAATGGATTTAATTAGGAGTTTTTGCCACTGATCAACACAAAAAAAGTCCATAATAATAATGTCATGAAAAATAAAATCTACAAATACAAAACAGAAAATAATTGATTGCATAAGTATTCACCCCCTTGAGTCAATATTTGGTAGAGGCACCTTTGGCAGCAATTACAGCCATGAGTCTATTTGGATAAGTCTCTACCAGCTTTGCACATCTAGACACTGCAATTTTTGCCCATTCTTCTTTGCAAAATTGCTCAAGCTCCGTCAAGTTGGATGGGGACCTTTAGTGAACAGCAATTTTCAACTCTTTCCACATATTCTCAATTGGATTGAGGTCCGGGCTTTGACTGGGCCCACTGACCTTTTTGTTTTTAAGCCAATCCAGTGTGGCTTTGGCTGTATGTTTGGGGTCATACTCCTGCTGGAAGATGAATCTTCTCCCAAGTCCCAGGTCTCATAAGAACATAAGAACATAAGAAAGTTTACAAACGAGAGGAGGCCATTCAGCCCATCTTGCTCGTTTGGTTGTTAGTAGCTTATTGATCCCAGAATCTCATCAAGCAGCTTTGTGAAAGAGCTCAGGGTATCTGTTTCAACAACATTACTGGGAAATTGGTTCCAGACCCTCACAATTCTCTGTGTAAAAAAGTGCCTCCTATTTTCTGTTCTGAATACCCCTTTATCTAATCTCCATTTGTGACCCCTGGTCCTTGTTTCTTTTTTCAGGTCAAAAAAGTCCCCTGGGTTGACATTGTCTATACCTTTTAGGATTTTGAATGTTTGAATCAGATCGCAGCGTAGTCTTCTTTGTTCAAGACTGAATAGATTCAATTCTTTTAGCCAGTCTGCATATGACATGCCTTTTGAACCTGGGATAATTCTGGTTGCTCTTCTTTGCACTCTTTCTAGAGCAGCAATATCCTTTTTGTAATGCGGTGACCAGAACAGAACACAATATTCTAGGTGAGGTCTTACTAATGCATTGTAAAGTTTTAACATTACTTCCCTTGATTTAAATTCAATACTTCTCACAATATATCCGAGCATCTCGTTGGCCTTTTTTATAGCTTCCCCACATTGTCTAAATGAAGACATTTCTGAGTCAACATAAACTCCTAGGTCTTTTTCATAGTTCCCTACTTCAATTTCAGTATCTCCCATATGCACATTTTTATTGCCTGCATGCAGTACTTTACACTTTTCTCTATTAAATTTCATTTGCCATGTGTCTGCCCAGTTCTGAATGCTGTCTAGATCATTTTGAATGCTGCTGCAACAGTGTTTGCCACTCCTCCTATTTTTGTGTTGTCTCCAAATTTAACAAGTTTGCTTACTATATCAGAGTCTAAATCATTATTGTAGATTAGGAATAGCAGAGGACCTAATACTGATCCCTGTGGTACACCACTGGTTACCTCGCTCCATTTTGAGGTTTCTCCTCTAATCAGTACTTTCTGTTTTCTACCTGCTAACCACTCCCTAATCCATGTGCATGCATTTCCTTGAATCCCTACTGCGTTCAGTTTGAGAATTAATCTTTTATGCGGGACTTTGTCAAAAGCTTTCTGGAAATTAAATAAACCATGTTGTATGCTATGCAATTATCCATTGTCGATGTTGCATCCTCAAAAAAGTCAAGTAGGTTAGTTAGACATGATCTCCCTTTCCTAAAACCATGCTGACTTTCTCCCAGGATATTGTTACCATATAGGTAATTTTCCAGAGCCCACTTAACGGCACGCTCAGTTCTGCTCCCTCTGAGCCACAGAGCGGATTTCATCAGGGATCAGAGTGAGCGGAAAAATTCTCACTGTGAGCCGCTCAGTTATTTAACACACCCAGTGTGCTCGTTATGTGCGTGCGAAGCGCTAGGTTACCTCATATAACGCCAGCAGCATTACATTCTGGCGCCAGGAGACACCTTTTTTTATTTTTTTTTATTCCTTAGCAAACATTCTCATTAGGTCTGGACTACTTAGTTGACCCGCCCACACATACACAGGAGAGACGGTGCGTGTCGTGTGGGAAAGTGGTTACTACTGTGTATTAGGACATCTTCGTACATCAGGCAAAAAGGAGTCATTATGTGTTCCATCCTCTGAATTTTTATATCTTTTTTTTTTTTTTTTTTAAATCGTGTTTAACTAAAAAAATCAGTCCTTTCCGCTTCAGCTCTCAGGAAGGAGGAGGGAGATTCAGAGGAGGGAGCACATAATCCTTTTTGCCTCATATACGAAGATGTCCTAATATGGACATCGTAGGTAGCAAGTCACAGCACACTTTTAAACTGTTATCAATTAAATCTTTATTAAGCAAGTCATAAAGTTATGTGGGCAATAGTAGACTTAACAGATAACAATATATAGCAAGCCTCTTCATTTTACTCAAAAGTTAAGCTTGCTAGTTTATAAATTTAGAAAACTCAAATTTGATAAAGGACTTTCCTGCCGCTAAAGCCAGGAAAATGTCTTTGCAATGCATAGTCTTAAGTAATTTAGAACGTAAAATGAAAAAAAAGGATTTTATAATGCCCAGGGGTTAATTTGTAAAAGCATTTTGTAAAAAGTGGCATTGCACACAGTGTCAAGTTTCAAAGAGGGATTTTTTGTTATTATTTCTTTATTTCTTTCTTTATTAAGTATTTCTTTCTGCCTGGTTATTCTCGCTGCCGACCTGTCTGGCGTCCCAGCATCACCCCTCTCCGTCCCTGTGGCAATGTGCCCCGCCCCTGTGTGCATTTGTGTGTTATATGTTGTATGTTGCGTGTGTGTGTGTGTTAATGTTGGTGTATAGTCATTGGTACACGGGATATAAACGGGTCTGTGTTTCACGTGTATTTAAAAAGTGTAGATTTGTATTTAGGCACGAGGAGAGCACAAATCACTTCATGTGCTGGTTAAATGTAATATGTGAGCACGGGGTTGCACAGAATTAATTCACGTGCTGGGATTCAAGTGAATAATTAATTAGTAATTGAATCCCAGCACAATAGTGTATATATAGACGCACATTTCTTGCAGTCGGGGTTGGGTGTTCGGTGAGTGGAGAACGAGTGTGGAGAAGGAGGTAAAAAGAATAATAATAATAAGAATAATAAGAAGAAGAAGAAGAAGAAAAGAACTGTCTCACTCACCGTGTTTCATTTGTCTGTCTGTTTACTGTCTAGTCCGTTTTGTTTATCTGTTTTATTTTGGCCTAAAGTGCCGTGTCCGGTGTTTTTGTTACAACCGTTTATTTTCTGTTCTGTATTAATTATTAAATACTGAGCGCGATCACGCACTCAGCCTCACCAAAACCCCAAGTCTCTGTTGTTTATTTCCTGGCTCTGGTCTGACGCCACCCACTCCGGCCGTCTTTGTGACAGTCCCCCACTCAGCTAAGCCCCGCTTACTTACCTTCCTTTACATCAACATTTTTTTTTTATTTCTACTGTGCTCGAGGTCCCCAACCAGAATCATTTCCTCTCAACCAGAGCCAGTTGCTGCTCCTCTCTGCTGCTTTAGATAAGTTCTTCACTGTGCGTCACAACTCTTGACCACTGAATCCGATGTCTCTGAGAAACCAAGTCCTCGGCTAAGACCCACCTTACATTCTGTCAAAATGTGTCTTAATGTAGCTGGCAATGAACACAAAGGACACCACGGATCCTCTCCTACACATAGATTAAGGTTCTGTGGTGATGGGAGAACATCATATGTTGGCCTTTTTAGAAAAAGAAAAAGTTAATACGTGGTATGTTTGAAGGAGACTGGAATTCTGAGTGCTTTGAAGTTGTGAATTATATAAAATGATAGACTAACAAACAAACTGAAACAAGTATTCATTAACATTTTAATATCATTAATATTATTTACCATATCTTAACGTTAGTATATGTAGGGGCATATGATTACATTATGCATCTATATACTCACTTTAAGACACAGTTGCTACTGTAGCATTCATTTGATGTTCTGGACCCTGCACTTAATCATCACCACCTAGGACCCCACACAGCCTAAAGGGGCGTTCACACCGGACGCGACGCAGTGCAGCGAGGCAAAAGCAAAGGTTTTCAATGAAGGCGGTTACGCACAGCGGCAGAGGGACACGCAAGAGATAAAATATTTTCAACTTTTGCTGCGCCGCGCCGCGTTGTGACGTAACCTACCACCAGCCAAATCAGGGAAAAGTAGGAGGTTCCTTTGCGAGGAAGAAATAAAAAAAATCAAATGGAGGAGAAGCTGTTAGCTTTAATTTCAGATTTCCCAGCATTCTATAATACAACAATTAGTAGTTACGAAGATATTAATAAAAAAGCTGCAGCATGGTGGTCTGTGGGTGTACAAATGGGATTACCGAGTGAATATTAAATATACATAATTACGTAAATGCGATAATATATATTTTTTGTGCTAAACTCCACATTGAAAATAATTATGCACCTGCTACTACAATGTAAGCATTTTTTGGATAAATTAACTGCAGACAAACTTTTAAAAGGTAAAGCAAGACGTTTTATTTGGTGTACATATATTATATTTTAACAGTTTTTAACAAAATTAATAAAAACGGAGGGGGGGGGTGATTGTGGTGGTGTGGGGGTTACAATTAGGTTTTATAAAAATATATTTATAATGTTTCGCTCCTCAGTTTTGTCTTTTGTCAGTGTCTTCAGAGTTTTATTTTCCCACTGGCAATTTCTGTTTGTTGCTCGGCAACCAAAAGCCACTGTACCTGCAGCCGTGACGTAACAACGGACCCCCCACTGACTTTACCCTGCCGCGTTTGGTGTGAACAGTACTGCAGCGCGGCGCGTCCGGTGTTAACGCCCCTTAAGGCTGGCCCTGCTTACCGGTGTCGTGTTATTTTCAGGTATGTGATATAAAGTGGTACTCGGGACACACTGCGCTTGCTCGCGCATGCCTAAATAACTTCTGCTAAGAAAGCAGGGAAGCGCCCATTCAAATCTGGTACGTTATGCTGTTTTCGGTCTTTTACATCTTTTTAAATTTAATTTATCATTTTCCAGTCTTTTACGTCATTTTTTATGTAATTAATCATATTTTTCCACCATTATGAAAATAGTATGCCAATATTTATCATATGCACTACATTGGGTCTTGTATTTTTTTTTTTACTTGTGCAACTTTGCGGTAGACTTCTCGTGAATTGTTTTTTCTTTTTAAAGAAATTGTCTGTTTCCAGTTTAAGTTTGCAAAAAAAGAATGTATAATTAAATGCTAAATGTACCTCTTTTTGACAATAGGAAATCACCCATCAGATCGCAATTGATTGCACCTGTACCACAATCTGACAAGGTACCACTTTCTGACATTACACGAGTCAGGTTTTGGTACTGGTACCACATTCTGATGATATACAACTTTCTAACACTACAACTTCTCTATAGTCCGGATCACGACTTACACCAAAGTGAAAAACAACGTCCACAAACTTGAAGGATCTATAAACTTCAGGTACATTGAAACAGTATTCAAATTCCAATTAAAAAAAGAAAAAGAAGATAAAATAAATCTAGAAAAAATAAACAGAATAATTGTATTTTTATTTTTTTATTATTGTGCATTTTCCCTGAAGGATATCAGACAACGTCCAATGAAGACACACTATATATATATATATATATATATATATATATATATATATATATATATATATATATATATATACACACAGCTCTGGAAAAAAATTAAGCGACCACTGCAAAATTATCAGTTTCTCTGGTTTTACTATTTATAGGTATGTGTTTGGGTAGAATGAACATTTTTGTTTTATTCTATAAACTACTGACAACATTTCTCCCAAATTCCAAATAAAAATATTGTCATTTAGAGCATTTATTTGCAGAAAATGACAACTGGTCAAAATAACAAAAAAGATGCAGTGTTGTCAGACCTCGAATAATGCAAAGAAAATAAGTTCATATTCATTCTTAAACAACACAATACTAATATTTTAACTTAGGAAGAGTTCAGAAATCAATATTTGGTGGAATAACCCTGATTTTCAAGCACAGTTTTCATGCGTCTTGGTATGCTCTCCACCAGTCTTTCACATTGATGTTGGGTGACTTTATGCCACTCCTGGCGCAAAAATTCAAGCAGCTCGGCTTTGTTTGATGGCTTGTGACCATCCATCTTCCTCTTGATCACATTCCAGAGGTTTTCAGTGGGGTTCAGGTCTGGAGATTGGGCTGGCCATGACAGGGTCTTGATCTGGTGGTCCTCCATCCACACCTTGATTGACCTGGCTGTGTGGCATGGAGCATTGTCCTGCTGGAAAAACCAATCCTCAGAGTTGGGGAACATTGTCAGAGCAGAAGGAAGCAAGTTTTCTTCCAGGACAACCTTGTACTTGGCTTGATTCATGCGTCCTTCACAAAGACAAATCTGCCCGATTCCAGCCTTGCTGAAGCACCCCCAGATGAGTCCAATTTTCAGCTTTGCCCAACACCTGGTCGTCTAATGGTTAGACGGAGACCTGGAGAGGCCTACAAGCCACAGTGTCTCGCACCCACTGTGAAATGTGGTGGAGGATCGGTGATGATCTGGGGGTGCTTCAGCAAGGCTGGAATCGGGCAGCTTTGGCATGAATCAAGCCAAGCTGTGCTTGAAAATCAGGGTTATTCCACCAAATATTGATTTCTGAACTCTTCCTAAGTTAAAACATTAGTATTGTGTTGTTTAAAAATGAATATGAACTTATTTTCTTTGCATTATTCGAGGTCTGACAACACTGCATCTTTTTTGTTATTTTGACCAGTTGTCATTTTCTGCAAATAAATGCTCTAAATGACAATATTTTTATTTGGAATTTGGGAGAAATGTTGTCAGTAGTTTATAGAATAAAACAAAAATGTTCATTTTACCCAAACACATACCTATAAATAGTAAAACCAGAGAAACTGATAATTTTGCAGTGGTCTCTTAATTTTTTCCAGAGCTGTATATATCATTAGGTGCTGGGACAAATACCTGAATATTCAAACTAATATTTTTTGACATGTATTCCTGATACAAAAATCTGATGTTCGCTATAAAATTACAAAAATACCTTACACTTATTTACACCACACTAGAAGTTGCACGACAGTTTCAAAATTGGTGAATGAACACAGCAGCTCTAGAGCATCTATTTAAACGTTTTAGACAGCAAAAAGTAAACAAACCAGATTATGCGCGTGGATAGAAAAAAGGCAAGCACGTCATTCTGAAATGTCTCGCTTAAACTGTGATGGAAATGTGGTGAAGTGATTTTTTTTTTGCCACTTTGTTATGTGGAATGTAATAAACGAGAAGCAAAACGCTGAGTTTTTTCACCTTCATTTTACAACACCATTTCCAGTTTGTTTTATTTGAAGTGTTTAAAGTTAAATTTCAGTTTTCGTTTGCTTGTTCAGCTACAAAAAGGCACAAGTGAACCTCATGTTATTACTTTATGAAAACGTGTCGATGGCCACTGTTTACTGTGAAGAAACAGCAATGGCAAGGAATGAAAAAAAAGTAAAAAATAAATAAAATGCTTTAAACTTTGTGTTTTTTTTTTTTAAGTTGAAACGGGTTTCTGTTTTAAATAATAATGCTGATTATGTATGTGTTATCTATAATGTAAGGGGTTATTTACATATTTACTTTGTGATGGTTATGCTTTTTATAATTATTTTCTCACATGTTATCTCCTACCATACCTCTGCTCAAAGCCTGTGAGACTATCAAAAATCTAAAAGCATTTCAGACTGCAGGCAGCCAGTTGACACTGAGGGATCAAAGAGTGATCACCTGCTGATGTAGCAACAGAGGCTAAACAGGAAAACATGTGAGTGACTTTTATATTGCCCTGAACTTTATGGGTGCATTGGATACTTTGGGAGGAACACCTAGCTGAAGTTAAAAATATGCTTCCATACCTGGTCGCAGCTAGGCATTATCTGGCTGCCCTGAGAGAACTGTCTTCAGTGGCCCCTGATGTTGCCTGTGCATTCTGTCCGATATGGCCCTTTAGAAGACTGCGATAAATTATACAACCGCGATGCCAAGACCCAACTCTTCCATGATGTAAGCCTGCAGCCTACTGCTATGGAGAAGTACCTGTAAGCCTTACCAGTACTGACAGCAGTCTCTGAGCAGACAAAAGGAATGGCACACCTGGGCCACTATGATCAGAAACACAATGAAGACTCAAAATGCCAAGGAAAGAAAAATGCAGACACCATCAGGAAAATACAAGATGTGGTTCATGGGAAAATGATCAACCCCATTTTGTTGTAATGTCATGGAGTTACTGAACATCTCTACTGGCCAAAACTGTGAATCACATGACCTTGTGAAAGCCAAAGAGAAGGGACTTGCAGCTTTAGTTTATACACAAAAGAATGGCAGTGAAACAGTAGAAGCTGTGAAGCTGCAAACATTTGCAAGTGTCAGAAATCCATGTATGGCAAAAAGAGTGCAGTTGTCAGAAGCCTGTACTTTACACAAGACCTGGATGAAGAGAAAATGTTATATGTCTATGAATGGACAAGTTATCCCTCCTCCTTATTTGAACCTGACCTAGACCTTCAGCAAGGCTATGCTATGCAGAAAGGTAACAAATCCGATTACTTGGTTGCTCCTAAGAAGCACTTGGGAGAATCCTGAAGACCGCATCACTTTCAATGACTTGCAGGGTGAGTGTCGAAAGAAAATACTCCCTTAAGCCCAAACAGTGCGACTGCATCAATTTTGTTTTGGCGATTAGATATGATGTTAACCAGCAGAAAGTCTGAAAAGTGAAGAGAAAGAAAGGAGAAAAAAGACAGAAGGAAAGAGTATGAGCCATGTGATTTTCTTGCCATTCCTGAATCGAAGACCTTTATCAAGAATCCGCAAAATAAATCAAATGCAGAAGCATGGTCAGTCCAGCATACGAAATTGCCTCAAGGATTTAAATTAATACTTGGGGGCATTTTCAACGATCCTAGATATGCAGTTCAGCTTACTTCAGAGCAAGTCATGCAAGTGCCAGAACTTTCTTGTGAGAAGCATGAAGAAGCAGACACAAAGATATTCTCTCACATTGCAATACTGTGTCCAAAACCTAGGTTACGGGGGAGCTGTAGTTCAAGCTACCGACACTGATGTCATCCTTATGTGCATCTACTACAGCACGCACATGCCAGGCCTGAAGCATTACTGATGGCACCTTTATCAGCATCTACTACATCACACAGATGCCAGGCCTGAAGCAAATTTGGGCATGTCTCTTAGCTGGCTGTAGTGTTAAAATTAACTTTGTTTTTCCCTTGGCTAATCAGTTGTTCTAGCGACAGACTTGCTTGGATTGTGTTTTGCTGTTTGCACTCAGAAGGAAGAAACTAGCGATTTTGTTAAGTACAATTGAATGCTTGTTGCTGATTACAACTTATCAACCATTAGCTGGTTGAAGGAATTTCATTTTCTAAAGTGTTCAGAGTTGTGGTTGATTGAAGTGAATTTAGATAGCGTGTAAACTAGACCAGCTCTAGACCTGCAGGACAGAATAAATTGGCAAACAGTGTCTTAGAACACCAGCCGTTCTAAGCGCCAGCCGTCCATGGGCCACACGTCCAAGGGCAGCCTGAGATGTGGCAGTCCGAGTGAGGACAGGTACAGCGAGGACCTTTTCCCAAATCTCTCCCACTGGCTACTAGAGGCCTCATTCCAACTCTTAACATTAGCTGTATTTAAGTAACGTTATAAAAGGTGGTGTTGTTTTAATGAGGTGATCTACTGTTTGTGATTAGTACCAGGTGAGTGTAGTACCAGGTAAATTGAATAGAGGTTGATTTGCAATTTGATTGGTTTCCACACAGCATTTTGTAGTTGTGTGATCCCATTGAAGTGCATTGAAACTATTGTATTGTCTTTATCGCGGTTTAGTATAATAGACAGCTAGCCTATTTGTGCACTAACACGAAGTGGGGATTTCAATATCCATCTCTCCAACCCCACACACTCTGCCGGATTCCTTCTCTCCTTCCCTCCCCAACCTTGGCTCTCCTCTGCTCCGCTCAGCAAGAACCAAACTGCGCTCTGCTGCAAAGAAATGGAAGAGAATCAAACTCCCTGTTGCCCTAGCCCTAGATACTAAACTCTCTTATTTCCAATCTGTTATCCAATCCTCCACTAACAACCCCCGGAAACTATTCACTACCTTCTCTTCCCTCCTCTATCTCCTCTGACGACTTTGCCTCTTTCTTCTCCTCTAAAATCTCTGATATCCGCAAACTCTTTATCACCTCTCCCTCCCCCCCCCCCCCACCCCCTCCCGCTCCAACACCCTCCGTCTCCCCTACTAACTCACCCTCCTTCTCTCCCCTCTCAGACTCTGACCTCTTCTCCAGGGCCGCAAACCCACCACGTGCACCCTGGACCCCCTCCCCACTCACCTCTTTCAAGCTGCTGCTCCTGCTCTACTCCCCTTCATCTTCTCCCTTCTCAACACCTCTCTCCTCTCTGGCATCTTTCCCTCTGCCTTCAAAACAAGCCTTTATCACCCCCTTCTCAAAAAACCTACCCTCGACCGCACCTCCCTCTAGAACTACCATCCCGTCTCCCTCTTACCCTTCCTCTCTGAAATCCTGGAGCGGGCAGTACACCGCCAGCTCTCTGCTTTCCTGTCTATCCACTTTCTGCTCGACCCTCTCCAATCTGGTTTCCGCTCTGCTCACTCCACTGAAACCACCCTTCTGTCTGTCACCAACTCACTAAACTCTGCCCGAGCTGCCTCTCTCTCTTCTCTGTCCTAATTCTCCTCGATCTCTCTGCTGCCTTTGACACTGTCGATCACTCTATTCTCCTATCCTCTCCCACTGACCTGGGAATCTCTGGCACTGTTCTGGTCTGGTTCTCCTCCTACAGCACCTACCCGGTAACCTGGCGTGGCTCAACCTCCACACCTCACCCTCTCAACGGGAGTTCCCCAAGGATCAGTCTTGGGTCCTGTTCTCGTTCGTTCTCGTTCTCTCTCTCTCTCTCTCTCTCTCTCTCTCTCTCTCTCTCTCTCTCTCTCTCT